>NW_025335587.1:13278579-13388395 GCF_004798865.1 Varanus komodoensis
TCCCCCAGAGTCCACCCAAGCCCACACCCACTGCCCCAGTGACTCCAGCCAGCCACCTCACCCTCTGCCACCCCCTTCTCCTTTTATCATCAATTGTTTCCAGCATCAGGCTCTTCTCCAGGAAGTCCTTCCTTCTCATTAGGTGGCCAAAGCATTTGAGTTTCATCTTCAGGATCTGGCCTTCTAAAGAGCAGTCAGGGTTGATCTCCTCTAGGACTGACCAGTTTGATCGCCTTGCAGTCCAAGGGACTCGCAGGAGTCTCCTCCAGCACCAAATTCAAAGGCCTCAATCCTTCAGCGCTCAGCCTTCCTTATGGTCCAGCTTTCACAGCCATACATTGCAACTGGGAAAACCATTGCCTTGACTATACGCACTTTTGTCGGCAGGGTGATGTCTCTGCTTTTTAGTACACTGTCTAGATTTGCCATAGCTTTCCTCCCAAGGAACAAGCATCTTTTAATTTCTTGGCTGCAGTCCCTGGGCTCCAAGATCACCAGTCTGTGGTGATCTTGGAGCCCAGGAAAATAAAATCTGTCACTACCTCCATTTCTTCCCCATCTATTTGCGAGGAAGTGAGAGGACCAGATGCCATGATCTTAGTTTTCTTACTGTTGAGTTTCAAGCCAACTTTTGCACTCTCCTCTTTCACCCCCATCAAGAGGCTCTTTAGTTCCTCTTCACTTTCTGCCATCAGAGTGGTATCATCTGCATATCTGTGGTTATTGATATTTCTTCTGTCAATCTTAATTCTGACTTGTGATTCATCTAGCCCCACCTTTCTCATGATGTGTTCAGCATATAAGTTATATAGGCAGGGTGACAGTATACAGCCTTGCCAAACTCCTTTCTCAATTTTGAACCGATCAATGGTTCCATGTCCAGTTCTCACTGTTGCTTCTTGACCCGCATATAGGTTTCTCAAGAGACAAATAAGATGGCCTGGTACTCCCATCTCTTGAAGAACTTGCCACAATTTGTTGTGATCCACACAATCAAAGGCTTTACATTGTCAATGAAGCAAAGGTAGTTGTTTTCCTGAAACTCCCTAGCTTTCTCCATGATCCAGCGTATGTTGGCAATTTGATCTCTAGTTCCTCTGCTTCTTCGAAATCCTGCCTGTACTTCTGGTAGTTCTTGGTCTACATACTGCTGAAGACTTGCTTGTAGGGTTTTGAGCATAACTTTGCTAGCATGTGAAATGAGTGCAATGGTGCGGTAGTTTGAACATTCTTTGGCATTGCCCTTCTTTGGGATCGGAAAATGGCCTTTTCCAATCCTGTGGCCACTGCTGAGTTTTCCAAATTTGCTGGCATATTGAGTGTAGCACTTTCACTGCATTGTCTTTTAAGATTTTGAATAACTCAGCTGGAATACTGTTGCCTCCACTAGCTTTGTTGTTGCTCAGACTTCCTAAGGCTCATTTGACTTCACATTCCAGGATGTCTGGCTCGAGTCAGTGACCACCTCATCGTGGTTATCAGAAATGCTAGGCTCTTTCTTGTATAGTTCCACTGTGTAATCTTGCCACCTCTTCTTAATCTCTTCTGCCTCTGTTAGATCTCTGCCATTTTGGTCCTTTATCATGCCCATCTTTGCATGAAATGTTCCCTTCAGATCTCCAATTTTCTTGAAGAGATCTCTGGTCCTCCCTATTCTATTGTTTTCTTCTATTTCTTTGCACTGTTCATTTAAGAAGGCATTCTTATCTCTTCTAGCTATTCTCTGGAATTTTGCATTCAATTGGGTATATCTTTCCTTTTCTCCCTTGCCTTTCACTTCCCTTCTTTCCTCAGCTATTTGTAATGCTTCCTCAGACCGCCATTTTGCTTTCTTGAATTTCTTTTTCTTTGGGATGGTTTTAGTTGCTACTTCTTGTACAATGTTGTGAATCTCCGTCCATAGTTCTTCAGGCTCTCTGTCCATCAGATCTAATTCCTTAAATCTATTTGTCACCTCTACTGTATATTCATCAGGGATATGATTTAGGTCATACCTGAGTGGTCTAGTGCTTTTCCCTACTTTCTTCAATGTAAGCCTAAATTTTGCAACAAGAAGCTCATGATCTGAGCCACGGTCAGCTCCTGGTCTAGTTTTTACTGACTGTATAGAGCTTCTCCATCTTTGGCTGCAGAGCACATAGTCAATCTGATTTCTGTGTTGACCATCTGGTGATGTCCATGTGTAGAGTCGTCTCTTGGGTTGTTGGAAAAGAGTGTTTGCTATGACCATCATATTCTCTTGACAAAATTATACCAGCCTGTGTCCTGCTTCATTTTGTACTCCAAGGCCAAACTTGCCTGTTATTCCGGTTATCTTTTGGCTTCCTACTTTAGCATTCCAATCCCCCATGATGATAAGGACATCATTTTTGGGTGTTAATTTTAGTAGGTGTTGTAGGCCTTCATAGGACCGGTCAGCTTCAGCCGCTTCAGCACCAGTGGTTGGGGCATAGACTTGGACTACTGTGATGTTGAATGGTTTTCCTTGGATTCAAACTGAGATCACTCTGTCATTTTGGAGGTTGTATCACAGTACTGCTTTTCCTACTCTTTTATTGACTATGAAGGCTACTCCATTTCTTCTGAGGGATTCTTGCCCGCAGTAGTATACCTGATGGTCATCTGATCTAAATCTACCCATTCCTGTCCATTTTAGTTCGCTGATTCCTAAGATGTCCATGTTCAGTCTTGTCATCTCTTGTTTGACCACATCCAGCCTGCCTTGATTCATGGATCTTACATTCCAGGTTCCTATGGAGTATAGATCTTTGCAGCATTGGGCTTTCCTTTCACCACCATTTACATCTGAATGTCCTTTCGGCTTTGACCCAGTTGCTTCATTCTTTCTGGCGCTACTAGTACTAGCCCTCTGCTCTTCCCCAGTAGCATATTGGACACCTTTCGGCCTGAGGGACTCATCTTCCAGCGTCGTATCTTTTTGCCTTTTGGTACTGTCCATGGGGTTTTCGTGGCAAAGACACTGGAGTGGGTTGCCATTTCCTTCTCCAGTGGGTCACGTTTTGTCAGAGCTCTCTGCCACGACCTGTCCATCTTGGGTGGCCCTGCACGGCACAGCTCAGAGCTTCATTGAGCTACAAAGAACCACTGACAAAGGACCAAATGCATTAAATACAATAAATGCACGTGAGAAAATGCTCTAACAAAGAACAGCACCCACCCCACTGAAGGTTGCCCAGAATAAAGCGATGTTTCCCTGCAGAGAGGGGGCAAAAATGAGCCCCTCTCGAGGGGGGCTTCCGTAGTGGGAGTCGCCACCAAAAAGGCCCTTTCTTGTGCATTCCCAAACCCATCACTGAAGATGATGGTCATGAAAGAAAAGATGCTCCAGGAACTGAAGGAACTGGGCAGGTTTCTGCGGAAGAAGGTGGGCTTACAATCTCAAGCCCCGTAGGGATTTGTCTCTGCGTCTGAATCAGCATTCGGAATTCTGATGAAGCTGCTGTAACCGGAGTTGTGAGCTTCTGCAACCATCTATGGTGCCCGTTCAGGCGCACCTGAAGTCCCCAGCGCTGTGAAGGCAGCTCCCTCTTCAGTGCATTGCAGGCGTCCGAAGGGGACACCGCGGAGGCGTGTGCAGCTGGCCAGGAGAAATGGCATCTCTCGGCTTAGGTGCATTTGGGGTGCTGGATCTGGCTGTGAATCACATGCGGCATCCCTTGCCAGGCCTGGATCCCAGGTTCAGGGCTGAGTCCAAGGGCGTGCATCCCAGCGGTTTGTCCCCAGCAGTGAGGACAGCTAAGCCGGGAGCTACCCCCTGCGTAGACTGCCACAGCATGTGGCCTCTGTCACCTGCACAACTGTAGGGACCCTGCAGCCGAATGAGGGGTGCACACATTGTCCCTTTCTCTTAGGTCCCAGCTAATTGATGAATTTATTATTACTTTGCGTTTATACCCTGCTTTGCTCCTCTTGCAGGGCACTCAAGCTGATTGGAAGGTTCTCATCCTCCCTGTCTTATCCTCTCAACAACAGCCCTGTGAGGTAGGCGAGGCTGAAATTGCACACCTGGGCAAGAGTCACCCAGCGGGCTTCGTGGGGACCCTGATCTCTCGCAAGCACATCACAATGGCTCTCTCAGGCCCCAGTAATTCCTAGATCTCAACAGATCTAATTCCTAGATCTCTGTTTCCAAGTGCAGGGTGGTGTTTGCAATAGTGGGTGTGGAAAAGTGCAAGCATATCATGGATGCACTTTCAGCACTGACTGAAACATTTAAAACTCTAACTGTTGTATGTGTGAGGCCATAATTTCATGTTTAGTTTTGTAAACCGCTCAGATTCATCCTCAAACATGGTAAGTGGCATATAAATGGCTGAGAAACCCCCGGAGAGCTTCAACTGGGGTACAGAAAAGAACTAAATAATTAACAGAAATGACACAACTAATAATTAAATACTTAAATGTCGGGGGGGGGGGGGTAGAAATGTGGGTTGGTGGATTGGTGACTACACACATCTTTCCCTCCACCTGGTGACAGATTCGGGGTCCAAGAGGATGGTCATTCTGGGCTGTTGCAGCCAAACCTTTGGGTGACTCGGAGCAAGTGCTTCTTCAACTTGGTGATGGGCGAATTGTCAGTGCGATGCAATTTCGCCCAGGTTTGTTCAGCTTGGGCCTATTTCCGCTCGGCTCGTCCTCTTTCCCTTTGGACCAGGAATATTTCTCCCCTCGCTGCCCAGGACCATTAAGAGCCGCCCCCAGCCGTGCCGTACCTGGATCCTACGCCCAGCCTCTGCTGTCCACCTCCGGCTCCAGGGGAAGTGAAGAGGAGGCTAACAAGGAGAGGGGCTTTTTTTGCCCCCTCACCCATGTAGGGAATTTGCCAGCTTTTCAGTGCCAACGTAAGATGGTCCTCTCTACTGAAAGACCAACCTACCTTGCAGGGTTGTTGTTGTGAGGATAAGTTTGAGACAAGCAGGAGAATGCTGTCAGCTGCCTTGAATTCTGTGAAAGGGAAGAAGGAAGGATTTAAATCAGTAAATAAAACAAGTTCCTATTCTAGAACTCCATTTCCGCATCCTGCCAATGACAAGCCAGAAAGGACCTTAGCAACCCTTGGGAGTGAGTAATGCTGGATGGATCACCACTTTCCAAAAAAGTATGAGATCACCCAATCATTTGTCAGTGAAAAGGGCATGGGGGCAGTGCTTTATGGGCCCTTTGAGATCATGGAACATAGTCCAGTTAGAAACCTAGGAGCCCTCCCCATGCCCAGGTGCCTGTTTCTCCAACTGGGCACACCGTTTCCCTACAGAAGTGTCCTCGGGACAAAGAGACGGGGAGGAATGTCATCATCATTTGGGCTCTCACTGTCTGATTTCAGCAGTGCCTTCAGTTCACACAAGATGCACCAGAAACATAAGGAAAATTTACCCATCTGAGAAATGGGTAGAGTTCTATGACTGATCTGGGGTTGAACAGTCCTGAATAGCTTCTACTTTCTCCAGGTCAGGACAGAAACCCCGTGGCCAGAAATACGAATTTGAGACACCAAATGCATATTTCTCTTTGTTCTGTTCTGGAGCTGGTTGGGGGCTCGCTGTGAGTGGATCGATTGTGTTGATCCACAGTAACTCCATGACTTGAAACTCGGCATTAAGAAAACTAAGATCATGGCATCTGGTCCTATCACTTCCTGGCAAATAGATGGGGAAGAAATGGTCCTTCACTCCATTGTATCCTCACAACAATCCTTCGGGGTGGGCTAGGTTGTCCCAAAGTCACCAGTGAGCGTCACGGCCAAGTGTGTCCCCAGTCCAACACACTTGCTGTGTCGCACTGCATTGGTTTTTTGGCTTAGGCAGAGGTCTTTGACTCTCACAACAAATTTCTCATGGCTCGTCCCTTCTGTGCATCTTGCTTCTGTTTCATAATACCTCGTTCCGCCATCCCTTGCTGCAGCCTTCCGCTTCCAGGCATTTCTCCTTTCTTCCTGACCCAGAAACGCCTCCCACTTCTCTTAACAAAACCAAGAAACTTTAACTAAACCAGCCAGCTGAAAACGCTGCTGTCTCGACAAGGCAGCTTTGTAAACCAGCGTTTCTTGTTGCTGGCTTCTGGTTGCCCTGAATGCAACAAGTGAGCAAGGGACAAGCCATCCCAGTCCTGTCTCCAGCAGGCTCAGTTCCCATGTGGAAGGAGTTCCCCCTGACCCTCACAGGGAACTTCTGGGTTGCTAGATAATCATTGCACGTTCGAACAAAGACTTTGGATTCTGTGCAACAGTTCCTTCTGTGTTTTCTGGATCACATCTTTGTGGTGGCAAAAAACTTGGTAAGTTAGAAACATAGAGACAGAGTGAGTCAGAAGGGACCTCCCGGGCCATCTAGTCTGACCCCTGGCTCCAGCCGGTTCCGCTCATGACATGCCCCCCATGTGCATGTCCAGCCTGTCCTTGAACACCCTCACCGATGGGGCCTCAACCACCTCCATGGAAGCCCATTCCATGCCCTTGGGGCCCTAACCATCTAGAAGTACTTCCTGGCATCCACCCTAAACCTTCGTTCCCTGAGCTTGGCTCCATAGTGCGAGGTGACAGGTGGCTTGAAGCAGAAATTCAGCAGCATAGGGCAAGCGAATGGAAAAACACAACGTAGCTCTTCACAGCCCTGTGCTAAGGTGCGTAACAAATGCTTAGAAAATCTGTGGACTTCTTGTTGCAATCTGCGTGCTTCCCCCATCCTTTTCTGACTGATCTGCACCACTTCTGCACTGAAGAAAAGATTTCACTGGGCGTGTGCCTTCTGGTGCAATTCGTTCGTTCCTTCCTGGGGAGGGTTACTCTTGCCAACTCTGAGAGAAGAACCTCAGATTCCCTTTTGCAGGGGAATATGGGTCCTACTAGGATAGACGTTCCAGAAGGATCCCTTCTTTGCACCTGTTTGATAATACCCATTCTTGGATCTGAGATGGTTGCTTCGAGTTTCCTCATTACCTGAGTGGCTGAGCAATTTAGCGTGTGATTTGCACTGAAAGCTCCTTCAGTGGTTTGCGAGTTCCCTTTTTGTGTGTTTGGCCAGAGGTTTTGGATGTTCAGTGACCCCGGCCAGGGCGTTCGCAGCTCAGTGGTCCTGCTGACCTGTTTAGCAGAGAGCAGAAGTGGAGATTTCGAAGTCCTAAGATGCAGTTCGTGTGGTCTGAAAACGGGACCACTCTAAACTTCTCCATGTTGCCCATAAGAGTCGTTCGTTCTGCAGACCAGTCATGGATGGAACTGGATTATCTTAACCAGAACTGGCTTCTGTTGTTGCGACAAGCCATCGAGTCCTCTCCAATTTCTGGTTGACACCATGAATGGTAGTCCTCCAAAATGTCTTGATGGCCTTGCTCAGCCATTGTCAACTCAAGGCTGTGACTTCCTTGATGGAATAGCTATTATTATTATTATTATTATTATTATTATTATTATTATTATTATTACATTTCTATGCTGCCCCTTGCCGAAACCTCGGGGTGGCTTACAACACGATAAAATACATTGACATACAATAGCACATAATAAATTACCATTAAATACAAAAATTCAAAAAATACATTGATTTACAAATATAAGATTAAAATTATCAGTATAAATTAAGTAAATAAAAATATAGGAGGAGAAAGAGAAGGAAGAAGAAGTTGCCCTGGCCAGATCATATGTTTTAACAATTAAAATGATGTTTAAATAAAAAGGTCTTTACCTGGCGCCGAAAAACCAGTAAAGACGGTGCCAGGAGGACCTCTACTTTTCCAGCCTTTGTCTTGCTCCTTGAACAAATTCATCAGCATTAATGACCACTTGCGCAAACAAGGATTGGGCAGAGCCAGTGGGCGCAAGCTACCTTCCCCACAACCTGGTGGAAACAACAACAACAACAACAACAAAAGTGTGGGATTCATATGACCTGGAAACCATCAGGGGAACTTCCGAACACTGGAGAACTATGCAGGTGGGGTTGCTAGAAAGCTGAAGTAATTTGAATCTGTTCCGGATCTCTCTGACTTCACAGTTAATGTACAGATAATTTAATCTCCAGAGATTCATGTCTGGATCTCAAATTAGGCACAAAACTTCCTGGAAGATCTGGAGTCAGTCCTGGACCGCTTTGCTGTTCCTCTGGTATCTCCCAGGGTCTTTGTGGGACCAAAGGGGGCTCTGTAAGGAAGCATCCCACGTCTTCTGAGTGAATTGTGGGGATTTGCGGAGTGGGGCCAAGAGGCTTCCAACAAGCTGTTGCAGCGCATGGGAGACTTGGCTGGCTGATCCCCTCCCTTCATCTCTACGGCAATGGTTGAGTTTGTAAGGACTAGGGACATGACATCACCGTGCCCAGGTTCCTCTTTCCGCCGTGGAAGGTGGGAGGCAGAGCTGAACAGCATGGGCGCCCGTCATGCAATGCCTCGTCTTTAGTTCGACTAAACAATACCTGGGAGAAGGCAGGAGGCAGTGAGTTCCAGGCCTTCCTTCGTAAGACTGAGACCACGTATTTGCAGAAATGTGGAACCGGCGGGCCTTGCTCTCACTGCCCTTTGCCCCAGGCCATGGCTTCACTTCAGGGCAGGGAAAGGTCTCGCATGTGCGGAAGGATTCAAAGCCACCTCGGTGGGGGAAGGCGGGCTGAACGTTCTGGAGCCACGAGCACCGGACAGACTTCCTGGACGGAGATGTGGACCTGGCTTGTCCTTCTAGCCGCCTTGGCTGTGTTGGAACATTATGCCAGCCCGCCCGTGAACAACCCAGGGTGCACCTAGCGGGTGATGGCAGGTAACTGACGGTGCACCTCACCGTGGGATTATTTGTTTATTCTTTATTTATTTAGAGTATTTGTATGCCGTCCTTTCGCATAGCCTCAGGACGGCTTACATAAATAAGAAGAATAAAATAAAACATAATCCAAATAATCCAAATAACATCCAGATCCACCCTGGCTGCAGAAGAAAACCTATAAGCTGATGTTGAAAGTTATTAAAATATTGTTGAAATAAAAAGGCCTTAGCCTGTGTCCTCCAGGTGGGGGCGCAGCTGATGGACCAGCCGAAGCTGGAGGACTGTGCTCCTGGCCCCCGCGGTCACCTGGGCCTCCAGGGACAGCTCCGGGCCTAGGGGCCCTCCCAGGCTGCAGACTGTCCCTCAGAGGGAGGGCACCCCGTCCAGGGCAAGGCCCAAGTCAAGGGTTGCTCACCTCCTCCTTTCCTCTCCTTCCCCCTCGGTCTCGCTGCAGCTATTTCAGGGGGCACTCTCACCACTGCAAGCCTCCACAGGTGCACAAGGGCAGGTGATGTGAAAGAAAGGTGTTTTGCAATTACTTACAAACATTGGGGGCGGGGGGTGAGAGAGAGAAGCCAGGATAAAGAGCGGGTTGGCAACTGCAGGCAGCCCTTGCAAGGTGCCACTGGGGCATTCGGAAGGTGCTGCTATAATTGGCAAACGGGGATGGCGGAAGAGATGATCTGGAGACCTTCGTGACAGCTGGCTTCCATGATCTGCAGATGAAAAGCTGAAAAGGGAAAAGCTGCAGTGTACTTGAAATGACTCATGACTGTGGTTAGAGAGGCCATTGGCAGCTGCCCCTGCGTGTTGTTTGGGGCCTTTTGGGTTGGCCGGCCGTGGTGGCCCCCGGAGACGTGTGTCCAGAGCGGCCAGAGAGCTTGCCACTCCTGCCACGCAGCTCTGTACATGATTGTTGGTAGCAGCCGTGGGGTCCGTCCCTCAGGTCTGGCTGGGATGACAACCTACGGTGGGTGTGACACCCCTGGAACAACTCAGGGGTTGTCAGCGTGACTTATTGCCCTCACACAAGCCATTCTGTGGGGATCAGTTCAGAAGATGAGGTGACAACCCGTCATGGCGAGAAGCCCTCCATGGAACCCTACGCTGTGTGAACGGAGCCCTTGTCTCCCAGCACGTGGCGTCCAGGAGGGCAGCTCTGTAGACCTAATCTCAGGAGGGCTTGGCTGGCTGAGTCTTCTCGACTGAGAACGGTTGACTGAATCACCAGCAGTGAGGAGGAAGCAAAGTTTTGGTGGGTTGGGCGTTTGGCTCTGTGACTGAAAAAAAGATAGCAAACATGCAGTGAAAGGAAGAGAAGAGTTAGAAAACCCCCACACTGTGAGTAAACATGCTGGGGAAATTGGGCTTCCCCTTTTTCTGAGATAAAAGAGAGAGCGGGAGAGAGAAGGGTGCAGTTGTGACCATCTCTAGCAGAAGCCAGAAAGGATCTAGGCTGTGAAGATCACGCAACAACGATGGGGGACCTGGGCTCCTACATCAGGCATATTGAACTACTGGGCTACGAGAAGAGGTTTTTCCCAAGCCAACACTATGTAAGTACCTGGAAATGAAAACCTTTGCATTGAATGCATTCATGTGTGCCTGATCCAGCCCGGTTTAGGTTCCTATGGGGCACGGATCTGATGGTCTAGTGCAGGGTTGGGCAGAAAGAAGATCTTCAGATGGTTTGAACTTCAGCGTTTTGTATTCCTGGCCTGGGAGATCAAGTCCCAAATATCTGGAGATCTATCCTGGTCTAGTGTACTGGGAAAGGAATGTTGGTGTGAGGAGGAGGTTTCAGTTTTGAGTAAGGTGGTTGGGAAGAGTCCCAGCATGCAAAGTACCTTGACGGTGTTCATTTCCTTTCCTGATCAGGTTTACATGTTCCTGGTGAAATGGCAAGATCTCACAGAAAAAGTCGTGTATCGCAAGTTCACAGAGATATATGAGTTTCATGTAAGTTCAGATCTGGATTGTTTGTGGAGTGTGAGTTTCAGGCTGGGGTCCTGAACACACAGACCCGGGAGAAGAACTCCCCTGGGTTGCACTTCTAATAAGTTGGTCTAGGACTCGTCTGTGGGAAGAAGTCCCATGAAAAAGTGGTGATTACTTGAGCTGGCCCGGCACCGGATGCACGGCCCCGCAGTTGCAAACAGAAGGGCATTAAATCTGGACAGAGCTTGCATTTGGGGCAGGGGAAATAGCTACAAAGAAAAAAAAGACCTTGCTTTCAAATGAGGCACATGAGTTTGCATCATTTTGGCGTGGTGCTTTTGCTTTTAAGCACTCGCCTCTGCAAATTTTTGTGAATACTCCTGTTCAACATAATATATAAATGAGGTGAGGGAAAGGAAGGAGTCCCACTTTTTGGTCCATCCATTTTTAAAGGATCAGCTTAAGCGCAATCCTATGCGTATTTGGACTTTTTTGGCTAAACCTGCACAGAATCATAGAATTGTGGGCTCGGAAGGGACCAATATGCCATTGGGTCCTACTCTCTGCTCAGCGCAGAACTCCATGTTCCAGCATCAAGACTGTGCCCTTGCAGTTAAGGCACTGATTTTCAGGTCTGTCTGGTGCTCACTCGATTTGGAAAACAATGCTGGATTTGGAACCGATTCTCGTGACACAGTAGCCTTGCAGAAGGACAACGGGGCAACTTTAGCTCTAGATTCAGCACCTGCCTCGTTCTTTCATGCTAGCCGTTCGCCCCCAAGTCCAAACAGAGCCCACAGTTCTCATCTTCATGGATCTCCTTGGTTACATTTCTTGGCAGCTGAGTCTAGGCCTGGGGCTTGTGCAGCAGGATTCGCCCTGGGGTTCCGTTAAAGAAATGGGAACTCTCCTTCCACATGGATAGTCTGTCGTGGGGGGAAGTTCGGTTGGAACCCTGGCGGGACAAAGGGTTGAAGGCCCATTTCTTCTCCAGACCAGCCTCTTGTGTAAAACAGGTGTGCACATAAGAGCGTAACAACGGTTGTGCATTTCTGCTGCATTTGCCCAGTCCTTGGAAGACACATTTTTCAAGGGATGCTTTCGGAGGCTTGGCAATAAATAAATTTGCTGGGGCTTGAAGGCTTGAGCCCAGACTAAGAGCACTGACTGCATCTCCGGTTCTTCTTCAAGGGCACAGATGGTAGCTTTGGGCACTTGGGCAATATTTTTAAAAGAAGCAAGGCAATTTTCTTGCGGCAAGGATAAAAATATCCTTGCAGAAATTCCCACCACTGGGAGGGTGGCCAAAACGGTCAGAAGAGGAAGGATTAAGCAGTGGGAATTTTCAAACCACTTGACATGGATTGAGAAGTATTAGGAAATCAAATGTTGCAAGAAACTCACTCGCTTTTGCGAAAGCTCAGCAAACAGCAAAAGAGAAGTGCGTTGCTTGATTTTTCTAATAATGCTGCCTTTGTTTTGGTTCGTGTTTTGGGAAGCACAATGTGGCTATGCTGTCAGGATCTTGTGCATTCAAAACAAACAAACAAACAAACAAACCAACCAACCAGTTCGAGTTCCTGGTGTTTAAACTGTTTCTTTTGACCCTGGCTTTCCAGCCATTTCTGTTTCAGAAACGGGCACTTGTGAAATGGATGGACTTGCAAAGTTACTGCTGGTGGGAGAGGACTACCCTGAAGCACATGCAGAGTGCTTTTCTCTCAAGCTCATCTGCATGTCAGGCTTCCCCACTAGGGCTTAATTTACTGGTGTGGCCTGCAGGGAGGTGCTGGGTGTACCCAAGTTGCTGGTTTTACATGATCTATTATTACAGTTTATTATTCATTTGACTTGTTTGCTGCCACGTCAGCCATAGGCTCAAGCACTGAACAACAATTAATGCAATTCACTCATCAAATCACAATATAAAATTAACCAATAATGTAACCATAAAGTCTTGACATGATTATTCCATTCCATTTCTACCCCAACGTGTTGCTTCTTGGGCGGAGCCAAAGGTGGTTTGAGGAGCCGCACAACAACCCTGCGAGACAGGTTGGGCTGAGAGCGAGAGAGGGCCGTTGCTAACTTTCTTCATAGTAACGCAGAACGCAAGAGGTGAATTATTTTTGTCAGCCGAATTCAAGGTGGCTTTCCTTTCCTGTCTCCCACTAGAAAGCGTTGAAGGAAATGTTTCCAATCGAATCGGGAGATATTAATGTGGAGAATAGGATCATTCCCCATATGCCAGGTAAGCGGCTCCACTGTGAGGCCATCAATTTGTACCCGTGTTCTTAGCTACCACAGGTGTCTATGATGCTGAGAGTGTGAGCCAGGAGTCTCTGCCCCGTTTGTGCTCCAGGTGAAGCTTCCATCCTTGTGAATGGAGAACCCATGTTGTACCAAGCTTTGCTTCCGCATATTACCATGGTTCTTCCGAAAGTGTCTGCACTTTTAAAAACGCTATTTATTAAGAATCGCAAACAACAAATTACATCATTTCCCACATGTATCTTCCTTTGTGATGCGTTTTTCCCAGCATCGTACCAACTTTTTGATGCCATCAACAAAAAATATATCAAATAGATTGATAAAATAGAAAAGTGCGGAAACTTTTGGAAGGCTCCTCATGCACAGGGCCTGCTGGATATCTCACCTGTGGTCAGCGCAAAGGTGCGTGTGTATTGCTGCAAAAGTTGGGACCCCTTGGAGACCCCCTTATGGGATCCCCAGTCTACCTGCTCCCAGTCCTAAGAAAACCCGGTTTTGCCTCCTTTATGCAAGGCAGCACCCACCTGGTGAAAACGGTGAACCGTTACTAGACGCCTTCATATTATCAGTCTCAGCCACATTTCCTTAAATAATTATTATGAATACTCTCAAATTAGACTGTGGCGAACTCTGGCTTAAGCCCATGTCTTCCTCCAAGTTCCAGGCCTTTGGGGCTTCATTGCAGTGGAGTCCAGGCAATCTTCAGATGCTCGAAGGAAGTCTTGCTTTCCCTTATCCCTCTCCAACCATATTAGTTCATATGATTCCTAGCCCAGTTGTGGCATGTGGGAATTTCCTGGCCATACCCTGAGGATGTGGGAAAGCAAGCTGTGGGAAAGCTGTGAGAAATACATGACTCGGCTGCTAGGTGAGTTTCCGCAGTGTGTTGGGGTGAGATGTTCACTTCCTACATGATAAAACAAAGATCTATTTGGAACCTTGGTTTGTCAGAATCAGGCCCCTGGAAATGCTGCATGGTGTATTTGAGGAACTGAAAGGACTGCTCTGTTCCAGATGGTTCACCAGACAGACAGATGTGGCCAAGAGTGATTTATTTATTTATTTAAAACATTTCTATGCCGCCCCCATCGCAACAAAGCCTCGGGGCAGCTCACAACATAATTAAAAACATATAAATAACACTTAATACAATAAAAATTGAAATGACGGGGTGATGACGGGGCAATGCTTCCTCTGGACATCAGGTCCTGCAGATGTGCCAGAGAGTGTGATGCGCCCCATCGGCCTTGGAAAGCACTCCCACACACTCTGGTTGTGTATTTCCGGAAGCCTCGATGGCAGGCACAACAAGATAACCGTAAAGACCCCTTTTGCCTTGACCCCGAGCAGTTTTATGGAAAGATCACCCAGGCCCCCTGCAGTGACTTAGGACAGCACGCTCCCGGGGAGTGGCTCTCACCACCAACTACAAGCCTCCTACAGTTGGAGGAATACCACACCCGGAAGGTTCTATGCTCATTATTATTATTATTATTATTATTATTATTATTATTATTATTATTAACATTTCTATGCCGCCCCTTGCCGAAGCCATTGTTGGAATGCCAAACCCAGAAGGTTCTAGGTTCAATTGTAGGGATCCCATACCCAGAAGGTTCTAGGTTCACCTGTGGGCATGCCTCACCCAGAAGGTTCTAGGTTCAATTACAGGAATGCCATACTCAGCGAGTTTTTTTTTTTCTATTTATATCCTGCCTTTTTCCTACAAAGGGCTCAAGGCAGCTTACATCTCCTCCATCTTATCCTCACAACAACAACCCTGTGAGGTAGGTTGGGCTGAGAGTCTGTGACTGGCCCAAAGTCACCCAGTTGGCTCCATGGCTGAGCGGGGACTCGAACCCAGATCGTCTGAGTCCCAGTCCCACGCTCTTCACCGCTACGCCACACTGGGTTCAGTTGTGAAACCGTCATGCAGAGAAGGTCTGAGGTTCGATTGTGGGTGCCTCCCACACAATGGGTTCTCGGTTCCATTGCTGGCATCTCCAGTGGCCCCCAGAGAGCTACTGGCAGCCACCGCAAGCTCCTCCAAAGCAAATCAGCAACTCATTCAGCCTTTCTGTGTTCCATCCAATCTAGCGCCAAGGTGGTTCGATAGCCAGCGGTCCACTGAGAACCGGCAGAACACACTGACCGAGTACTGCTCCACCTTGATCAACCTGCCTCGCAAGATCTCCCGATGCGGCCATGTGCTGGACTTCTTCAAAGTGAGACCGGATGACCTGAACCCTCCGACGCTGAGCCAGTAAGTCTCCGTGGGGTCTAGAAGGCCCGCTGGCTTGCTGGCTGCCGGAGAGCCTGCCGCTGCTTCGCCCCTTGTAACCCTCCCTCTTCACCCTGCCCAGAATATGATCGAGCACATCGACCGGTGCGCAAAGGGCATGGGTGTGAGGCAACGGAGTTAATCTTGCCGTTTGCATCTTGCATTTCAAAGAGAGAGAGCGTATTTTGTCTCTGCAAACCTTTCCACAAACCTAGGCTGCTTCTGTTAGCTAGCAGGTGAGCTTTCAGAAGAAAGGGCTTGCTTGCAGACCCCTTAGACTCCGTGGCTAAGACATGATACTTGATATCTTCATGGTTTTCTTCTTGGGTTCTTCCAGCATCAAGAAACCAGAAGCCTTTCTGATGCCACAGGATTCCAGGAAGATTGCTGCAGGTAAGGGAGCAGGAGTCGCCAAATCTTTCCATCTCGTCTCGCAGCTCTAAGATCTGTTTCCTAGGGTGGCCACGGGGGGTTCAGAGGCAGTCCACCTGAACACAAGTCTCTGGAGATCTGCAGTGAGACTTGAGCTGTCCTCCCTCTTTGCTTGGGGTTTTTGCATGGGGGCATCTGCGGGCAGCACCCCTAGAAAAAGCAGAAGAAGAAAAGGGAGACCGAAGCGGAGCTGGGTGGACTCGTTCAAGGAAGCCACAGCCTTGCATTTGCAGGAGCTGAGCTAGGCTGTTACGGACAGGACCTTTTGGAGAGCTCTCATTCATAGGGTAGCCATAAGACGTGGATGACTCGATGGCACATAACAGCAATACCTGCTTGGAAGACGAATGCTGAACCAGGTGGTCCTTTGGTCTGATCCGTCAGCACAGCATTTCTTAGTCTCATACAATTGTCAGGAATTTTTTAAAACAAAGATTTATTTGTTCATTTAGCTTCCCATGAGGACTAGAAACACACCTTTTCTTTAAAGATGAAGTGCCACTAGGACTCTGAAAAGGGAGGAGCACAGAGCTCAAGTGCACATTTTAAGTTTCAGCACTACTTTTTATCCCAGATATCTTTATCCCAGGGATATTCTGAGTGTGTGTGATGAAAGGCAATGCATTAAAGTTTCCAGATTGGGACTGATCTGCGCCACACTAGAGAGGCCTTTGGAGCCCAGCGCTAGGGAATCGCTTTCAGCTCATGGGAATCTCCTGATCACGGTGGCTCCTCTTCTTACAGATATCACAGGGCCAATCATCCTGCAGACCTATCGAGCTCTCGCTGACTACGAGAAGAACTCCAAAACCGAGATGAGTGTGAAGACAGACGACCTGGTGGACGTCGTGGAGAAAAGCGAAAGTGGTAAAAAGAGCAGCTTTGGCAGGACGGCGGCCTTACGGTTATGCCAGAGCCAGTTGTGCATTGACTGCAGCAGCCGAGAGGAAGCCCTTGAACGGGGTTCTAGGACAGGCAGTAAGGAAAGGAGGACTGGGCTCACCAGGCGGGTGCTGCCTTGCATAAGGAGGCAAAACCGGGTTTTCTTAGGACTGGGAGCAGGTAGACTGGGGATCCCATAAGGGGGTCTCCAAGGGGTCCCAACTGTTGCAGCAATACACACGCACCTTTGCGCTGACCACAGGTGAGATACCCAGCAGGCCTTGTGCATGAGGAGCCTTCCAAAAGTTTCCGCACTTTTCTATTTTATCAATATATTTGATATATTTTTTGTTGATGGCATCAAAAAGTTGGTATGACGCTGGGAAAAATGCATCACAAAGGAAGATACACGGGAAGCAGGGAAGCATGATGGAAAGGACAAGAATGGTCCAGATGAATCAGAAGAATGTGCAGGCTGGGAAAGCCATTGTGCCAGGAGATGTTAGAAACCGAGTCGCAGGACTTTCCGCATGCAAGGACAGGGCTCTGCTGTGGAATGCAGGCTTCCCCCATCGGTGCAGGCAGCCCCAAACCTTGTCCCTCAGTCAGGGTAGGCAGTTCCCGTGTGAATTTTCGCATTTTAAGACACTTTTCTTTCCTCGCCACAGGCTGGTGGTTCTGTCAGCAAAAGAACAAGAGAGGCTGGGTGCCCGCTGCATATCTAGAACCCATGGACGGCCCGGATGAGACAGAGGAACAAGAACCCAATTACGCAGGTAAGCTGCTCTTTCCATGGGGCCAGCGATGTCCGGCGTTCAGGTCAGCATCAGCTCAAATGCAACAGAGGCGGTGCCCCAGCTCAGCTGCAGAACAGCTGGGCCAGAATGCCAAATAAAGTGAAATGAAATAAAATAGAAACAAAAACGAAGTATTCAAACTTGGCCTTTTGATATTGCCCAACCTACTAAATGGCTTGTTTTTATTTCTTATAGTTTTAGCAAATAATATTTTTGGCAAATAAGCAAAAGACAGCAGAGCTGTTCAAACTCTTTAAAAAACCCCCTCTAAAAAGACAGTAGAGCTGTTCAAACAGAACAAAGCACGGTTCCTGTGTTCTGTCCAACACAAAGAAGCAATAAGAAGCAGCATTTTAAAAGAGAGAGAAAAAACCCCAGTCAGTAAATTTCAGAGTTTACAAAACAAAATTGATCTAAGAACAAACTTTTATCCTGAGGGGGAATGGAAGAAATATATCAGCTAAATAATAGTAAAGAGGATGATAAAAAATAGTGATCAAGGAACGTAAAGAAATACATTTGGAAGTTGTTGTGCTTTGTGAATCTGGTTTATCTATGTGGATTACAAACCAGAACTCAACTCCTGTAAATGCCTCCAGTTCATGTTTATATGAACTCCAGCATCCTAATTTTTCCATATAAACAATTCCATAAATGTTCTCCACTGTCTCTTTGACTTTTTACAATTCTCTTAAAGCTTAATATTATATCCCCACTCCAAAGATATTAAGGGTTAACATTACAAGTTCCTTTATGCAGTTGCCCACTAAGCCTCACTCGTAACTTCTATCACTGGTAAATTTTGTATGGGATTCTAATTTGAACTACGTGCATTCTAACTTCTGAAAGAAAATGTGCATCAAAGGATTTGCTTGGGACTCTTCTGTTCACCGAAAGTTGTTCTTGCATCATTTCTGACATAAAGACATCATAAGATATCGAAGATACTTTCCGTCTTAATTTCTGCATCTGTCAAATGGGGAGAACAGCAAAGCGCGACGGCCATCAAGCCCTTTTGCTGGTTGTCCGTGTTTTCAAGAAGGAAACGAAACGAACAGCAGCAGAGGGATTCTAGGGCATCTTAAGGTCTGCGCTAGCTCTGAGTCTCACGTAATTCTTGAATTTTCCTGCTTAGGTGAGCTCTACGTTGTCCGAAAAGGCTACACTGCTGCCCAGGACGATGAGATCACATTGAAGGAAGGCGAAACCATTGAAGTTATCCATAAACTGCTTGATGGATGGTGGGTGGTCAGGTAAGGTCCCAGGGATGCTCAGCACGAAGGAGTGGTGAAGAGAGCCAGCTGTTGCTGCTGACCTCCAGTTTTTGGTACTTGGAGGTCCCTTCCCTCCCTACATGGAGGTTGCATAGCCACGGATAGGCCTGTCTCGTCTTAAGAGCTTTTGTCTGTTCCTATTCGAATTTCTCTTCTATTCAGGACCATGAGGACTGGAATCTTAGTTTATTGTTTACAGAAAGAGCCATAGCTCTGTGATAGAGCACATCCTTTGCTTGCACAAGATCCCCTGCTCAGATTCCCCGACATTTTCCAGCAGAGTCATGCAAAGGCCTGTGCAAGACTGATGTAGACCAGGGGACGCATCCTGGTAGTCTGCCAGTGTTTTGGGCGACTGCTCTCAGAGTCCCTGGCCATCTGCCATGTTGGCTGCGGCTTATGGAAGTTGGCAGGGGCTTACCCGCCCAACACACCCGGGAGGCACCAGGGTGTCTGTCCCTCATGTAGACCCAAGGTTTGACTTGGAAGGCGGCTTCAGAAACCCATGTGGTTGATTCTATTCAGGGCACTGGAGGGGCTGCGTGGCCGCACCTTGCGCTCTCTGCATTGTGTAGCCTGTGCCCTTCGTTTGTGCGTTCGGCCCGGTATCTGAGAAGGGAAACAACCTCCGCACCATGAGAAACACCCGTGTGCAAGCTCATGCTCAAAGCCACAAACCAGGGCATTCTGGTGCCATCTCCTCCTCTGTGCGCTGTGTAGGCAGTATATATATATCTCATATGACATGGATAATATAATGGCTACGACTGGGTAATGCTCCAGTCTTCAAAGATCATAGGGGCACCAAAAAAGAATTAAAAAGAGAAGGGGTGAAACCACAACGTCTGAACCGGGATGCTCAAGCCCCAGTGCAAGATAAAGGAAACCATTCAGAGGCGAGCCAGGGGGGCATTTCGAAGGTGCACAGTCCATTCAGCTTGGCCAGCAAGAGATCCTTTGGGGTTCAGCCCAATCAGTGTGGTGCATTGTTTAGAGCACGGGACTGGGACTCAGGCGATCTGGGTTCGAGTCCCTGCTCAGCCGTGGAGTTCACTCGGCGACTGGGCCGGTTGCAGACTCTCAGCCCAACCTACCTCGCAGGGTTGTCGTGGCGAGGATCAAATGGAGAGGAGAACCCTGCATGCTGCCTTGCATTCCTTGCAAGAGGAAGAACGGCGGGGTGTGAGTGTTGCTGTTGTTCTGTGCCATCAAATCGTCCTCTAGGCTTTGGCAGGCTTGATGGAGTCTACTCCTCTCTTAGTCCTTGTCGTCGTCTTCTGTCTTCCACTCTTCCTAGCATGGTTGTCTTCTCCATTTGTTATATGTAAATATAATGTAATAATAATAGCAACTTCAATTAGGTGTGCAGGTTTCAAAGTTCTTACAACGAACTTGCAGGGTTATGCGTGGCAAGCTCAGCTTCTCCTACTCCTTTGCCTTAGGTGTAAATAAAGTGCTGTTGTTTCTTGAACTCCAGGAAGGATGAAATCACCGGCTATTACCCATCCATGTATCTGCAGAAAGCAGGGGAAGAAAACCCCACAGGAAACGTTCAGCTGAGGAACAAATCCGCCCCACCTCGAAGGTAGTGTGTGTGTGTGTGTGTGTGTGTGTGTGTGTGTGTGTGAGAGAGAGTGTGTGTTGAGGGCGGGTCATTAGGCTTCCCCAACCTGGACAGTAACCTGCATCGTTTCCATGGCTGGCCAGACCAGCCTTTGGTGAGGGAGGGATTTAAAAACATACCTCAACCCACGCGCGGTGGCTTTTTCGCCATGCCCTCTGCCCGGGGCAGCCTGAACTCATGGTTCTGTTCGAGGGGCGAGGGATCTGCAAGCATTTCCAGAATTTTCTTGCAGAGCGCAAAGGTGACAAACCTGGGACTGGGCCACTCCGGGGCTCTCAGCCTCTTCTAAAGGCTGCGATCTTGGAGGGATGCAAATTTTAACTGCGGCGAGTAGGAGTGGGTGATCCAGTTTAATGCTAAAACCAGAGTTTGTATGATGGGGACGAGCTGTGGCAAGCTTCAGAGTTGCACCAACTTCCCCCCTTCCCGCCCCTGTTCCTTGTTTCAGGAAGAGAAGGTAGATTCTGCCCTCTTTAAAACTAGTTTCACTTCCCTGGGACTTCTGAACCCCGGGAACTGCTGTCGGCAATCAAGGAGTAAAATGTTTGTAGCACATGTTCAAGGCTAGCCATTTTAAAAACAACTTTATTATGGCTTCAGTGTCTGTAACAGCGCAAAGTGCATTGTTTACATTATAGGCTGGATCCAAAATGAGTCATGTTTTAGTCCCGCTGAAATCAACGAGGCTTCCCTTAGTAAGGACGAACATGTCTGAATTATATCAGAGGCTTAAAACACGAGTGGTTTTGTTGTGGGGTTAGGATACCCCATGAAAATCCAGCACCCTTTAAATACCCCGATCTCAGTCAAATAAATCAAAATTTAAAAAAACCCATGAATAATAATTACAAATTCAAAGGCAAAACAATGTACTAGTTAATAATGAAAATTGGGGCAACCAGAGAATGAGAAAATCTTTCCTCAGTGTAATTCTGAAAGCTGATGATCTTTTCCCAGGATAAAGTTAAGAGGAACTTGAAGGACGAATGGCGAGTGCTTGGGAGAGCAAGTGGCCTGAGCCGGGATTTCGTTGCATTTCCTGGAATCTCTGCGAACTTCGCTGGGATGCCAAGAAGGGCCTTTTTTATAGTTTTGCACAGGGCTGGAGAGAAAGCAGTTCTGCAGATGTCTCCCAGCATTCCTGGCCACCCTCCATGCTGCCAGGGGTTTCTGGGAAATGAAGTCTAAAACACGGGGAGGTGGACCTTCTGCCTGCTTTTGGCTTAGCATGGCAGTTCCCAGACTGTGCTCTGTGGAACCCTCACAAAAACTCTCGAAAATCAAATTTAAAACTGTTTTTAAAATGGAACCGCACAAGGCCAACTCTTCCCTTGTTAGTTGGCGTCCACGCAGCCAGCAAGGGAATGCATCACCTCATTTGGTTCTGAGGACTCAATGGTGCTGGGAATAATTGAAAGAATTCCTTTGGGGTATTACCATATAATTGCTTTATTCATTTGCTCTATCTAAAATGTTTTCTCTTTATTTCCAAACCTCCTAAGTTATACAAAGCACTCAGGCAATTGGAATGGATGAAAGAAGGAAAAAAATTAGGGGTTCGCCATGCTTAGTAAACATCAGGGTTGGATTAGGGTTCTGCGGGAGAAAAATGTCTGGAGAAAGGTCCCCAAAAGGTCTGGAAACGGCTGGCTTTGCAGGCTGCGGTTTTTGCAGAACTGTGAGATTTCGGCGCCACGTGCCATGTTGGGAAGCCGTTTCTAGGCTGTAATGAGTCAGGGCTTAATAGAAATGCATAACAGCTTTGATTGTGGCCCCCTTGCTCCTTCTTCAGAGCGGGCCCAGGCACGTGCCCCGGAATCCCGCCCTAATATAAAATATTTGTATTTTATTGTATATATTTTAAAATGTTATTTTAATTTTTTGTTGTAAGCCGCCCCGAGGCTTCGGCGAATGGGGTGGCATAAAAATGTTTAAATAAATAAATAAATAAATAAATAAATAAATAAATAAATAAATAAATAAAGGCACAGCCAGTTGTTCTAATGCCGTGAGGAGTGAAACCCCCACGCCCCAACAGACCCTTTCCTTTTCTCCTTCCAATGCGGCAGGTCCAGCATCCGAAACAGCAAGAGCATCCACAACCAAAGCCGGAAGCAGATCAGCCAGGAGACGTACAGGCGGAACAGCATGAAATATGTCCAGAACCTCAGGAAGCTGAAGAGCAACCTTCTGGGCAAAGCCAGCACCATCAGTAAGTTCCAACCATGCCGACGTCTCCCTGGGCGAGGCAGCTTCTTCCAAGAGAAGGGAGCCAGCTGGCTGCCTCCAGAGCTCTCTCTTGTTGGACATCTCAGCCAGGGCGATGCAGGCAGAGGCTGAACTATTGGTTGATTGATCGGTTTCCCCAAGTTATTTATGATGTTAGAATTTTATTTATTTATTAAAAGCTTTTCTATTCCATCCCCTACGGACGTCTCGGGACAGCTTACAATAAATAAGCAGAATAAAACAAACCCCTCAGCATCTGACCATTAACATACTAAAGCCCCAGTTAAAATCAATTAAGCATCTAAATAGCGGGAAAATAAAAAAGGTCTTCGCCCGACGCCAAAAAGAATAGAGCAACAGCGCCAGGCGAACCTCCCTGGGAAGCATGTTCCACAGTCGGGGCGCCACCACTGAGAAGGCCCTTCTCCGAGTAGCTACCCTCCTGATCTCCTTCAAGGAGGGCTCCCGGAGCAGGGCCTCTGCCTCAGATCCCAAGGGGCGGGGGGCACACAGGGAAGGAGGCGTCCTTCAGGTATCCCGGACCCAAGCCGTTTAGGGCCTCATAGGTCATCACCGGCACCTTAAACTGGGCCCGGACTTCACTGGTCAGCCAGTGTAAGCGGTGGAGGACCGGCGTGATATGCGAGTAGCTGCCAGTCCCGTTAACTTCCTGGCAGCTCCGTTCTGAACCAATTGAAGTATCCAGACCGTCTCCAAGGGCAGCCCCACGTGGAGCGCGCATTCCAACAGTCCAAACAGGAGGTTACCAGAGCATGTGTCACCGTCGCCAGGCAGTGCTCATCCAGCTAAGGGCGCAGCTGATGGACCAGCCGAAGCTGAAGGAAAGCACTCCTCGCCCCCGCTGCCACCTGAGACTCCAGGGACAGCTCTGGGGAGAGGAGCCCCCCAAACTGCACACCCCATCTTTTAGGGGGAGTGCAAATTTATATGTTGCTGAGTAGCCCAACAGGGTTATTGTCAACTGTATGCCCTTCAGAAGCAGCACTGCACAGGTACCAGTTGAACTCCTCAATGAGAACTAGCCTTTTGCCTAGTCTCAAGGATGCACAGGGCAGATGGGTCAGGAAGGAAAGTTTGCAATGCTGGCTTTTTATTTTATTTTATTTATTAAAACATTTCTATGCTGCCCCTTGCCAAGGCCTCGGGGCGGCTTACAACATCGAATTTGTTGTACTTTTCCATGTCCAAGTACTACATAAAAGCAAACCTGGTTTTTCTCTTTATTTTGCAGTTGAGGCGGATGAACCCAAGGCTCAGCCTGCTATTCCTCCGAGACCCAGTAAGGATTTAATTCTGATCCACTGCTCAGAGAGCACAAAAAGCAAAATCAAGTGAGAGAGATGAGATGGTTGATCTCTGTACATCATCCCAAAGGGACTTGCCACTCAGAATATGAATCTCGTGAGGTTCTTTACTTCTGCATTTATTCCAGAATATAGCTGTTCCTCCTTCTGAGCTTCTACCAATGCACATGCTCATGATAAGTTCTCAATCTGTACAAGACTTGATGGGTTGGAATGAATGCGTTGTGTGAGTTCTCCAGCATTGAAAACCTTATGGACTAGTAACACTTTCGGCTCTGGCAAAGACCTACAGGGCACCTACAGTGACTGAGGCGTGGTCGTCCGTGGAAGATGCAAGCGTTCAGAAATCCATGGGATTAGTGCAGAAATGAAGCTAAGATCATATGAATGCTTGTTACATTTATGTTTTATATATTTTTGTCAGTGCACTTGGGTAAATAGATTCCTGGTCTGTGTTTAACTTATATGGCTACACAAGTGTGAATCTATTTGGAAAATAAAGAAGTTGGTGTGAAAATAGCATTTGCAATCATCTTTTAAGCAAGAATTTTTACATGGGCAATTCTTGGTAAATGCCAACTGTGTTGACATAGGGGAAATGCAGTGTAATTCTTAGCTTGCAGTTTTGCCTCCAAGAGAGCTTGCATAAGGCTCTTGACAGAAAGGGAGGGATTCGGAGTGTCTATCGCAACCATTGCTGGAGAAAAGTTTGCAAGCACTGCGAAGGGCAGCAAACTGTTGCTGTGTATTTCCACCCACTGATACACATAGGTTTCCTCCAGTGGGATTCCACATTCCATCTGCCCTATCCTCTTTTCCAGGACTTGAACATCCATAAGTGAAGACATAAACGTTTCCACTTCTGCAAATCTGCGGGTTTCCCAAGAATGCAGAGAAACCTCTTATTTCTCTCACTGGTTCGGTTTCTCTTCGCATGCTCTCCCTGAATTTACAGTTCATCTTTGGATTAACGTCACACACCCCAAAAAGTCCTGTAACCATTTATGAAAAAAATCTGTTCACTTCCTCCCACCTTGCTCTTCTCCTTATTTAGCTGTGCAAGATAATGTCCCTGCCCCGTGGGGGCTGCAATCCAAACAGTGACATGCCACGTCAGCGGGAAAAGTGGGCAGGAAGGTGGAGGCAGGAACGGACAGAGCTGGAATCTGCACGGCCCTGAATGTGACAGAAGCTTGGCTTCCAATTTGTGGGGAGGAAATAAAAACTCGGGTTCATGGGAAAGAGCAAACATTCGAGCCACTGCTGCTTTATTGACCGGTGCCCCAGGACCTGCAGTCACCTGCATCGGGTAGAGGCAAACCCAACTACACGTTTTTAAGACAGGTACAGAGCATTGTATAATCTCCTAGTCACGTGCACATGCACAGGTACAGAGCGGTTAATGACAGATACAGACATTGCAATGCAGATCTGAGGTCATCATATACCGAACAAATACGGAAGATCAGCAGAACATACAACAGGATGACAATATTTCCAATTGCAGTGTATTGACATTTCAGTGGACTGAATTCCAAAATGCCAGACCCATCTCTGGGTCTCTTTAAACACGTGACTGTGTCTGATGGATGAAGCGTTCAGGCAGCCTGGTCTGAGGATTTCACTCAGGTGTGCCTCTGTGGGACTCAGGTGGGCCCCTTCAGAAGCACATGGGCGCCACTGCTTCAGCCCCCAGCAGTGTCCCAGTCCAGCTCAGGACACCACCACCTTCTCACGGCTGCAACAGGGCTAAACGATGACCTGGCCCAGAAAGCTGGCGCTGTCTGCATGCTCAGTGGGTTGCCCCATTTGCTCTGGGACATTCCTTTCCCCATCTCCTGCTCCCGAATTCTTTTACCCGGCTGTGCCAAGAATGAAGCCAGATCTTTCTTCGTGCAAAGCAGAGCTGGCACTGCCTGGGCTCTGTTCCAGCCTGCGATTCCACCTAGGTCAGCGTAGACACAGCGACTCTCCAGCGTTTTTGAACAGGAGCCCCTCCCAGCCACATCTTTCCTAGAGATTATGGGGATGCAATTTGCGGGCCTGGCTTGGAATTCTTGTGTTGCACCGTTTCAGTGGAGAGCAAGGCCAAAATCATCCGCACATCTGGGTGTGAAAGCTGGGCAGGGAGGAAATCCGAGAGGGAGAGAAGGCATGTGTTTGAAATTTGCTTTGCAAAAGTCCTGGGTCAAAAGGCAGAGGAGCGAGTGGGTCCAACAGCAAATCAAGCCAGAACTTGCCCTGGAAGCAAAGTGGAAGAGACTGGATGTGTCCTGCTTTGGGCTCATCATGAGAAGGCGAGATTCTCTGGAGAAAACCAGCGTGCCCAGGAAAGTGGAAGGCAGGAGAAGGAGAAGGAATAGATGGAGGAGGAGGAACAGATGGAGAAGACCAGCTAGGAGATGGACTGACTCCATCAAGCCATATCCCGGAGGTTGCAAGCACTGAGCTTCAAGGACAGGGCCTTTTGGAGGGCTTTCCGTCAGAGGGCTACCAAAAGTCAGAGACAATAACACATTGCAGCAGGAACGCCCTTCTCTTGAACCAGTTTCCTTCTTGCAACTTCCTCGTGTTGCAACAGGAAACATGGTTTAAGAGCTTGTGCCAACGGCTTTGCGGCTTTTTGAAGAGAGGCTTCCAGGCGACGACACACAGGTGTCCTGGCAGGCAGGTGGTGCAGCCTTCGGAAGGACAAGAAGATACCGGGGGTGCCAAAAAATGTATGCACAGTTTAAGAGATGTTAGCTATGTATCACTTTTCGAAGCTGAATTGAATTACGGTAGCAATGTGTAGTGTGACGTTTGCTCAAAAGGTGGCGGTACTTCAGGAAGAAGCTGAGATGGCACACATAGCGATACAAGCAGACACGTTGGTCGGCGGTGCTCAGGCAGAAGTTCGCCATAATCAGAAGTGCCTGGATGCTGCTGGGAACCACTTTGGCACCTCTTGTAATTGCAGAAGTCAAATTGTCTTGTATTCATCTTTTGTTATCAGCATATATATTTGCAATTTCAACAGTTTTCCTGTCTTAAAATTTTTTGGCACCCTCTGCATTTGCATGGAAGTGGAGATCCCAGGTGAGGCTGTACCACACAGAATCCAACAGCGGAGGGGCAGGTGTGGGATGGGGTGGGGGGCGAGCTATGGGGGTCTTTGGAGGAAAGGGGCAGAGCAAGGAAAGCGCTTGATCTGGGGGCAGCCTGGCAGGAGGCCAGGTCTGGGACTGAAGGAGTGCTGGAGCAAGAGGAGACCTGGGCGGTTTGGGCAACCGCATTCGACCAAAAGGGGTGATGACCGAGACGCGACGCTTTGCAGAATGTCAGAAATGCAAAAGAGTAAAACCACGTGCCGGGGGAACTGGAGAGCAGAGACACCACAGGATGTGTGCCCTGAAGAAGAGGGAATTGTGGTTACGGAGGGATCTTCCCGCTCCACATCCCAAGACCCTGAAGCCTATTTTTGTGACTTCCATTTCTCCGTGTGATTCTCATTGGTCGTACGGCAGGCTGGAATTTCCAAGCTACTGAATTTGCGCTGAGTCAGAGGGCAATTTTTAGCTGCCCATCCTAAGATGCAAATGCTCTCTCCCGGGAAAGGCCCATTCTGCGGTTGGTGGCAGGTTCCACGCCAAGTACCCTTTGATAGCACCATTACAGGTCGTGATCCTCCAGAGGTCAGGCCTACAGGTCCCATCAGCCACAGCCATCAGGGGCAATGATGGGGATGATGGGCCTCGTGGGCCTGAGGATTTGATTGCAAGCCCGACAGCTTTCCTTCGATGCTGAATTATTGCGCTGCAGATCATTTCATTTACACCCCACCTTTCCTCCTCTTGCAAGGAGCGCGGTGTAGTTCGCAAGGGTCTGTTCCTCTCCATGTCACCCTCGTAGCAGCCCCGTGAGGTGGGCTCGGCTGAGAGTCGTGGCTGCCTCGAGTGAGCTGCAGTCCCAGAGAGCTTCTTGGTACGAACGGTGGGAGACTTCAGCCCTCAGAACCGACTTTGCCTTGGACTCCAGGGAGATCCGGCCATGGCAGCCCAGTCAGAAAAGGAGACACTTTTGGATTAAAGAATGCCAAGCCCAGAAACTTGTTTGGAGCAGTTAGAACTGAGTGACGTCCTTCTGTTCAGCTACGTAGCTGCCAGCTCATGTTCTTCCAGTGACTATCAAATGTTTGGATTCCTTGCAGATCTACTCTAAATCACCCAGGGACCCAAAATGCATCCAAATCTATCTTCTTAAGCAAGCAATAATAGCCATTCATTCATTCGTATTATATCCCACCTTTTTTCCTTCAAGGAATCCAAAGCAGCTTACACAATCCACCTCCGCTCTTATTTTATCCTCACAAGAGCCCTGTGAGGCAGGTCAAGCTGAGATTCAGTGGCTAGTCCAAAGTCATCCAGCAAGCTCAGTGAGGACTAGAACCTGGACCTCCACTGTCCCAGTGCTCTGTGCCATAGTTCTTGCTAGATGCATCCTCTCTCATGATCTGTCTCATCCCGTTTTGAAGCTCCTAGAACCTGGGGCCACCTTCTGAAAGTCTGAGCATCTTTCCTGCCACTCTCCCAAAGTCACTTCTTTCGTTACCAAAACATCCCTTTCTCTCTAAAGAGCTATGAGCTTCCAAAAGGGCTGGCAACCAGGTAGGAGAGGAAAATCTGTTTTTAAAATAACGCATATATCATCCTAGCAGGGCCAGGATTCCTCTTGGGGTCTGGCAACTTGCAATGCGAAGAACGAGAGGAAAATCAGCCTACAGCGCTACTCCATCATATTCCACGAGGGGCTTGGTCTATGCAACGGGCATATACTTATTACTTTATCGGGGCTATATTGGCGGGGAAGTCTGTAAGGAGTCTGTGATATCAATTCGATATTAATCTGATAGCGCATCATTGTGTTAATTATAATAACTGTTTCGTGTTTAATTATAAGAATTGTTCCGTTTTTATTTCTTCAAAAAGTGTTCGTTCAGCAATGCAGTTCTGCACATGTCTACTCATATGTAAATCCCGTTGCGCAACATGGAGCTTACTCCCAGGAAAACGGGCATAATTTTGCAGCGTCTTACCTCCCGCAGCATCGCTAGCAAAATGCCTCCAGCACGTGCCTCCGGGGTCCAGCCCAGCCCACGTGACATGCCACTAGCGAATGAGAAGCGGGCAGAGGGACGGAGGCGCCCGGCTCTTGCCTATCGAGTCATGGCCGCCGCGGGCAGGTCGCCTGTGCGCCTGCGCACAGCAGCCGGCCGCGTTACGCCGAATGGGTAGGGGTCACGGTGCCGGGGGCAGTCGGACTGCGCCTGCGCCTGCGTGCAGGAAGCGGAAGTTCGGAAGGGGAAAGGGGGGGCAAGATGGCGCCGGCCGGGAGGCGAGGGGCGCCGTGGTGAGGTGGCCGGCCGCGGCGTCATGGGGCGGGTGGGGCCGTTGCTGGCGAGGCCGGCCGTGGGGGCGCTCTCGCTCCGCCCGAGCGGGCTGCTGGAAGGCGCCCTGCGTCTGCTTCCCTGCCGCGGCTCGCCGGGGGACCCTCGCCGGGCCTCCCCGAGCGCCCCGCGGAGGCTTCTTTTGGAGGCGCCGTCCAGAGGCCTGGCCGAGGCAGCCGGGAAGAGCACGGCCAGGGCCATCCGGGAAGCCGACGAGGCCGCCCCCATCGTCCAGTACGTGGGCGCGCAGGCCAAGAGAAAGGACCGTGTGTTTGTCTGGGGCTTCTCTTACTCGGGGGCGCTGGGCATCCCCAGCTTCGTTGTCCCGGATGCTGCCTGGAAGAAGCGGAGGAGGGTCCAGGCCACGCCGTACCGCCTGGAACTGGAGGAGAAGGTGAGGGGCAAAGGACGTGCTTGCCGTCTGCCTGATGTTCGTGTGTAGGCTCTACTGTAGCCGCGGCAGCAACACCATCTACAAGAGGGAAGCGGCAGTGGACCGGGAGAACCCAAAGAGCGGGGAAATACAGAAAGCGGTTGGTTTTGGGGTTTTTTGGGAGGTGGGGAGCAGCCTAGGACCACTGTGCTGTGGCCTCCCAACGTAGTCTGGGCCCTTCAGAGCCCTGGCCCCGAGAATCTGTGAGCTGGAACTTGGAGCGGCCAAATAGGGGCATCCCAGGATGAGGATGCTTACTGGTTCCTCTTGGTGCCACAGGCTCGGTCCCTCCTCCTCTTTGGTGCTAAGTCGGGATGGCTGCAAGTAGCTGCCTAGAATAAATACATGGGGCAGGGTGGAGAATGCTGCCGTCCTGCTCCGCTCCATGTATTGCGTGTATGTGAGCCTTGGAGCTTACACTGAGAGTGCAGAGGCATTGGATTGTGCCCCAGGACAGCTCTGTGTATGGATATCCTGAAATAGGCACTGAACATGTGCAGTGTGAGCACAGAAGTGGGCTGAGCTTTGAGGGGAAATGGAAAGCTACAGGAAAGAAGGAATCCTGTATAGCAGCAGCTGCCCTGTACCCACCCCATCATTTTCTTAAACTGCTCTGTAATACAGTTTGCAAATTAAAGGGGCCCACTGCCTAGAAAGCATTGGTTTGGGGCAGCCGGATGAAACAGTTAAGGGGGGGTTAGGATTGTGGAGACCCCTGTTCAAATCCTCATTTGGGCATGAAAGTAGAGAGACAATTCCTGCCCATAGCACTTTGGAGGAAGGGCAGGACAGAAGCGTAATGACCTGGTAGCCAAATATTTGCTTTTTAAGGGGAAAAATGCTTTTATGCTCTTTTTCTGCATTTTCATGCACTCAGGACTGGTTTAGATGGACTTGTGTTACCCTGGGAAGTGTGCAGCTCGTTTGCATGGTGGACAGGGCCTTATAGGGCCCTGGTAGAGGGTGTGCGGACTGGGCAAGCTGAAAAGGTCTGCCTGGTACTCGGAAAACACCCAAGGGCTGGGGCAGCTTGCTGCTAGCTTTGGAGAAGGCCAAGAGCAGGTTAGTGTTGACAGGTCAGACCTGAGGAGGGCTGGTGGAGCGTAGGTGGAGCACCCCACTTCTCTTTCAGCCTCACTCACCTGCAAGAAGCTCTTGATCGCTTGTGGTCACCAGGCAATGCATAAATGAAAGGCTGGATTGCAGAATGGTTGGGAATATTGTGCATTTGCATGAGAGGCAGTGGCAGCGGCACTGGCAGGGCGGTGGAGAGCGAGAGGAAGAATTGCGTGCAAGGCAAGAAGCTCCTCTGGCAAGGAAGGCAGAAGGCTGTGGGTTCAGTCCTTAGACTCTTCAGAGAAGGGCTGGAAGAGAGCGTCTTGCTCCCGGCTCAGGGAAGATGCAGCCAGTCAGAGCAGACAACGCTGGTTTGGCCGAGTGCTACATTCATATATTTTAATACTGATGAATATGGGGAGAACATTGTAGGAGTAATTCCTTCCATTCTGTGCAATATGGAGTCTTTCTATTGTCACCTAAAATGGTACTTATTCCCTGCCTGGCTGTAATCAATCCTTCAGTGAAAACTTGCTAGTGAAACCCCCTCCCCCACCCCTCGTGGCCCTTCCATGGAACGCTGTCTTGATTCATAACTGTGCCACTCCTGCATCTTACCTATATATCTTTCGAAAGCAGATGTGGTTTGATTTTAAATTTTCTACATCTGCTGCTGTTCATCTTATGTGAAATGTACAGTGATGTCTGAGCTGAGGCAGATCTTAGTAGATGGTAATTCGGGAGTGAACTGGTCTCTTCTTAGGAAAGATGAGGCACAGGAAGCACTGTGTCAAAGCTCTCCCTGTGCAACCGTCTCCAGATGCGTTGGGCTTCAAACTGTCCGATTGCTGGCGGTTGTACTATGCCGTGAGAAAGTCTGCCAAGCCGACTGGTGGAGTTTGTCCCTCTCTTCACCCGTGCCCCGCGTGCTTGTGATGGTGATGGAGAATGAGCCTCCCTCCCTCTGCAGCTGGCATGCAGCTGGACTGTGTGGAGGCAGGGCCACCGTCTCCCCTCCCTCTTCCTCCACATGTCTAGTCACTCGGCTGCAAGGGGCCCAGTTGGACGTGGCTCCCAAGACTGGTTCACCTTTTCCGTTCCTCCCCAGGTTGCAAGCGCTCTTTGTGCTCCTCCTCATCTCTCCCTCTCCCCCCTTTCATCAGTGCTTCACCAGAGCCAATATCTGCTTCTGTCTTGCTTTGAAAGATCTCATCTGTTGCCTGCGGCTACGGATTCACACTCCTGTCCTCCAGAAAGACTGATCTCACCAAGGTCTGGGGCACGGGCCTGAACACCGATTCCCAAATCGGATATCACCAGAGCAGGAAAGACCGGAGTATGTATGCAAAGGGTTGCTGAGGCTTGTACCTTTTGCAACACTGTTTCTTTTAAACCCAGGCTTATTGTATTGTATTGTATTGTTATTTTATTTTAAACAGGAGTAAGCTTCTTTTATTGGTATGCTTAAATGGCTTTTGGTCATATTGGTGTACAAAAAAGACTAACTCTGAAAACGTACATATAAATGAAAACAGCTCCTGGAAGGGGAGGAAAAGTGTCCACAGATTTAAAATTGCAGCTAAAACGGTGGGCAGGGGTGGGGATCACCTGGTGTCAGACAAAGACCGTTCTTTGGGTTCCAGGCACTCCCAGCATTCTGGGAGTCCCACCACGGTGATTGACTGTACTCTGTGTGTACTGTGTAAAGGACTCATGGATATATTCTTACGCAATGTGTTTCTCTTTTGTTACATGTACAACAAAGCTAAAGGCTACCACTATGTCTTGGAGCCCAGCCCTGTCCCACTGCCCCTGGACAGGCCTCAGCAGACTCGGGTTTTGCAGGTATCCTGTGGGAGAGCACATTCCTTGGTGCTGACGGATGCCGAAGGAGGTAATGGCAGTAGCCCTGTATTGACACGCACGGAGTAGGCATGTCATGAGCGGAGCCGGCTGGAGCCGGGGGTCAGACTAGATGGCCCAGGAGGCCCCTTCTGACTCGCTCTGATTCTGTCTTCAGCTTCAGGAAAGCTGCTTTGCAGTACTGACTTTTGGGCAGCTGGAGTTTCTGTGTGCATGCGTTTTTAGGCCTGCTCTTGCTTTTCCCACACGGCCGGCCCCATGAATTGACTCCGCACATTGCTGTTAGAGATGCTTGCCTGCTGCTGTGCAATCCCGTCTTTTCAACCAGCAACACGTTCTCTTCCGTGTTTGCATTATGGGCAAATGGGGGGAGGTGGTCAGGTGGTGGATGTCCAAAGGAGGAGCCTCTTACCCTGAACCACGTGGCCCGGGAGGTGCTTGGTGCTTGTCTGATGGCATCCCTTGCCTTTGTTTCAGTCTTCAGCATGGGCAACAACTCCTACGGGCAGTGTGGCCGAAAAGTGATCGAAGGTGAAATTTACAGGTGAGTCCATCTTTAGTTTCCTCTAATGTACCTCCAGAGCAGGTTTGCCAAACTTGAAAGGAGTCACAGGGTGGCTGTGCCTGGCTTAGGTAGCTTCCACGCCATTCAGATGTTTAGTGGGGAAAAGCAGGGCTAATCTGGTTCCTTTGCCTTGACATTTACTACTTCCACCACATTTGCTTGCAGGAGGTGCTCTCAAACCTCTTCTGGTCAACCAAGCCACCAGCTACCAGTTCCTTGACCTCGCAAGAGCCTAGTGCAGGAGTGGTGAACCTGTGGCACGCATGCCACAAAATCGCCCTCTTCTCAGTGGAACTTGAGCCCTGTATTAGGGTGTGGGGTGTGCACCAGGGTAGGGTTAGGGTTAGACAACTGAGGTGTCCTGGCAGGATTTGGATGGTTTGAATGTGTTTAGAATGGGCAGAAATGTTGAGCTGTGCCGAACAAGCTACTCAAGGAAGCCTTTTTCAAAATCGCACTCTTTTCAATGGTATTTTAGCCCTATATTAGGGTTAGGGGAGTGCACCAGGGTAGGCTTAGGCCAGTGGTGGCGAAGAGCCCTCTCTATCGGCACGCGAGCCCAGTCGCCCCAGCATCTCCCCAGCAGCCGAGCATTGGATAACAGTGCACATAGGGGCCATGCGCATGCTCGGAAAGGAGTAGCGGTACCAGGCAATGACGTTATGAGCTGCAACTCATTAGCCCCGACTCGTCCGAGCTTTCGCATGGCTTGTCAGTGTGCTGCCAGTTACATACATACATACATACATACATATATATATATATATATATATGTTCTTGGACTGGATATTTTCAGGTTTTATTGCAGTGTTGGCACTTTGCGATAAATACGTGGGTTCTGGGTTGCAGTTTGGGCACCCAAGTCTCTAAAAGGTTCGCCATCACTGGCCTAGTGATAAGCCAATATTTAAAATGCCAGAATGTAATGCAGAAAGGTGGTGTGTAAAATGTAGGGGGTAAAACTTTTTAAAATGCTGTCAGAATTGAGTTTGGCACCTCTCAGTTCTTTTCCTTGGTGAGGGTGGAGGAGAGCCAGTGGGAGCACGTTCCTGCTGACTTATTCTGCTTTCTTGTTATGTTCTTTTCCGGGCAAAATGCAGTGAGAGCCAGCTAATTAACAGGTTGCAAGGTTTTGAAGACCGAGTTGTCCAGGTGAGTAACTCCTCTTGAATTCCTATGATTCCTGGTGTGCTGCTTCTGGCCGCGTCGGATCGATTTTCAGGTGAACCTTCAAATTGGGAGCGGTCTTAGATCATGTCAGGCTGGGCTCTCAGGCTGAGCCTTTTCCAGCCCTGTCTGGAGCTTTCTGGAATTGGGACTTCTTACATGAACGGCGGCTGCTCACGCTGAGCTCTGCAGCGTCCCAAACCAGTGATACAAAATGGCTTTCCAGGAAGGCGCCCCTGCCTTGCCAAAGGCAATTCGTTCAGAGGGTCTTGTGGGGTCTAAAGAACCGGCAGCACGTCTTTTGGGGCCAAGCCGCTTGAGCTGCGTGCAGCATTGAAGCTACTGCAGCCCATAGTCCTAGAGCTGTAACGGGGGAACGGATGAGCTAACCCCCCACCCTTGCCAGACGGTTTTCCTCACAGCAACCCTTTGGGGTCGTTCAGGCTGAGAGGGAGGCTGACCAGGGAGCTTCCCAGCCGAGGAGGCGAGCTGATCCCACGCGTTCCTGGTCTCATTCCGAACTCCCTACCCTAGTGTCCTGCAAGAGTGGTGGACAACAACCCCTGTCATTCCTGACCACTGACTGGCCCTGGAGGGGACAGTTGTCGACACATCTGAAGGGCATGAGGCTTTCACATGTGGAAACGTCCGTGTGCAAGGAGCGCAGGAGTAACTCAAGCCGGGAGAAGGCTCGGCTTTTCAGGACGGGTTGTGTCTCGATTGATTTGCTGCCCAGCTGGCCAGTGTCCTCAGGGGATCGTTTCATGATATCCCGCTCCTGCTTGCCTTTTTCCCCCGTAGGTTGCCTGTGGGCAGGATCACAGCCTTTTTAGGACTGAGAGAGGAGAGCTCTACTCTTGCGGGTGGGGAGCTGATGGCCAGACAGGTAGGCGGATCCCAGGGGGTTGAGAGTGGGGGGGCCCTGGTTCTTTGTCACAGAAACTAGGGGTGCTGCAGAAGCATCTCTCCCTCACCCCCCATGGGTTTTTTCCATGACTCTCCATCTCTAGCAGGCAGTGAGGAGATGGAAGGAAGGTGTGTGTGGTGGTTTTCTTTGGCAAATGCCTCAGCAGGGGCGTGGGAGAGGGCTGCCAAGGTATATGGCCAACTAGATAGTGGGAGGTCAGCCTCCCTCTCCCATAATAGGAGATCCCAAAGGACTCAGCCCCCCTCCCCCGGAGGAGTGTGAGACACCAGGGTGATCGCTGACTGTGAGTCCCAATGGCCGGTTGCCTCCGTACACCTGCAGCAGGAGGCAGGAGGGTCCATCCTGCGGGCTCCCAGCTTGCCACCTGGTTCCCACCCCCCACCCATGTGGGGAATTAGAGCAGTGAGGCCTCTGGTCACACCCAGCTCTTCTATCGGCAACCGCCCGGCCACTTCTGTCCGGCATCTTGTTACGCATGCGATGGAAGGATGAGAAGAACAAAGGGATATGGCTCCTCCCTGCGAAAAGCATCTGGGGACCGTAAAGGGGCCCAAGTCCCCTTCCCAGGAGCATGGGGTCATCTTGGGCTACAGCGTCCCAGGGTGCTGTCTCCGCTTAAGAACATTCACTCCTGGCTGGCGGAGAAAAAGCCTGCCAAATACTGTTGGTTTCTCGAGTTGTAAGCACCCTTCAGATGAGTTCTCGGCACACCTTATGAAGTGTGTGTGTGTGTGTACGTACTAAACAATTAATGGCTTTGTGGGGCTGGCGGCCGAGGGGAGTGGCTGGGTGGACAGGAAGCTGCAGTCTTTCTCCTTCCCGAAAGGTCGACACTTAATACTGCTGCACAACTCTTGAGAGGTGCTCATTTGCGACTTCTCCACGGAGTTCGAGGCCGTGTCCACAGCCCTTCTGCTCCTGTTCGGTGCTTGCAGCAGCTCGGTGAGGGACTGGCCCCAAGTCACTGGGAACGTGCTTCATGCGAGTGGGGGCTTGGGAGAGGCGCCTTGAGGTCCAGGTCTGTGCTGTAGCCACTACACCGCCCTGCCCTCCCGAGTCCCCAGAGGACGTTCAGCAGTGATCCTTATCTGCAGCCGTCTCTGCTTCACTGTCGAGATATGTGAAGGTGTGTTTTGCTCCCTTTCGAAACCAGGCCTGGGCCATTACGAGATCTCCTGCACCCCCACAAGAGTGGGCGGCGACATTGCCGGCGTCCGCCTCAGCCAGGTGACCAGCTGCGGGGATTGCTGCCTCGCCGTGTCTGAGGACGGGGACCTCTTTGGCTGGGGGAACTCGGAATACCTGCAGCTGGCTTCGGTCACGGAGTCGACCCAGGTTAGGACAGCTAGGGTGGGATTCATGTCTCCGCAACACGTGAGCATCCCGTGCAGCGCAGGGGGCTGCCTCTGCCTGTCCCGAGAGAGCGGAACGAGGCTCTTCCATTCGTTATTAGTTTTAGTGTCGGGCCAGCAAAGGGGGTTGGGGGACTTTCTGCTTTGGGTACCCAAATGACTTGCCTTGGGCTGGCCTTGCAGCTTCGGCTGGTGGGATCTCGCTTGCCTGTGAGACTCTCGTAACCGGGAGGATTAAGTGAGGGGTCCAGATGAAGTCAGTTTAGGGTGGCACATTGAGAAGGCTGGGACTTACTCCTGACCCATTTAAGTCCCGTTCCTGTCAAGGCTCGGGGCCTTGGGCTTGATGTCATCCAAGTGGTTCGAAAAAGAACTGCACCCCGGCAGGGGCCAGATGTCCAGGTAGGCTTGTCAACCACCCCCCGGGCCTCTCGGTGCTGTTGCTTAATGCCAGGTCGGTCCATAATAAATCATCACTCATCCACGATTTGATCATGGATGAGGGGGCCGACCTGGCTTGCATCACAGAGACCTGGGTGGGTGGGTGGGGGATGTCTCCCTCTCTCAACTGTGCCCGCCTGGGTGTCTGGTCGAGCACCGACCACGCCTGGAGGCGGGGGGGGGGGTCGCTTTGGTTTACTGAGCCTCTGTTTTCCTCACGGGGCTTCCTGTTCTCTCGAGGCCAGGTCTAGAATGCCCCCACTTGGTGTTGGGCGACCGAGACAGATTGAGGATTCTGTTGGTGTACCATGCACCCTTCTGCGCAACACACTCCCTGCCTGAGCTGATGGAGATCATCTTGGATCTGGTGTTGAGGACTCCCAGGATGATGGTCCTGGGGGACTTCAATCTCCACGCCGAGATGGTTCTGATGGTTCTTGGCTTCCATGACAGGCATGGGGCTGTATCAACATGTCACTGGCCTGACCCATGAATGTGGACACATTCTGGACCTGGTTTTCTTGACGGGGCAGGAAGAGGGGGATCTGAGGATGAGGAATTTATATCAGACACCCCTGTCATGGTCAGATCACTTCCTTATGAGGTTTGAGCTTGAAAGCGGCCTTTTCCTCTGTAAAGGTGCGAACCTGATTGTGCTGGTCCGCACCCAGAGCCGGATGGATCCGGATGGATTCCTGAAGGCCTTGGGGGAATTCCCAGTTGATAAGGCTGGTGCTTCTGTCGATGCCTTGGTCGAATTGTGGAATGGGGAAATGACTAGGGCTATTGACACGATCGCTCCTAAGTGTCCTCTCCCACCTGGCAGAGCCCATTCATCCCCCTGGTATACACCTGAACTATGGGCGATGAAGCGGGTTGGGAGACGTCTAGAGCGTAGGTGGAGGAAATCACGGGATGACTCTGACCGAACCCACTAGAGAGCTCATTATTGAGCCTATGCTGTGGCGGTGAGGGTGGTGAAAAAGAAATTCTTCTCCGCTTCCATTGCCTCCTCACAATGCCGTCCGGCGGAGCTTTTTCGGGTGGTACAAGGGCTGGTTCATCCGGGCCCCAAGAAAGACTCTGTACCACCCTTGACGGCCCACTGTGATGACTTTGCCAAGCATTTCAGGGAGAAAATCGCTCAGATTTGTCACGAGCTGGACTCCACTAGTGACTCAGAACCTCCTGAGGAGGTGCCAATGTTGCCGTCTGGTCCAAAATTGATGGATGAGTTTCAGTTGTTGCGGCCTGATGATGTGGACAAGGTGCTTAGACAAGTACGCCCTACCACCTGCTTACTAGACCCATGCCCATCTTGGCTACTCAAGAAAGCCAAGGACGCGATTGGGACCTGGATCCTGGAGGTTGTCAACGCCTCTCTGAGGGATGGCCAGGTACCTGCCCCTTTAAAGGAGGCGGTAGTCCGGCCAGTCCTAAAGAAGGCATCCCTGGATCCAGAGATGGCCACCAATTATAGACCTGTGGCCAACATCCCGTTTCTGGGCAAGGTGTTAGAGCAGGTGGTGGTGGGACAACTTCAAGCTCTCTTGGATGAAGCTGATTATCTGGACCCATTTCAGTCCAGCTTCAGACCCGAGTACGGTACTGAATCTGCCTTGGTCGACCTGTGCAGGGAGAGAGACAGGGGAGTGCGTCCCTGTTGGTCCTCCTTGACCTCTCAGCGGCTTTCGATACCATCGACCATGGTATCCTTCTGGATAGACTAGTGGGATTGGGAGTAGGGGACACTGCTTTGCAGTGGTTCCGCTCCTATCTCAATGGCCGATTCCAGAAGGTGGTGCTGGGGAGTTCTGCTATGTCAGGGAGTTCCGCAGGGGTCCATTTTGTCCCCCCTTGCTATTCAATATCTACATGAAAGCGCTGGGAGAGGTCATTAGGAAGTGTGGGCTGTGGAATCATCAGTACGCTGATGATACCCAGCTCTACCTCTCGTTTTCCACCAATCCAGGTGAGGCAGTGGCTGTACTGAACTGGTGCCTGGCCGAGGTAATGGGCTGGATGAGGGCCAATAAACTGAAGCTCAATCCAGACAAGACAGAGGTCCTGTTGGTAGGTGGGTCGGGCTTTGGGGTAGGGGACCTGGACCTTGTCCTGAATGGGGATGCACTCCCTCTTAGGGACAGGGTCTGCAGCTTGGGAGTGCTCCTCAACCCAGAGCTCTCGTTAGAAGCTCAGGTGGCGAGGAGCGCTTTCCTTCAGCTTCGGCTGATCCATCAGCTGCATCCCTACCTGGAGAACGACTGCCTGGCAACAGTAACACACGCATTGGTCACTTCCCGATTAGACTTCTGTAATGCGCTCTATGTGGGGCTGCCCTTGAAGATGGTCCGGATACTTCAGATGGTGCAAAACAGCTGCCAGGTTGCTGACAGGGACTGGGCGTTGTGCTCACATAACTCCAGTCCTCCATCAGCTTCACTGGCTCCCCATTGAAGTCCGGGCCCAATTCAAGGTGTTGGTTATCACCTATAAAGCTCTTAACAACTTGGGACCTGGTTATCTAAAGGAGTGCTTGCGTCCATATATGCCCTCCCGCCCCCTGAGATCGGCAGCAGAGGCCCTTCTCCGGGAACCCTCCGCGAAAGATATTAGAAGGGTGAGTACCTGGAGGAGGGCCTTTGTTTGGTGGCGCCCCACCTATGGAATGCGCTCCCTAGAGAGGTCCGCCTGGCACCGTCGTTATTTATTTTTCGACGCCAGGCCAAGACCTTTTTATTTAAATGTTATTTTAATTGTTGATTGTATTTATTGATTTTATATCTGGGCCGAGATGTTTCTAGATTTTTAAGGTAATTGTATGATTGTTTATTTGTTTTGGAAGCCGTCCCGAGGCTTTTTGCAAATGGGACGGCATATAAATGTTCCAAACAAACAAACAAAACAAAACAAAAATGTCAGAGCAGCCCCCAAGGATCACCCTGGCCAGAGGCATGGAAAGGAATCCAGCAGCAACCAAGCCACAACTGAGAGAAGCTGCTCGGCCTGCGCCTTAGGAGGTGGAAGGCTGAGCTTGAAGGCTTGGTGGACGGGGAATGGCTCTTCGGTGCTGGCTGAAGGAAAGGCCAGCCAGGATAGGAGCTGGAAGACGTGCTGTTGGAACAGCAGTGCAGAGAGTGAGACCCCCGAGTGACTGGCGGGGCCTGTTGACCAGGGATCTTGGTAGCGCCGTCAGCCATGACCCCTGCACTTCAAACAAAAAAGGACAAAGAATCCATGCAAGTGGAGGTGATCGCTTTGTTGGATTCTGCAAACCGCTTCCCTGGCATGGCCGTCAAGATTGAGGGTTTGAATTTTTTAAGTCAAGCTCTGAATTGTTATGCTCCTTTGTTTTTGCTGCTTCAGACTCAAATGTGGAACTTGTCCTCTTGAACGTCTGAAAGGAAATGGTGTGTTGGCCACCTCCCAAATTTCTGTCTTCGGCAGGTCAATGTGCCACGACACCTGCCCTTTCAGGTTGGGAAAGTGAAGGAAGCGGCCTGTGGAGGCACCATCAGCGCTGTCGTAAATGGTGAGCCATTTCTAGCCCAGCTTCTCCCAAGTTTGGGTTCTGTCTTGATTTGCAAATGGGTGGGGGCAAATGGTGGTGGTGCCTGTATGGACACAGACCGATGAAGCCAGTATTGGGACGGTTGGTCGAGAGGTCATTTCAGTGCACGTGGCGAGTCAGCCCGAGGGGGCTTCCACTACCCAAGCAGGGAGGAGTGTTGGCTGCAGCCTCGCAAACCTGGCGTGCCCCCCAGACCCTTTGCCGGGGTTCTGGGCTGGTTTTGTGTCGCAGACCCTGTACTCCTGTGCTGCATTCTAGAGATGGCCTTGGATTTTGTGTGTCAACTTTGCCATGTTCCTGCCAGACCTATGCCAAAATATTTTGTCAGTTTTATGCCAAACCCCCCTTGTATGTGGAAAATAAGCAGTCAGGAAGAAAGTTCGGTTAGAAATCTCTCCCTGACACTCTAGTCTTCCTTGTTTTCCTGCATGAGGGCTTACCTATTCCAGCGTTTTTCCTAGACCCGCAAAATAAAATCCCTCTCTAGAAAAATAGCACACTGGGGAAGTCTTCCTTTTTCGTTTGCGGGAACTTTGAGTGTTTCTGGTCTTGCTTGGGACCCATCTGCTTGAAGAACGACCTTCTCCCATATTGCTTTGGCCACACACGAGATCTGCTGCAGGGTCTGTCTCAGGTTTGACGTGCATGAGGGCTTGGTGGTCATCCCAAGCCCTGTGAAGTTCCCTTCCCATGGACCGGTGCCTCTCCCCTAAAAGCGTCAGTGCTTAAAAGCCATGTAAATACTGTGCAGTTGACTTGTGAGTCCCAGGCAGATTCTTGATCTCCTCTAAGCTTGCTGGCTGTTACGGCCTGTTGCTGACCTTGCTCTCGTCTGAGTGCTCCTGCAAAACATCTAAAAATAGCATAAATAAAGCAAGACACAGGCTAACCACCATGGGGAAGACAGGGCGCTGTTTCTGCCCGCCAGTGGCTGTCTGGGATGGGCCGGAAGGGGCCGCCCCTTTCTCTTTTTACACATCTTAATCTAGCCTTCCCAAGTGTGGCCGGCTGCGGTTCCCGTCACCCCATTCCTGCTGGCAGGAATGATGGGATTGTTGCCCCTCTAGTCAAAAGGCTGGGGGGGGGGGGGGTTTCAGCAACCGTAATGTCCAGCTGGCAAAGTTTTACTTGTGGTGGCAGCTGAATTCTCTCCTTTCCAGCGGACAGGGGACGAGGCTAAGTGGGGGGTACTTGCCTCTGACAGATAAAATGTTCAGCTGTGAGGTCTTGCTGGCTGCACGTGTGCGAAGGACGGGACGTGTCCTTGCTAAAGCCACCTTTTTCATCCGTTCCAGAGGAGGGCCACGTGTTTGTGTGGGGCTACGGCATCCTCGGAAAAGGCCCAAAGCTGATGGAAACGGCCACCCCCGAGATGATCCCGCCCACCCTCTTTGGCTTGTCCGACCTCAGCCCGGATGTCCACGTGGTTCGGATCCGCTGTGGGCTCAGCCAGTTTGCTGCTATCACTAGTAAGTGCCTGGCGGTTTTAGGTCCCTCTGGGGTCCAGGAGACTCGCAAGGAAGCCGGTATAGAATTGCAGCTGCCGTCTTACCACCCTATGGGAACTTTTCTCCCTGCCTTGTTCCAAAGTCTGAGGACGAGGCAGAAGCTTCCCAGCGCCGGGTTCCGTGTTTCCTACGATGGAAGATCCCTCTCTAATCCCGCCGTCGTATTTGTGGCAGCTCTCTGTGGGTCCCAATTGCTCTTTGTTAGCACCGCCTTCTGGCAGTGGCCGGAATGGAAGCCGTTTGCTCAGAACCTCATGTCGGCCTCCTCTCGTGTCTCAGCCTGGCTGGCCGAAAACTGGGGGTTGGTCTGTGAGGCCTGAGCACTTGGAATCCTCACCAACATTTAACTGTGCAGGCACCCAGCGTGCCAGTGAGCAAAGGCTCTTGAGTGGAGATGGGGAACGTGCAAATGAACCACATCTGGGGGGCCGCGACTCCCATGCATATTGGCTAAGGCTGATGGGAGTTGTAGTCCAACTGCATCACGGTGGGGTTCATGCTGTGCATGTGCAGGGGCAAGGGGAGGCTGGAAAGAAGCGCTGGTGTGTGCCGAGGAGGCCGAGGGAAGGATGGGAGTAGCCCAAGAATCTGGTGCAGTGAGGTATGGCTTTGATGAGCCAAGCCGGACTCTGTAAAGTGGAAAGCGGAAGAGGAGGGCTCGGAACGCTTTCACGGGCAGGACAAATGTGGTGCATGCTGCCTCCAGCAAGCCGGATACCCAGGGACTCCCTGCAGGGGGCAGCAAAGCAGCAGGAAGTGGGAACTTTGGTGTGTCGCTTCTCTCTTCCCTTAATGGTACAGACAAGCTTTTACAAGCTTAAAACAAAAGAACAACACGTCTGTTAGCATTGTGGTGAATGTTCTTTGGCTCTGTTTCCCAGGAAAGCCGGTCAGTGGCTAAGATCTGAGCGGACAGCAGGCGGAGGGGACAGACAGGCAAGAAGGTTCTGTGCAGGGCGGAAGGGGCTGGGGTCGGGGTTTAGTAGAGGGCACCTCGAAGCAGCAGAACGAACGGATTTAGAATTTACCCTGTGCCCAGCGTTGCCTGCAGGAGGTGCCCTGAGTGACGGTGTGATGCCTCTTGCCCGTTTGCAGACAGAGGAGAGCTCTTCGCGTGGGGCAAGAATGTGCGGGGGTGCTTGGGAATCGGCCGAATGGAAGATCAATACTTCCCGTGGAGGGTGAGTAGTCCCCGTGGCCCCCAGCTGGGCGGCGCCACTAGCCTCGACGATCGGAGTACCTCGCCTGCAACCGGACGTCACACTGCGGGTGGGTTAGCCAGGGGTGAATGAGCTGAGCCTTCCTCCGCGCGTCCACACTTCTGTTCCCTGCCTCCTCCTCCTCCTCTGTCACGGGCGGGAGCTGCCCTTCTGCTTTGCATTAATCACAGCCTGTCCTGTCATCCCGCTGTGTCTCTTAACTTTGTCCAGACCCAAGCAAGCCCACTTGGAAGTGACCCTCTTTGAAATCCTCTCCCTGACCTGTGTTTGATCTTAAATATGGTTACTTTCACACTCCACCTGGCACTGGCATCAAAGAAAGAGACAGGGTGGAATGCCCCGCCATGCCAAACCACAGTTTAGTGTGACATCCGCATCTAGCAACCGTGGGCAAGGATTTCGCCAGCTCCAGGATTGTAACGTGGGGGCCTTATATGATTCTGGGAGCATCACAGTTCACACGGAATCCTCAGGAAGGAATATTCATGGCCATGTTGCAAGTCAACACCTTGGAGGTCCCTTCCCCGTGAAATATTCTGAAACCGCTTCCCAAAGAACTCTGTTTCACACCTTCATTGCACCTCTTAGTAAGGGCTTTGATATTTTTGTATCGCAGACTGCCCAGAGAGCTCTGGCAAAGGGGTGATACAGAAAGGGTGGTGAAAAGGAAAAGAGCCAGGTTGTTAACATTGGGAGTTGCCTGCCCAAAGACGTGCGAATGACTTTACAAAGGTGTTAGACGTGCCGAGGAGGCGGGTTCCACCAGTCATGATGTCCAGAGGCAGCTCCCGGGCAGGAATCAACGTGCCTTTGAAAACCGGGTGCCGGGAACCACTGAGAAGGACGACCGTCTCTCTCCTGCCCTTTTGGCAGGCCTTCCAGGGCTGGGCCGCTCGAAGAAACAGATGCCGAGTTCGTTAGACCTTCAGCCTAACCTAGCAGGGCTCTTAGCTCGGCTCCAAAGTCGGGCTACCTTTGCCGGCCAGGATTCCGCAGGTAGTTGGGCTTCATGTGACTGTTTTGGGGGGTCCAGCAGCCAATTGGATATCACTGAGCTATGAGCTCCCCCTCCCCCACCCGCAAATAACATTGAAGATCACCGCTTTTCACCAGTGGATGCCTATTTTTGGCAGGAATGCTACTTAGTGGGGTTTTCCAGTTAAGCCCTGAACAGGAGGCATGGCGTGGATGGGGCCTTGGATTCAGCACCCAGCAGCCCCGTCTCATTTCCGCGGGAATGCTGCCTGCCACCAGAGCGGATGCTTGGAAAATCCACAGGGCCCTTGCTAAGGGAGGGCAAGATCCCGTGGACTTGGCCTAGTTCCGAATGGGAGTGACAGATGGAGAGAGACAGCGGGCTCCTCCTGACGGGCGTTTTTCACCTCTGGCCTCGGCAGGGGAGCCAAGAAATAGGTCAGGAAGCTGCCAAGTCAAGCCAAGCATCATTTGGGCCGCGACTCTCGGCCGCCTCCCTGAAAGGGGAGCTGTAAGAGAGGTCCTTTTCCAAATTTGCTTTTACACAAGCAGCGCCCCCTTTCCCCCGTGCTCTTGTGTGGGATGCCGCCAGCTGGCGTGGAAAGAAAGGCGCTTGGAGGGAGAGTGTGTTTGTGTGCACAGCAGGAGTCCAGGGCTGCATCCCTGGGCTGCCCATGTGAAGCGGGGGAGGGGGGAGATGATGCAGCAGGTCCGGGGGAAACTTCCTAGATCCTTACACATGCGGAGCTCATGCCCAGCGTCCAGAGGGCCATCGGTTCTCTGCTCTTGCTGCAGGCCCTGCTGGGCCAGGTTGGAGTCCCCGTCGTGGCAGAGGTCGCCCTCCTCCATTCAAGACTCGGACCAGGAGGTCAAAGTCACCTGCTCAGCTGGGGGGCACCAGGGGCCATCGGCCCAACACTTGCCAAGGAAGCGGAATTTTCTCTTAGCGGCGGGGAGAGAGAAGGGCAGAGGCAGAAGGGGGAACTCTTATATCGTAAGCAGGAGCTGAGGATTCCAAGTTCTCGGAGAGCAAATCGTCTCGTTTTCTTAGCCACAGGAGTCACTCCGGGCGAGTCAGGGCATTGCAGTGCTGACTTGCCTACCGGGTCAAGAGCTAATGTACCTGTCTGCTCAAGGAATGCCCTGTTGGGGCTAACAGGTGTGGGGTTGCTGCATCCATGGGCCAAGGTGCACAGCAGCTTCTGCCCGTGGCAGACTCTCCATTTTACTCCCACCTCTCCACCTCCTGGCCCTGAGAGGACAAAACCAGACCCGGGCGCCTGGGTGGAGCCGCACGATCTCAGGCCCGTCTGCATGGCGGTGGTCCTGGGACGGACGGGATGCCGAGCCCCAGGCACCGTTGCCACGATGACTCCATGTGGACAGTCCGGTCCATGCGTGCCTTACTGATCTAGAAGCTCTTGCTTTTACCTCGAGAAAGGAAATATTTATGTCAGGGGTTTGTTTCCCCTTGTGTAGGTGACGCTGCCCGGCGAGGTGGTGGATGTAGCCTGTGGGGTCGACCACATGGTCTGCCTGGTGAAATCCTTTGTTTAGCCATCGTGCCTGACCATACCGGACAACGGGCCAAGCCTGCAGCGTCGGCAGCCCCTCGGTGGTGATGCCGGGCGGTCCCAGCAGCTGGAGGAGAGAGTGTGGCAGCACCGCGCCCGCGAGGAGCAGCCGGATTCCCTTCATTGCCAGAGGGAGCCCCTCACCGTCTCCAAAGCCAAGTAGTCCCATTTCGGGGGGGGGGGGAGGCGCATTTACTTTTGGGGTATCTCTGAGGACTTGTAGCGGCCTGGAAACAGACCCCAACGTTCAGTGGGGCAAATCAGGTTGCTAAATACTCTTGGGACAGGCAGTCCTGCTGGAAGGAAGCTGCTCTGAGAAAATGCAGGAGGCTTTCTGGCATTCAGTTTGTTATTGCTCCAAGCTGCTCACTAGGACTGTTTCGGGAAGTCTGACACCAGTTCTTGGGTAAGACACGGATTCCCCCAGCGAGTGCCTTCCTCCACTAATCCATGCAGGAGAGGGGAAAAGGCAGCAGCCCATCCCTGCGATGCAGAGAGCTCTCCAAGAACACCCTTGTCTCCCTGGGTTCATGGAAGCATTGCCGGGGGGCTTTGTAGTCCCCGGATGCTGCACAGCCACCTTTACTTTACAGACCTGCGCGCACGTTTCCTTGTGCACACCTGTGGCCGAGCGTTACATGGACAAGCCTGGTCGTCCCCTCCTCCCTCTCTCGACGTGGCCCCGAGCGGAAGAGAGGAACTCTGCAGTATTTAATGAACTGTATTTTATCATCCACCTTTGGGCAAAACTGGCTGCTTGTATCTTTGGTTGAGGGGAGTAAACTAATTTCTAACACCGTTGGTCAATAAACATTGTTCCAATAATCTTCAGAACAATTGCTTAACGAGGGGCTAAAGTTCAGCGGCAAGCCAGAAGCGTGGCTCATGGTCGCAGAGGGTGGGGAATGAGGGTGTCTAAGAAACAGCTACAATGCAGGGGTGCTGGTTTCATTCTCCCCTCGTCCAGGAATGCAGCTGATGGCCTTAAGCGTGCCATTCCCGCCTAGCCTCGCTTTCTCCATCTGGAACGTGGCAAAAAAGAGCCACTCATCCACCCGGCGGCATTTGGAAGACGGTGACGCAGGGGAAGCCTTCCGAACCCTTGAGCGTGGGCAACGCACAAATGCGTGCTGCGATGGGGCTCAGAGCGAGGGTTTGCCGGGTCGTATTTTCCCCTAGAGATTGCATGCACGTGTGGAAAACGGGGGCTTTTCCACAGCCACTTGCTGCCACCCATCTTGCACCCCGACCCCCTTGCCAGCCAGGAGGACTAAGTTAGACTTTGCAGCAAAGATGTATTGGAGACGCAGAAAGCTCCATCAGCAGCACACGGTTGCAGTGACACAGAGAAGGTTTTGCACCCGTCTCCTGGCCTCCCAGTCCTCAGCATTGACTCCACCAGCAAAAGAGACGCCCTCACTTTTCTCTGACGCTGTGGTACGAAAACGGCATGTGAGGAGGCTGTTGCTAACGCCAAGGGCACGGGCTGCTGGGAAGTTCTCCAACATGGTCCAGCGGTGGTCCTGCCCGGCTCCCACTTGCCCAGCTTGCCCAGACGTGGCCGTTGGCACACCATTCGGCTTTTCCAGGCAAAGGCCGCCATCAGTTGGCCGTGCCCACCATTCTTCAACAGTTAATGCCTTCCTACCAGTACTGCCGCTGCCCCTTTTGCCCGGCCTGGCAAAGATTCAACACCTGGCCCAGACTGAACAGGTTGGCAAGCCCTCCCTGGAAACGGGCAGCAATGGCGATCCGTGCTGCCGTGTATCCCAGAGTGCTCTGCGCACGTCTAGGGTGGTTCTTTCCCCTCCCAAGGGGCTCGCTACATCTTGAACCCCACAAGTACTGCCTGTGCTTGTGCAAAACGGGGATCGGAGGCTGGATCTCATGCGGGTTCTGCAAGTGGCTCCCTTTGCCGCTGGAGCAGCTAAAAGGACCAGAAACATACCAGGGCGGAAGCAGGTTGTGCTGCGTCTGGACCCCGGCTGGCCATCCCTCTGGCAAACCTGGATCCACCAGTCAAGTTCAAGCCCCGATGTCTTAGAGGAGGGACCAGGCAGAAGGCCAGGCTGGGCTGCAGCGCTTCATGCTTGGCTGGCCTACCATCGCTAGCTGCTCTAGCTCTCCTGCTCGGCAGCTGGGAGCACCAGGGCAGGGGCCTCCTTCCTGGTAAGCCAGAACTGCAATGTGTTTTGGAACCCCTTGCCTTCCTGGCATGGCAGCAAAAGGGTGGGTGGGGGAAACAATGTGGTTAAATTTTGCTTCGGAGCTGAACATCGGGAAACCTTCACAGTTTTTTAATGCCAAAAAATCCTCCTTCACTTCCCTCCTCTTGAAGATAATTTTTTAAAAATAATTTTCTTAAAAGCTACTGGAAGTTATTTGCCTATTCAGCAGTCTTTCGTTTCTCATTTTCTTCATGGCACGGCAATTTTTCTCCCATGCTCTCTTTGGAATAATAATAAAAAATCAAATCCCACCCCCATCCCGAAAATACTGAGAAGAAATCCTTGTCGTCAAATGCTCCCAGGGCCTCCTTCAAACGCTTCCTAGTGTTTTTCGGCTTGACTGACTTGGAGTGCATTGATAACGCTGTTGATATTTTCTTCTGGTACCTGCAAGGAACAAAATGGTAAATTAAGATGGAAACCTACAAATCTGCAGGTAAAACATGCGAGTCGACTGGCTGCTGAAGCCGTCCAGATTAGCGGGGAAATGGAGTGAAGGTCTCCAAGTCAAGGGTTGGGATAAAGGACTGGTGGAGTCTTTGTTGCAAGCGAGTATTTGAACTCCGGGGACTTGGCGCTGCCATTGCTGCCACAGCTCCATGCCTAGCATTTTTCCTGGCACGGATCGACAGCCATTTTCAGCCATCTAGAGGTGGGAAAGCCAACAGCAGCTGCCCTACCTGGCCGCTGTTCCCAAGCACCCCCTCTCCCCTGCTGAGCCCCAGTGTCACCCGGGATGACCAGCAGCATGGGCCTTGCAGCCCTGTGGCCCAGCCGTCGGCGCCCCAGCTCTGAGGTTTCAGGAGACCTACAGTGTCGGGTCCCCTCGGTGTGCAATTTCGCATCTGCTTAGAAAAAAGCACTGGAGTCTGGCAAAGGCGGGGCGTCCCAGGCCTTTCTTCTACATAAGCCAATACGCAGCACGGGCTGCTTCTGCACCGGAACAAAATAGTTTGGACAAAACAAAGGAACTGGGTTGCAACCAGATTGAGTTGGGTCAGGCCAACAGGGCTCATACCCCATGGATTTCAACAGGCGCACTGCGCGCCTGACGACGTCTGGAGCCAAGCCATTATTTTCAGATGACGCAGCGCCTGCGTTTGAGACAACGGACCAACTCTGTCCTTGAACAAAGCAAGCAGAGACACTCCTTTGGCCTCCCCAAAGAGCCAGGAATTATTCCGGGTGGGGAGCGAACAGCTCGGTACACCGTGTTCGTTCTTCCTGCCGGTTTACTCCACTTTCGGGTTGGTCACAAAGCCATACAAAAGCAACAGGTTGTCTAAGAGGAAATCAAGTGCTCCGTCCTTCTTCTTTTCCAGCTTTACTGAGACCCCCCCCCCCTTTTGACTCATGAAAGCGGCCCCTCACGTGACGCAGGGTAGCGACATGGGCTGGGAGAAACATCTAGAGGAAAAATGCTGCTGCTTTTTCCTGTGTTGCAGAAGTGTTCTCTCAAAAGAGGCCTTCCTTCCTTGTGTGAAAAAGGTAGAATCCCTGTTCTGTGCCAGCTGCTGCTTTCTCCCCTTATTCTAGAAGCCCTTTATTTTAGTTTTCAAAGGAACAGTTGGAAAAATAGAAACCTGTTCAACTGATTACACCCTGACAGAGCAACAGAGCAATCCTAGGGCCCCTGGGATTTTTCAGGGTTTCGGATCCAACCTCGGATCCTTCTCCTCTCCCACATAATGTGGAAAGTACAGCAGTGTGGGAAGCCGGAAATCTGCCACCAGACAGATAATTATACAGTCTAAGCTACAACTTCTCTCACCCGTCCTGCGACTTCCACCAGTTCCCACCCGTTTTCTTCTCTGCATCTTTTAAGAGGCACTTTTGGATCACAGCATGAGAAAGGTTCTTAGCAAATAAAAACATGTGCCGCTAAAGTAAAACATTATCAGGAAAGCGCATTTGGGTCTGGATCTTCCTGACTCACTGCTTTCCTACGCAGATAATCTCAGGTGCTGGAGCTCGTGATACAGACCTTCCGGCCAGACACTCTTGATCACACCAGTGAGAAATAGGCCAGTGTGTTAGCTTTAAGACAGGTGTTGAGACACTTATCAGTGTGGTTAATGTTCAAGAAAACAAGCTAAATGGACCTCGCCGTTTGACCTTCACTATCTGAGATCATGTTGACTTTTTTGCTCTGTGTACACTTTAGAGTGTCCAGGCTGGAATAGAGAGAAAAAAAGACCGAAGCGAAGAAGGGAAGGCAGCTTGGTTTTGCTGCTCGAGCTTTTAATGGGTTAAAAGGTCAAGATGTCAAAAGGGGCTTAATGCATTTTAATGGGGAAGGTAATGCATACAATTGCGGCAATTGGATGGAGTTTTGTTGGGGTGGAAAATACACATAACTCATCCAGGCAAGACCAGACATTAGACAAACTTGTGACACCAGAAGGAGGATGCAAACTTCAGAAATGGCATGCGAACACCTGGTATAACCAGGTTGGGTCTGCTTGCCTGGTCTGAGCTTTGGGACCTTGAGGTACAAAATCCAAAAGGACTTTTTTCCAACAAGGAAAACACATTGCTGGTTTTTCTCCAGCAGCTGCCCAGAAATGTATGCGGCTGTTGAATTGGACTGCACGGGCTGAATGCTTAGACCTTCCTTCTGAAGGGAAGATGCTTAAGCAGCACTTGAACAAAGATCCTGAGATGTTTCAGGCCTCATCTCCCAAGGTCCACCATGGGCCACGTGGCAGGGTCTCCTGGGAGTAGAATTCCAAAACATCTGGAGAGCTTCCTTCAGCCACTGCTTTAAGGCCCTCAAGGAAAGAGTGGCATTCCAGGAGATTCCCTGCCAAAAGTCACAGGTTGTTTCCTGCTTCCCTTTTTAATTTTTTTATTCAAATGTGATTTTTTTTTTTGTACCATCCCATTCCCATAGGCTTACAGACCAAAAATCAAATTTAAACCAAAAGCAGGCATATTAAATAGAGCTAGTCTGGGAAGACCTGTTGCAAGTGGCACATTTTAATGCCCTCTAGAAGAAGGCAACCTATGTGATGCATCTCCTGGCAGGCTAGTCCACCCTTCGGGGAAAGTCCTCTGCCACTAATCCTGCAGAAGCAAAGTGCAGAAGAGAACTTCCTCGGGCTTACCAGTGCATGATCGAATTTAAAAGTACTGATGTAATAGGCTGGGATATCAGCTGCAGCCAGAGGTTCAGAGATCCGTGCCACAATCCCACACTCATCTAGGAGGAAGAGAAGAGAAAATGCAGCTCGTGACAAACCCAAGTTACTAAAGGAGAATGTGGTCTAGTCCCAGTGCTTCGTGCCTGGGCAACTTCAGGTGAGATTCCTGCAATGCTCTCTATGAAGGGCCGCCTACAAAGAAATGGAGCTGGTTCCACATACGGATGCGAGTCTCTTAACCAGGGCCCTGCATTGGTTGTATCAGAAATCCACAAATGGATGGAATCAATTGGCACGTCTTAACGAATACCAAGAATTCAGGTGGGTTTGATTTCCTTAGCACACGTGCACCTAACTTACAAAACCAGAGGTCAGAACCGGCTCACTTTGCCATGTATTTTAGTCTGTGGGAAAGCAAAGAGTCGGGAAGCCCACCATACCATCAAATATGCCTTCTTACTGTATTCTTAGCATCCAATTGCAATTTTGGCACTCCTGAGGCACACAGGAAACCCTTAAGACCTTAAGCAATAATGGACAAGGAACAGTGGATTCTGCCCACGGCTCTGATAAGATAAAAATACGTCTCAGAATCAAGGTAGGCACTTAGAAACAGTTGGATGTAAGTGTTTTATCCCTGGGATACTGCGAATTTCTCTCATCATGCCTCTTTTGAAGAGAAACTGCTAGACTTTTTCCTTTCCCTTTTTGAAATGCATGAACTTCTCTTTGTCCTGGTTTCCACTGAACTGGCAACAGTTTGTGCTGCGCTGGGACTGCTGTCTATAAAAGTAGAAACCCTTAAATTAGTCCTCTTTTGGGGGAGCTAAAGGTGATATTTAAGCAAATGTTTGAATTTGTGATATCTGCAGTGGAAGAAAGAGAGTTTGGGGTTTTCGACATCCTTTTACTCTTGCTGGGCTATGACAGAGCAAAGCTAGTTCTGCGGCAAGGCCTTGAAGAGGCTGAAACGCAGTCACAAAGAGCGGCATTTCCAGTTGCCTAGCAAGTAAAATTTCCACTCATTCAGTCCCTTCCCACCATATTTGGTTGATTTACCTACAACTAAAATGAGAACTGCTTTTGCCTGGGCTAAATGTACTTCCTTTGGCAGTTCAGGGAATTCCCAAGAGAGGCAGAGTTTGTTTTTGTATCTCTTTAGACCTGGAAGACATAACTGGTTTTATTTTAGAATGCCACATTTATTCTGAAATTAGGAAACTATATATCCTTCCCCTGCTGAGCTGGATGGAAAGATGATGGTCTTTTACTAAGCGACTCTAAGAAGGATTTAACTTTCGGGACTGCAAAATCTTTTGTTCTGGCCCTGTGTTTGTGGGCCATGGCCAAGCGATCTACACTCAGCTGACAGTTAATTGCTTACAGTAAACGCATAAATGCAAACATAAAATAAAACGCCCTGGTAGGGGCTTTCTGTTAAAGAGTTTTGGAACAGGAACTTTGGTTCAACATGAATTTTGACTTAAGCAAACCAGTCCTGATAGATTTCACGCTTCACCTTTGGGAGTAAAGGCCTTAGCGTAAGGCCTATTTTACTTGGGTTTTGTTGGATTCCTGGTGGTGGAAAAGCAGGCACGAAAGCCCCTTGGCACAGAATTGCTAGGTAGCCAGAACAGAACAACCGTATAAAATTTGCAAACCATATAAAACTTTCCATGCAAATTTAGAAAGTAAGAAATGGCAGTTCATTTCTCACCCAACCAAGCTCAGATATTTTTTCCACCCCACTGCTGATCAGTCAAATGCGCTGTTCCTGTTGCACTGCAATTCGTTTGCAATTGCTTGGAAGAAATGCAAAAGGGAACGGCTGGTCGTTTTTTTAATGAGTCCTTTCACTCGCACACCTAAAACATGGCATGTTTTACAGCAGAAGATGCTTGCAAACTTTGACAGGAGTGCTGATCCAAAAGCAAGGCACAGGTGAATATGGTGCTCACCCCAAATTAATTTCCCAGTCCCCAGCCAGATTCCGCTGCAAAATGTCAGCAGTCTGTTACCACAATTTCTCCATCTTTGCCTCCATACATTGAATTTGAAATAAAATCAAGAGATGCACAGCTAGGGTGCCTCAAAATGCGTTGTGGATGATAGGCTGGCTGTGAGACTGAGGAGAGAGATGAAAGCAGGCAACAAAGAAAGGAAAAGGGAGGAAGGCGAAGAGGAAGGAAAACAGGTTTGGGGACGAAAAGTCCCTGGGAGAAAGAGAGCTGAGCATGAGAGCTGAATTGTCACGCAGAACGCATGGGGTGGAGCAGGAACAGAGGGTTGCCTGGAGTTGGGGACAGGCAGGTGACTATCCTACCCCGCCGCCACACACACACAATTGCCACCTCCTTTGAAAATCTCTACTTGTGTGACCATAAAACTGGAAGGTTAAAAAAAGCCCGCCTTTTGGTTATCAACAGACACTCTGGCACTGCTTCCAGATCAGATGCCTGGCTTTGCACTCTCAAACATGTCGGGAATCATGATTTTTCTTCTCCTGCTGGTGCCCTGGTTACAGAAGCTGCTTTTGCTGCTAAGAGGAGTCCAGCCAGGATGACCCAAACTTCTTGTGGGTCATTTTTGTGCAAAGCAGGCATTGATCTCCTTTCCTAGAGGGGGTACCTCCACCCCCAGCGAAGAGACAGGCTACAGGGGGAAATGGGCCCAGATCCTGGGGTCGACCAAGCCAAGTCCCACCCTGCGCTCGGGCAGCCGTTATCATCGCTCCCACTTTGAAAAAGGAGATCAGTCCAGAACTCGGACTCCCCGGCATCAGGAGCACCTTGTACCCAGAGCGTAAAACCAGGATCTTGTCCCCTGAAAGCTGGACTTTAACCCTCCTGCAGGGGCAGGAGTATGCAGAAAGATGGGGCGAATCGACACTGTTTCCCCCTCGCTCTCTGGAAAACGGAGGCTTGCAAAAGCTCGCCTGTTTATTGCTGTCAGTTGCGCTCGCTCTCTCTCTCTCTCTCTCTCTCTCTCTCTCTCTCTCTCTCTCTCTCTCTCTCTCTCTCCTTGGTGTTTGCTTTTGCTCAGGGTCTTGGTGAATGTACATGAGGATGGTTAAATGGGCCCTCAGTGATCACGCAGCCCACGGAGTATATCATCTTTGTTGCACGGAGAGTGTGGCACAAAGGGAAGCCGCTGGACTTAAAGATGTGGGACGCATGGGAAAGAATCCTCTTTGGACCAGAGGCCACCTGGACCGCTGCACTGTTCAGAGCATTTCTGGCTGACAGGAGGAGACCGGCGGCCCTGAAGGAAAGGGAGCAAGGGCGCATGTTCTGGTTTGATTGCACCTGGCTGGCAGAGGGACGAGAGCTCGCCCAGAATGCTTCACAAAACAAACAGGTTGCATCCACACGGGAATTTCACTGCTAAAGTGCTAAATCAGATGCTCCGGAGACAAATCCTGTCCCTGAAGCGACTCAACGGCTCCCCTGGGGTTCCTTATAGAGCCCCCACCAACTTTCTTAAACAAAGCAAACAAAAATGGACGATGGAGGTGCGAACTGGGCCCACAGTCCAGAAGTCTGGGGGCCACCACCAAGACGATCCTGCCAGCTGGCACGAGGGTAGGCATAGGTGGTGGAGGGATTCAAAACAGTGATTATGAAAGGCGGCCAGAATGGTGTGCATGGAGAGGGATTGCTCTTTTGGAGGATTAGTGGTTTTAGGGTCTTAAAGAGAATAACTAACAGCAGTGATGGCTCCTAGTCCTCATGGTTTTGTGCTGCACCAGTAATGGGGCAGTGTGCCCATGTGCACCTGTTGCTGGGGAGCATGGGCAGGGGTGCTCTTGCGCTCGCATCCTGCTGATGGGTTTTGTGTGGGCAGCTCGTCAGACACTGTGGGCAGAGAAGGCTGCGTGAGACGAACCGGCCCTCCCTCGTGCGTGACACCTTGAATCAGGCTTTCAAAAAAGCCAACAGTCGGAATAGGGTAAGAATGGGCTGGCACATTCTGACTCCTAAGCTCCCTAGAACAGCAGCAGAAATTGGAACTGGCTGTAGCTTTAAGCACTGTTTAGAGGCAGTGGTTTAGGGACACATTACAGAGACAAAGGGTAAGCTTCCAGCAATCACAGACGGGAATAAACAGAAAGGGAAACTGAAAGGTTCGTGGTATGAGCGTTGGACACCTGCAAGAACGGGGCGGTAGTTCTGTCTGCCACAAAGGATTCTGGGTCAGCCACTCACTCTCAGCCTAACCTACCTTGTAGAGTTGTTGTGAGAATGAAACAGAGCTGAACAGACCCTTGGAAGCAACCCTGGGTTCCATGCAAAAGGAAGGCAGGCAATTCCTGCCATGATAACAAGGCTTCTGCGATGGAAGGACCAGGGTTTGGTTTGGAAGATCCCATCGGCTGAGCATTACGACGTGACATACCAAAGCCGAGGGGCTGCCCTCCGATGCGAACCATCTTCCAGAGTTCTCCCGACGCGCTTGTAAACAACAAATTGTTGGGGAACCTGAAAGAAAGAGAGCACCGAGGGAAGAACAAAATAGGAGGCTGTTTTATCCAAGTGTCTTTGGATTCACAAGTTTTGCCCTGAATCAATAACTCTGGGCAAAGAAAGATGCTGTCACCCGAGTGCCATTTTGGATTAGCTCCACATGGCTCATATAAGTTTGTCAAACAGTTTAAGTTTCTGAAGCTGGCAGACTAAGGGCATAGAGAAACGCAGAACACAGACAGAAGGGACCTCCCGGGCCATCTAGTTTGACCCCCGGCTCCAGCTGGCTCCGCTCACGACATGCCCACCACGTGCATGTCCAGCCTATCTTTGAACACCCTCGGTGATGGGGCCTCAATGACCTCCCGGGGAAGCCCATTCCACACCCTCGGGGTCCTGACTGTCAGGAAGTGCTTCCTGGCATCCAAATTGAACCTTGGCTCCCTGAGCTTTGCTCCCTTGGAGCGCGTCCTGCCTTCCCCTGCAGGGGAGAACAGGTCTCTACCCACCTCCGTGTGGCATCCCCTCACATACCTGTATGTTGCCAACAGATCCTCTCTGAGTCTCCTCTTCTCCAGACTGAAGAGACCCAGTTCCCTCAGTCTCGCCTCATACGGCATCCCCTGCAAACCGGCCACCAACCTTGTGGCCCTGCGCTGCACTGACTCCAACCTGGCTATATCCTTCCTGTAATGAGGGGCCCAAAACTGAGCACAATACTCCAGTTGTGGGCGCACCAGAGTCGTGTAGAGTGGTAGTAATACCTCTCTTGATCTAGAAGCCACACTTCTGGCTATGCAACCAAGGGTGGCGTTGGCCCTCTTGACCACCGCATCATGTTCAGCCTGCAGTCAACCAGCACCCCAAGTGCTGCTCTCCAGCCACTTGTCCCCTAACCTGTACTTACGACACCCATTCCTGTGCCCCAAGCGCAAGACCTTGCACTTATCCACATTGAAGGCCATCTGAAGGCCAAATTCGTTTCAGAAGACCATCCTGCTAGGGACAGTCAACGGCAGAAGAAGAGGAAGGCCAAGTATGAGGTGGATGGGCCCCAATCCACCCATCCACAGTCGTGAATTTGCCAGAGCTGACCAGGGCTGTCATGGATAGGAGAATCTGGAGCAGGTTCTGCCTAAGCTGGGGACGCCTTGATAGTACAAAGGAACAAGCTGTCGGGTTGTTCTGAGGAGGACATGAGAAGCCTTAAAGCTTCTGGGACGCCAACCTTTGATCGACTTGCTCACTGAATGCACACAACTGCATGACATTTATCAAGCCGGAGCGGGACCTCACCTTTTCTGTGTCTGAACATCCATCACTAAGGAAATATAACCCTCGATGAGAGAAAAGGAGAAGAAGTGAATGTGCCCGGCGCTTTCATGGCCGGCCGCTGGTTCTTTTACTCTGGGGACGAGAGAGGGCCAGAGTGGTTAGCGCTGCGGAAGCGATTCGGGCAATCCCAGCACTGTGCCAGGCAAGGTCAGAGGTATAAATAAGGTTTTGCGCAGCCTCCTTCCAAATAGAGGAAAGCCATTTCTGCTGCTCTTTGAAAGAGATCGGCTTGTCTTTGAGCTTATTTTATTGCTACATAAACTCTTGTGGAAATATGCTTTGTATGCATGTTTATAAACAAGCAGCACTTATAGGTGAAAATCTCTATTTTGGTTTCTCCTTTTTCCTGTCTGAAGTTTGCTCTGTCCTGTTCCTCCACCGGGTTTTTTAAAAAGTGTTTTTATTTTTAAAGCCCACCCAAAATGCAAGCTCATTTCTCCTAAGAAACATGCAATTTTGCCTAATAGCTTTGCCAGAATCTGTTCTGCAATGCACAAACAGGCTTTGGAATCCAAATAAAGATGGATTTTCTGCAGCCCTCAGCTTCTCCAGCAAAACCCACTGGCTTTTTTGGCGAAACAAACATCTTAAGAAATAAAAGAACAGTCAGGAAAGGCACATGGCAGTGTCACTTTGGCGGTCTCAGGAGCAAAGGTGGAGCTGCTGGCATTACGAAGACTTTGTTCTCAGGAAATGCGAGAGACAAGCACACTTCCCCACCTGGAATGCCTCGTCCCACACCCCATGGGCATCGCTGCCTCTTCCTCTTTGCAGAGGAATAGCACGTATTATCGTCAGGCTTGCTAATGGGCATTTAGATCGTGCCTGCAGCATGCTGAAATGACTGCCTGTATTAACATGCAAGCTTTACAACAACCCTATAAGGTAGTCCCAGGTTATATACTCCCTTAGAGATGGGGGAGGCTGAGATGGCAATCCACGCCTCACACCAGCGGATGAATTCCTGGCAAAGATTTGTCTCCTGGTTGTCTTGCTTGACGCTCAGGTTTTTTAAAACCTTAATGTAACACACTAGTTCTCATGGAGGGATGAATACACCTGGACAACTTCAAGCAAAAGATGGACACCCCCTGCAGAAGCCCTCTGTATTTCTTGCACCAGACCCAAAAATTCCATTCAGAATCTGTCTGGGCTCCCCTTAAAGGCCCCCCCCCCAACCCGGTGCTCAGGCAGTGCAGCTGCGCCCGCAGGCGACTGTTTGAATTCCTCAGTGCATCCTGGGCATGAGACCAGCTTGGCTGAATTCTCGCACATTTCAGTGGTGGCTCCTGCAGGATGCAAGTGCGCACGGATGCACAGAAGGGCTGCTGGAAGCCCCTTTGCGGAGGGCGCCTCAAACCAGCCAGGAGACGGCCCTGCGCATGCTCCGGGTCCTCCAGCAGCCCCTCTGCACTCTGGATCCGTCCTCCTCTCTGGCTTGGCTGCACAGAGGGAACCAAGCCACCGTCTCAAAATCCTGACGCCCTCTGAGCTGGGATTGATGCCACGGGTCGCCAGGAACGGACCGTCCTCATGCCCCACGGTCAGAGTGGGGTTTCCAAAGAGCAGGCCTGCAAACGGTCCGCATCCGGTTCATACAGTTTACCATTTGCAAATTGAATCTTTCAGGACAATTCCCTCGCTTTAGAAATGTGAGAGATCGAAAATGCTTTTCAAAGGATCTAATGGATGCATGCAGAGATATTAAAACAGGAAGCGTTTTGGAAGGAAGCGTATCAAGGACCGGCTTCAGGCGCAGCAAGGACGATGTCAGAGTCCTGCTGAAAAGCGGAGCTTAAAACGATCAGAAGGAAGGCCAAACCTTGTGAGGGGATGTGGGTTAACAGTGCGAGTAGACCAAGGTATTTCCTTTTACACTTCCCCTGTCTGAACATACCCATTGGAGTAAAACATGACGTCCATAAGGAGTGTAGCAACGGAGGGAAGGGTATCGGGGTCCAAGCTGGTGACGCAGAACATGTTGCTTGGACTAGAAAGAGGATGGATGACCGGCCTCTGAACTGAAAGAGGGGGAGAGACACAGAGAGAGAAGAGTGAGGCTTTGCTTTTCCTGACATGCTGAGATTGGCAGCTGGGCTGCTCCACTTCACATGGCTGAATGTGTCTCCATTCAACCCCAAACTAAAACATCTCCTCCACATGGAAAGGTAGCATGTCAGGGAGAAGGTTTCTTGGAACCCTTTTCCCTGAAGGGCTAGTGTTCCGTGTGCAGGGAGCTGCAAAACCTTTGCCCTGCTGGCACCGCCCGAGGCCGTTTACCCACGGACAAGGGCTTGGCCTGCACGGAGCCTCGCTGTCCGACTCCACAGGATGGCAGTGGACCTCTGGTTGTGCTAAACTTGCAACGGAATCAAGAGGGCCCGAGGAGGGTTGCCTGGTGATGCGCCAGCCAAGGCTGGGAGCGAAAGAGAACTCGCCTCCAGCATTGCACAGGGAAAGAGGAGGCACTTCCGTGCACAGGCAAAATGGCTTTCCTCTCATCAAGGGCCACGGCGTGGTCCCACGGACGGCCTTCTCTGCGCTTTGGTGTTCAGGCATGTGAACGGGCCCCCAGTGGCGGGGACGGCAGAGAGGAGGCGTCTGGGGGCAGAGGGCTGTTGGGGCCAGAGTGGGGAAGGGAGTGCCGGAAAGCCCTCCCGTTCCCTTGAGATGCTCCCAGGCTGGTGGAGTCCTGGAATTCCTGCATAATTTCCCCTCCCAAAGGAACACACTGTTAGCACCAATTGCGCTACATGCGGGTTGGATCCATTCCCTGCTCAGAGGGGACGTAGCCGCCAGGGGATAACTCCCGGCACACGGACACAGCTGTCCTCCCACCGGTCAGATTTTCAACTCCAAGCTGAGACAGAGTAGGGCAGGGGTCTCCAACTCAACTTCCCTGGGGCCCGCTGGAAGTAGAGTCTGGGTGAGGCTGGGCCGCATCAAGGATTCTCCCACCGCGGTGGTGGGGGGCCGCTCATCCCCGGCGCTTTGAAGGCTGCAGGGCCCTCCCCCGTGCCCCCCCGTCCCGACCATTGGCCCGTGGGCCGCAAGTTTGAGACCCCTGGAGTAGGGACAACAATTCTTTATGTGCGGGAACCAGAAAAGGAGCTCAGATATGGGTAAAATTGGGCCAGGCCTACCCAGTTTTGGTTTCATAAACCCGTTGGCGATCCCCAGGCTGTCGGCTGCCACCGTCTCCCCATTCACGACCCGCAGGATGGTGAACTCGGAAGCCAAAGTATGCATCACGAAGGGCAGGTCTCGCTCACGTACCTGAGTATGGAGGGGGAAAGCCCTACTCGTGAGAAAAAAATACTCTCATAGAAGCGTGCAGTTGGAAGGGCCCTACCAGGCGATTGGGTCCAACCACCTGGTCAGTACAGGACTCAAGTCACCCATCCAGGTTTCAGCCCAGCCAGACCCTGCTTAGCTTCCAAGATTAGGCAGCACCAGGTACATCAGGCTATTTTTGTTAGTTTATTAGTTTCTGGTGGCTCATGGGGGCAGCCACATTTGCTAAAATTTCGGGTGCAGTCTCAGCCCAGAAGACAAATCTGGCCTGCCAGGGTTTCCCCTTCCTAGCCCCCAAACACCCACCATTCTGTAGTTTCCCAGCTTTTGTGCCATTTCCCCCTCTTCTAAATGGTTGAAATGGCTGGAAAAGAGGGAACAGGGCCCTTTGCACGGCTGGCTGGCACAGTGTTTCCTTACCAGGATGAAGTCTGTTTGATAGGTGGACAGCATGAACACGGAGATGTTCTGTTCGGCCAGCGGGGCTATCACAGACTTGGCGATCTTGGTCACGCCAATGGGCTGGGAACTAGAGAAACTGCCCCCTCCGGACACCACGTTGAGGGCCAGCCATGTTGCGTCGGCCACGCTGAAGTGTTCAGACGAGGGGAGCTCTGAGACCAAAGGGGAAACACAGCGGTTAGCAGCGCCGATCGGGCGAATGCCCTGCGTCCTGTCAAGAGCCGAGCAGTAGTTCTGGAGGCGAATCAATGAGCACGACCAAGAGACTGCTCAGGCCGGAGTGCGCGGTGGCGTCCGCCTACCCCACAAGCAGCAGCTTGTCTTAGCATCCGGTTTGCAGGGCGAGATGTGATAACAGCACCTTCCACAGGGTGGAAGTCACAGGTCAGTGGCTTGCAGCGAACAACACAAGATAAATGCGAATAATCTGCCAGCCAGATTTGATGCAGTCCACAAAGCCTCAGACAAGAGCCTCTTTGTTCACGAAAACCTTTGGCTTGTTAGTGGCTCTGTTGGACTGGGGTGGCTTTATTTTTTATTCTGTTATGCTTTTACTGCATTTCCCCCTTTTAATCAATTTTAATTGTGCCTGGGAGTTTCCTTGAGTCCCATTGCTTGGGAGCAAGACTGGGTGCAAAGCGAAGCCATCAATAAGGAATATCATTGTTGGTCTTTAAGATGCTACACGTCTAATGAATTTATTGGGGCAGAAACTTTGGTATCATAGAATCATAAAGTTGGAAGGGACCAGAGGGCCATCGGCTCCAACCCCCTGCTCAGGGCAGGACTCCAAGTTGAACCTTCTCTCTGAGATGGCTATCCAGCTGCATCTTGAATGCCTCCAGGTGGGAGAGCCCCCCACCTCCCTAGGGCTTGGGTTTTATTGTCAAACTGCTCTAACGGTCAGGATCTTTTCCTGATCTCTAGCTGGGATCTGGCTTCCTGGAACTTGTAATTCCGTGTCCTGCACTCTGGGATGATGGAGAAGAGGTCCTGGCCTTCCGAGTGCTATTCTATCTCCTCTCAGTCTTCTCTTCTCAAGGCTCAACATGACCAGTTCTTTTGATCTCTCCTCAAGTGGGCCTTGTCTCCCATCCCTGGATCATCCTCGCTGCCCTCCTCTGCCCCTTTCCAGCTGGTCTGCACCTTTCTTAAACTGTGCTGCCCAGACCTGGACAGAGTACTTGAGATGTGGCCTAACCAGGGAAGGGGAACTAGGACTGAGTGAAGGACTTCTCTAGGACTTCACAGAATGTGGAAGTGATTCTTTTATAATGCAGCCCAAAATAGCATTTGCCCTCTTTGCAGCCACCTCACATTGCTGGCTCATATTCCGCTTGTGCTCTAGAGCCCTTGTCACAGGTAGATTTGACTTACCCCAGAGGTAGGAAACCTGCAATGAAAAGATCATCAGGTCAGCTTGAGTCAAAATTTGTCAAAGAGGGTTCCCCAAAGTTCAGAAGCCCCAACTCTGTGCTGATTGCAGAAAAATAATTCTGCCTCTGCAGCTAGCACAAAATCCAAGGAAACTCACTGGCTTGCATGGAATTCTTGGTTGCCTAAGGTTGCCATGAAATTTTAAATAAAATTTCAAAAGCTGAAGAAAGGATGGGAAGAGCAACTAAAAGCAGTTTCTTCTGCAAAGGAACTGTGTGCTTCCTTCAGTTCTGGAACTCAGGACATATTCTTTAAATACGCATTTTTCGGCAGGCTTGGGCTTAGTGAATTTGGAGGCTCTGTGGTGCAAAACGAGGGAAGGCAGCAGGAGAAACGACACCAAAACCATCAACAACCACAAAACCCAAAGCACCTCCCACAAGCCTGAAGTCTGCTCACTGCTGGAACAGAGAAATGCCTGCAATTAGGGAAAAACGTCAACAGCTTTTTCACCTGCATCAAGGAAATATATAAATGCAGCTGGCTAGTAAATAAATACATGCAAAACATTATTTTTATGCCTGGTTAAACTTTGCCACTAGCATCTTTTTTTATCTGTCATTAGCTTGCACGGATATGTGTGATACGGTTTTCTAAGTATCGCAGCTAACACGCGAAACCAAAGTAATACTCGACCAAAAGTTTGTGGGAAGTTAGACTTATTTGTTTCCTTCTGCATGCAATCAACGTTTCCCCTCAGTCCAAAAGCAGCCCAGTGCCCTCATCTGAACCGGTAACTGCAGTAACGGTATTTCACATACATGTGCCCAAACGTGCCTTTGCAGGTGTGCGTTTGTGTCTGCTTCACTGGGTCAGCAGACAAAGTCTCCAAAATCCCGTGTCGTCATCTTGTTCGCTTGAGCAACCTGACTTTCAAAAATAAGTCAACTGCATTACGAGAAGAAGCAACTGTTTTTGGAAAGGAACTAAACTGCAACTCCTGGACTCCATTCCTGGGAGGCAGATAGATGGGAAAACACGAGGCAGGCTTGTAATGAAACACAAGTTCGGAAGGGGCAAGAAGTGATTAAGAAAACTCATCCTAAATAGACGTGCGAGACAGTTCCCTAGCCCAGGGAGCTGTGAAACGTACAAAGAATCCTGGAATTGCAAAAATGAGCTAGGAAACTGAATCACTGCTGGAATTTTCCTGCAACAACCTAAATGCCAGCTCGCAGGAAATGGAGATCAAGGAGATTACGCGAGGCCTTTAGTCCACGCAGCTTCATTGTCTACGCTGGCTGTGGGACTTCTCAGGTGGGTCTTCCCTATCACCTGGAAGGGACCCGAACTGGGAAGTTCTGGATGTGTGCTCTGCGGCCTTCCTGCGACATCTCCTTACACATGTGCACGGCACGAACACCTGGTGTCTCCCCGCTTTGAAGCAGCTGCTTGATCTGGCCATGTGCTAGCGAAGGGTGTGGCAATCTGGCAGGAATTTGCCTCTCTTCCACCCACCAGACTTTCTTCCCATGTTTAGCCCTGGCCAGGAGGCAAGCTGAATGGAGAGTAAGTCCATGAATGCTTGGGAACATGTGTGTCTTCTTTGCAGAGGTGGGTCATGACCTTTTCCCCCCTGCGATGGAGGGGGAAATGCATTCCAATGGAGCAAAGCTCAGGGAACGAAGGCTCAATTTGGATGCCTGGAAGCGCTTCCTGATGGTTAGGACCCCGAGGGTGTGGAATGGGCTTCCACGGGAGGTGGTTGAGGCCCCATCGGTGCGGGTGTTCAAGGACAGGCTGGACATGCACATGGTGGGCATGTCATGAGCAGAGCCGCTGGAGCCAGGGGTCAGACTAGATGGCCCGGGAGACCCCTTCTGACTCGCTGTTTCTGTGTTTGTGCAAAGCATGTGATTCTGCGGGGGATGCTGGGAACTGGATTCCCCCACTGAGCCGGACACTGGGCTCAATGGTGGCCCGAACAACCCGCTCCAAGCTCTGCGACAGGGGGGCTTCCGTCCACGCATGAAACAGATGTGGACGATGTGAGTCTGCACTCTTCCAGCCCCTTGGAGGTGCTCCACTTACAGTCCAGGGTCTTCCCTCCAAAGGGAAAGTTCTCTAGGGGGACTCAGGGAATTTCTGATGATTAAAAAAAACCTTGGTCGTTTTTTGAGCTGCCAACACTTGACTGTTCCCTTGGGCAAGGACGTTCCACGAAAATGTCCCGGAAAAAGCTATCGGGCACTGCTTCCCATCAAGAGCCGAAGTCAAGGCCAAATTCTGTAATGCGTTGGCGACTACTACTGGGACACTGCTGCCTGTTCTCATCCTAAAAACTGGCATGCACAGGTAGAAGACGCCATCAACGGAAAAATGCCAGCAACTGCCACTTCTTTCCCCCTCTTTTCAAGCTTCCGGGGAGCAGCCCTGAAGTCTTTGTGGCTGAGAATAAATAGCGTTAAAGAAAAACCTTTAAGAAGGTAACAGTTGAAGCTAGTTTCGTGGCAAGAACAACAGGAGGAGATCTTGTGAATGTCCACAAATTTGTCTTTCGATTCATTCTAAAGCAGGTGTTTGTGTTCTGAAGTAGGGGCTCGAAACTTGGCGAAAATGCCTCTGGAATATGAATTAAGTGCCTAGTTTTGTGGAAGGGGAAAGTTGATTAAGCAACCTGCCTAAACTCTCATGATTTGCAGATCCACTGTGGGGGAATAAAATAAAAAATCTGATCAAAGAGGAGTGATCACTGCTGTGGATTTCCAGAAAATGAAAATGTTCTAATTTGCAGATTGCTCCAGAAACAATTCAGCTGGTATTAGAAAATCAGCTGATGCCTCAGAGCGTGATTGAATATCATTTTTACTTTACTTGCAGTCAATAAACGAAGATAAAAATCTATCCCATTTTATTTTCATGTCCGAGTACACCAGTTTTTCAAGCTGGTATGACTGAAAAGGGAAAATTAAGCATAATTTAAGTGTAATACAGAGCAATTTAAATGCTGTATTACATAGATTTTATTGAAATACTAATAAAAAATTTAAGTTAGCAACATGAACTTCCCTTAAATTGTTATATTTAGGAAATGAAGCCAATGCAGTGAAAACCCTTCTATTTGTTTCAGATATTTTTTTTTACTACTTTTAATTTTAACCAAATCCCAAAGCGATCCACAAGATTAAAAACGCGATAAAATAGCACGAAACCAATCAATAAAATCTAATTAAAATAATTAGCGGGAGCTGACAATGCTAGTGCTTAGAAAATGCTTGGGCAGAAAATGTGTCGTAAGTTGCTGGCAAGACCTGTTGCATGGACGATGTTTTAGCAACCCCAGGGATGGCGTGACGGGTCACAAGCCATAACACTGAATCTGCCAAGCTTTCCTGGGAGGGCACGGACAGCTACCACATCCTAGCAGGCTTCTCCAAACCGGTGACTTTCAAGCGTGTTGGACAACTCTTGTGTCCACCAGAAGAGCTGCTTATTGCAAGATGCTCTCCATTTGGCAAAGCCAGGCGGGAGTGCCAGGTACGGTGAAGGGGGGCCTTGGGAACCTCACCACAACTACCCATCCCAGCATTCTTGGAGGGCGGTCGTGACACTGAGTGGTTTCAGCTTCTTCTAGAGACTGATCTGCAGAGCAGGTAAACCAGGTCTGCTCCACTTGGCCATCCTGACGACGAGACCCATTTTTCAGTTGCCTTCACTTTGGAGACCAGGAGAAAGGCCGGACGTGCTTCGAATGTGTGGTAAGTGGCGACTCGCGTTTGGCACTGGAGGTCACAGAAGGCTCAGGCCAGGGTGGGAGCCAGAATTCCTTGAGCACGTCTTAGGACAGGATGCCCAAAATATGTCAGGATGAAGCAACCACAAAACACAAACCCGCTCAGCAGGTTGGAGCGTTTCTATAATTAGGACAAGAGACATCTCGTCTCCGGCCTGTGTTGACATCCCTCTCTTCAGGAATGTGTTTACATCAAATTCAGAAGCCGCTCGGTCAGTCGGACATGAGCCAAGCGCAAAATTCCCTTGCGTTTTGAAGCCTTGCTAATCGGATGGGGTCCCCGGGGACCTGTGTGGCCGAACAATAAGGACTGGGTGGGCAGAGCGTGGACATGGAGGGGTGCGAAAAGAGAAGGAAACCACTCTGTTAGCAAAGAAATTTATTCCAGGCCCGCTGTGTTTCAGGGGGAAACATCCTCTGGGGAGCTATTAACGAAGGAGCAAATACACAGAAAGCAGGAAAGGAACGGCAAAATGTAATAAACAGATGTTTGCATAATCTGATATTGAAGGAATGACACACGTTTGGATGAAGAGCTCAGGAAAAAAGGGTTCCAATTTAAGTTATCTTCGTCTAGAAGCTTCATGAGATCATGACGTCAGCAAGACCTAATTGCATTGAGGAAAGAGAGGAATATGCATTTCCAAAAATCCCCCAGAATGCTCAGGAAACATGCATTTGCAGCCTGATATTTGGCTATATAAGCACATCTTTGTGATGTGGATTCCATAAATTTTGGGTACTGTGTAATGTACCAGCTAGTGAAAAGAACTTGTAGCTGAGAGCCGGTGTGATAGTTTGAGTGTTGGACTGGGGACTTGGCAATCCATGTTCCAGTCCCCACTCGGCCATGAAGCTCTCTGGTGACTGGGAGAGTCACCTCCTCCCAGCCTAGCCTACCTCACAGGGTTGTTGTTGTGAGGAAAAAATGGAGCCACATAAGCCTCCATGTATTTCTCACATGAGAAAAAAGGCAAGATATAAATGCAAAGTAAGAACAAGAAACAAAAGGACCCAGAATATTAAAGACTGTCTGACTCATCTTGACTCTTGCATCCAGATTTCAGCTTATTAGTCCTCTATGTTTGCAGCTTTGGCCCTTAGGCACTGCGGCCAATTTAACGCACTAATAAGACACGGGGGGGGGGGGCACAGATTTTTAAAAAGCTTCCTGTCTAGGCAGGCTATACCATCAAATGCTCCGTTCATGCATTTCAAACAGGCACAGAGGGACATGCATAGGAAATATCTGTATTTGCAGATCAGATGCGTCTGCTGGTGGAGCATTTTGGAGTGTGCCAGCGAATGACTACAGGATCTGTCCCTCTGGGCCACTAAATGGGGACATCTGCAAAGATGCTGAATGAGAGAGAACCTGGGGGGGCTGCACCAGACCCTTGCCTTGGGTGGTTCAGCCTTGCAGCCAACGATTAGGGAAGAGAGATGCTGTCGCCCGGCTGTGAATACACACTGGATCCGTTTTCTCCACTCTTCCTCGGTTTTGTTTTCAGCCCCCTTCTTGCCCGATTCCCCTCCAGAGCCGAGTTTAACCACAAGGATGCCCTTCTGCACACAGTGCCGGGCAGACAGTGGAATCTGCTCCCACAGGAAGTGGAGATGGCAACCAGTCCGGCAGTTTTACAAAGGGACTGGACTGAGTCGTGGCACAGGATGCTCCCAGGGGCTAGTAGCCTTGCTGGCCAAGTGGTACTTTTGAACATTGGCCTCAGCCAAAAGGGCAGGAGGTCAGCGACAGGACAGGAGGGCCAGATCGGCAGAACCTGGTGGGATGAGGGAAATTGGCCGCTGGGGACCCAGAGAGCATCAAGTGAGTCTGGGACCTGCAAGCACATTCTTTTAAGCGTGTTCTCTCATCAAATGCCTATTTTAACTAGTGCAACACCATGAAATTCTACTAGGAAACACACCCAGATTTTGGCTGGACATCAGGAGAAGCTTCCTCACGGTCAGAGCAATATGACAGTGGAACCAGCTACCTGGAGTGGTGGGGGGTCTCCTGCACTGGAGGCATCCAAAAAGGAACTGGGCAGCCACCTGAGTGGGATGGTGTAAACTGGTGTCCTGCAACAGCAGGGGGCTGGACCCGATGGCCTTCATGGCCCCTTCCAACTCTGCTATTCCATGATTCTGTGATTCTATGAAATTGGACCAGGAGTCCTTCATCTGTAACAGCCCTGCAGTATTTACACATTCCTGTAAGCTCAAGGTGAGGGACCAACCACAGCCCTACCTGGACAGAGAGAGTCTGGCTACGGTTCTCCGTTTTCTGGCAACCTCTCGCATGGATCCCTTTGAAGATGGTCTGGAAACGTCGGCGGATGCAAGAGGGGATGGCAAGACCGTTAATGGGGACTGGCTCACGAGAACGCCTCTTGCCAGCCCCGCTTCCAGCTGCCCCGGCCGCTGGTTGAAGTCTAGGCTGATTCGAAGCGTTCGGACTAATGTTCGGGCCCTTAAATACCCTGGGACAGGGTTCTCCGAAAGAATTCCTTGTCCCGCATGTACCTACCTAGACACCCAAGTCATTTTGGGGATCCTTCTCTGGGAGCCCCTCCAAAGGAAGTGAGACGGGCAGCTACCAGAGTGGCACCCCCATTTTGGAATGAGCTCCCCAAAGAGGTGCTCCGGGTCTTTTCCAGCATCAGTGATGACCGTTTTATTCCCCCAATATTTCAACAACTTAACTTTTCAACTTAGTTTTTATTTATTCTGTTTTATTCCGTACCACTGTAGTGCTTCTATGCTGAATCAAAGCCATGAGAACCGGGGTACCATTTAAATTTCCCAGAATGCCTTGGGGCAGCACAATGAGTGGGAAAGGGAAATCAGTTCTCTCCACTCCGCGTAGAAAGCCTTATTGATGGAGTGGTGCAGACAGAAAGACAGACATGCGTCTGAGCAAATATCTCCACCCAAAATCTTGGAAGGGCTCCTCATGTCCCGAAACCTGGCAGCCCTGACCCTGGGTTCGGGGCATGCAGTAATAAGCAAGCCTTCGTTAGCCATGGATTGTGCCCCTAGATCCACAAAGACCAGCAGAGAGCAAGAGATGCCCCTTCACTTTCAAAGCAGAATCATTAATTCCTGCTTCACTGCATTAGAAGTTAAACCAGCGTATATTTTTAGTCGCCACTGGATTATGTAAGCCCCATTATATAACAAACCCTAGAATTACAGGCATTTTGTTTGGTTCACTTAGAGCATTGCAGCCACAGAATCTCTCTCTGGAAAGCCTTTTTTTGAAAAAGGGAATATCTGATTATCTACTTGTGGCATGTTAGACAGAATCATACTCAGCCCAATAAAATGGGGAAATCTTTCTCAGATGACCAAATTGTGTGTGTGCGTGTGTGTGTGTGCGCGCTACTCACAACCTTATTTCCCCCCTAGAAAAAGGGAATTAAGCCAGGCCAGGAATAGAAATTCTGGCAGGGCCTGATTTGTTTAAAGGAGTCAGGTCTCTCCGCCCCACGCGACTGGAAGCACTAGCCAGACCTGCGATCCATCCAACCCATTGCATCAGGCTCTGGCTGGCAGTGTCTGCCCAGGTCTGAGGCAGGAGGGCTTTTTAAAAATTTGGGGTAAATTGGCCCAGAAATCCTTCTTTAAAAATGCAGTTTATTTATTGTTCGGCTCTGTATCGTCTGCTTTTGAGACTGCTTTTAGGCAGGTAATGCTCTAGAAGGACTTGAGTGAACAGGCTATGACTCTGGGGATGGCTAGAACATTTGGGCAAAGATGTTCTTGATTGCAGGATGCTGGACTTCTCTCCCAGAAGAAGGAAGCACCTTTCTTGGCTGACTGTACCACGCCCTCCTTACAACAGTCCTGCCAGGCAGGTGAAACTGAGAGCCTGTGAACAGCCGCCCGAGTGGCTGAATGAAGAAAGTGTATTATGCTTCATTAGATGTATATCCTGCTTTTTTCTTATGAACTCAAAGCAGCTTACACTATTCTCCTCCTGCTCTCAATCTTATGCCCACAACGACAACCCTGTGAGGCAGGCTGGGCCGAGAGCCTGTGACCAGCCCAGAGTCACCCAGCTGGCTCCATGGCCACGTGGGGACTCGAACCCGGGTCACCTGAGTCCCAGTCCCACGCTCTTAATCGCTACACCACGCTGGCTCTCTGATGGTAAATCTTAACACAGAATGTTAAAGCAGGTCTGGCAACTGAGGAAAAGCAGCTCGTGTGTGCTAGTGAGAAAGCTAGAATGGGGATGCGGGGTTCTGGTTTCTAGTCCTCATGAAATACAGTGAGTAGCTGCCGGTCAGTCCCAAATCTTGGCCCAACGTGCGTACCTCACAGGGCTCTTGCTGTGAGGATAAGATTGAGAGGAGAATTGTGGAAGACACCTTGAAGTTCCTTGGAAGGGGAAAATGGCAGTGAATAAACGACACAGACACTGCTGCATCCGGCAGGTAGCAGAGAAATGTGGCTAGAGATATGGAGATTACTGCAGGGTATAGCAGGTTCTTGGGAAGCCTCTTCAGCGGGCTCTCTCCTAACGGGGGGTCTCCTTGCTGTTGGCTCCATTTTAATTTCCCTCTGTATCCCAGGAGGGCTGCTGGGGAATTCAGACGGCCATCCACCAGGACTGGGTAATCCTGAGGCTGGGCTAGCTGACACCAGGCCCGAACCTGCTACTTCTTGTCCCCAGAAACTAAGCCAGGTGCTGCCCCAAATGGTGAGGAGGTGCTTGGAGGCCTGGGCGGGCTGGAACGCTGGGAACGCTCCGCTTCCAGGTGGCGTCTCCGGCACTTCTCGGGGGTCTCGAGGACTGGCAGCAGAATAAAAGTTGGTTTCGTTTCCTACCCCAGGAAGGACTTCCGCTTGGCCCTTCACCAAAGCAGCTCCAGATGTGGCCAGGAACATGGACCAAGGGACAGAGAGAACTGGCCAGCCCAGCTCAGTATGGCCTGCAGTGATCGGCAATTTTGGGGTAAGACCGGGAAGATGGACCCTGGGGTCTTTTGCACACAGAGCATTGGCTCTGCGACTCCACAGCAGCCCTTCCTCTCCATATCACGCGAGATTCTAGTCCTCATGGTCCTGAACAAAGGGCTAACACAGGGAAACAGAAAGCAGCCTTCTACCATGCCAGGCCTTTGATCTATCCAGATGTCTGGGATTGAACACAGACACATCTGCAGACAAAGAACAGGCCACTGAGCTTTCACCCTTCTCCACATTGGAATCTGGCTGTGGGTACAGCTTTTAAAAAGAAATAAATTTATTCCCCCACTTCAGGACTTGCTGACGGCATCCCGCGTCGCACCACCGTGGCTGCTGATAAGTGTTTGTTATGCCACCTTCACAGCCAAGTACAGAGTCTTGTCTTTTTTTTGTGGGTCGGTTCTATTTCTGACCCAGGTGCCGTTTGCAAGCGAGAAGCCGGGAAGGCAGGGGGAAGGAGGAGTCTCTTGGCTGCCCGTGCACAAGGCCTTCTCTCTCCTGAAGAGACAGCCCTCCCTCCCCCCCTCCCAAAAAAGCCCCCTGCCATCTCCCACAAGCGCCAGCAGCACATGACCCCCCCCCTTCCTTCCTTCTCTGCATGGCGATCGCAAAGAGGGGGAGGAGGACCATGCGGTTTGGAAATCCAGCCAGTCCAGAGGAGGCTCTCCAAGGATCGCCTGCTTCCAGTTCCACACTGCAGACCGTGTGGGGTGCTCGTGAAGAGTGTGAGGCTGGGCCTGATGATCTGGGTTCAAGTCCCCGCTCGGCCATGGAGCCCAGCCGGGTGACTTTGGGCCAGGCACAGCCTCTCAGCCCAGCCTACCTTGCAGGGCTGTTGTTGCGGGGACAAGATGGATGAGAATGATGGACGCTCCTTTGAGTTCTTGAACAGAAAAACGTGGGCTACGAATAAACCAATCATAAATTCACCTCCAGAAGGGCTTTTGGAGTCATGGAGAGACCGAGCTGAAAGGCTGAACAAGCCTCTTATCCTTCCTTGTGGCTTGAACTGGAATTGGTTTGACAGCGTGGTCCTAACAGTCAGACTTAGCCACGAGCCGGTATTTTAAGGGTGCTGTGAGATGGTCTGGCCTGCCTGTACTTAATTAAAGAAGCTAACGAATACCCTCTGATTGCAGAAGAGCCCCAAACGCTTCCGGCCGACCGGAGCGGCAGGCACCCCATCCCCAGGATCAGTGCGGCCAGTGCAGAACGCCGTGAGTCATTTCAGAGGCCAACAGCTGAACCGCTGCTTTTGCCATCGACCAAAATAAAAATACGAGACAGAGGCAATGCTTCTCTCTGCAACTACCAGTAAAGCAAACAAGTTTTTCTGCAGATAAACCCTGCGAGGTGTGGGAAGGGGCTTGGTTTCACCCACCCCAGGCCAGTTCCCTGGGGACGGAGGGGTCGATTTAAAGAGAAGACCAAATGAGAGAGAGAAAGCAAGAGAGAGAAATAAATAGAATCCATGCCAAATGTAATTTCTTGACATCAGGGGAAACTTGAAGGTCACCAGCCCTGAATAGCAGCCGGAGAAGAGAAACAAGGGTGGGGGGGGAGGAAGCGAGATGTTTCTCTTGTGCTCGGATTCTCTCGGCTGAACATGTGCAGCCCTTGCATCACATTCTCCAAGGGACTGAACGAGATGCTGCTGGACTTGGATGACTGTGATGCAACCACAGCCCTGTGAGGTAGGCTAGCTGGAGAGTCAGTGGCTGGCTCAGGGGTCTCCAACTCAACTTCCCTGGGGGCCGCTGGAAGTAGAGTCGGGGCGAGGCTGGGCCGCAGCAAGGATTCCCCCACTGCGGTGGTGGGGGGCCGCTCATCCCATGGCCGGCCCGGGCGCTGCCGGCGCTTTGAAGGCCGCAGGCCCCCCCCCCCGTGTCCCGTCCGTCCCGGCCATTGGCCCACGGGCCGCGAGTTTGAGACCCCTGGGCTGGCTGAAAGTCAAATCAGGGCTCCGTTGCACCATTTCAAAGGGGTCACAGTTCAAAATATGGTGGCACCTCGGCTCACGAATGCCTCTGTTCATGACCAAATTGGGTCGTGAACAGAGATTTCAGAAAAATTTCACCTTCGGTCACGAACTCCACATCGGGTGACGATCGCGCTCCGCATCGGGTGGGGGAGAGGGCTGCGATCTTTGTTGTTCTTTGTCACTTTGCTTCAAATTTTTGTGATTAAAAAAATAGTTACAGAACAGATTAACCTTATTTACATTGAACCTTATGGGGAAATTTGACTTGGCTCACAACCAATTTGGGTCTTGACCAGAGTCGTGGAAAGGATTAAGTCTGTGAGCCAAGGTACCCCTGTATGTAGATATTTTGAGGTCACCACGTCAAAACCCTGAGGACTTGGGCCAATCGCTTTGCTTCTCTCCATTAGTTTTGTTTTCCATACTGGAATGTGTAAATACTGTGGGGCTGTTACAGATGAAGGACTCCTGGTCCAATTTCATCGCTCTGGGTGCATTTCTTAGCAGAATTTCATGGTGTCACACTAGTTAAAATAGGCATTTGATGAGAAAACACACTTTAAAAAAGTAAAAAAAGATCATACTTGCAGGTCCCAGAACCAAAAAGTCATGTGATTAATCAACCGGGCATTTCAAGAGCCATGGAATTTCTGAATGATTAACTACCGGCTCCCGGTGAGAGGGAAGAAAACGCATTTTTAAAGATGGCACCAACCGTCCCTCCCGGTCTCCCAAAATTGTCCCGACAGAGTTTGACTGTGCATGGATTTCCAGCCATGGAGGCAAGGGAATTTTATACTTTTGGTGGCCTATGTGGAAATATCAGAGAACGCCGTTCCCGGCATGTGGTCTGGCCAGGTCCGGGATGATAGCCTCTTTGGTAGGGTGGCCATGTTTCCTAGTTGACAGTCCTCTGTTTGAAGACTTAAGGAAAGATGAAAGAGCAGAAGGTGGGTGACTACCAGGCTGCCTTAGCAGTTGATCATCAGCAATGGGCATAAAAACAATGGGCATCAACCACATCTTTAGACGTAACGCATTTCTGTGTGAATAACAACAACTGGGCAGAACTGTATTCTGTGGGAGCTCCTGGAGCCACCGAGAAGCTCTTGTGCTTCTAAAAACAACCCGAAATCAGAAAAAGCGCTTCAGTCCACAGGTGAGTAGAGCTCACACCTCGCCTTAGAATGGCTTCTGTGGAAATGAGCCTTCTGCTCTGTTCCGGGGTTACCCTTAGAAGCTCAAAAGCAGCGTTCTGTGTGGGAGCAGCTACTCCTCCACGCAAAGGCAGAGAGGTGCAGTTTTCCCACATCTCCGCTTTCAAAGTATTGTACGCAAATTCGTTGCAACTGCACCTTGGTCCTCCGCTTTGATGATGTGCTGACATGATGGGAAAAGGGGAGGGGGCCCTCGCTGCATGGGAACTCCTCCCAAGGGGGTGGCTACTCTCAGGCTGAAGCTGCAAAACGAAATGGTGGCTTGGTGGCCACTTGTGTTTGCCGAGAAATCTCAGGAACAACGCGAAGCTGCAAGGGCTTTTTCCCCCAGTTGGCCGTGGTGCTCCACCTCAGCGTGGCCGCCTCTTGGGTTTTGCTAGAAAAGCTAAGTGGGTGCTTGTTGAAACGAGATCCACGGAAGCACCGATGTGCGGCCCTCGTCTCCAGACAGCAAAAGGAGAGGGCTCTGGTGCATATCTTGTCTGGATCGTGCCCTCTTTCAATGTGGCTGAAGAGCCTCGTTTGAGAACGTCATCGTTACGGGCCGTCAGTCCTCTCCGGCCGATGAACGGAAGCCATCCAGAATGTACTATTCAAGACAGCTGTGCTCGTCTCTCGGAAGTCTCAGGCTCCATCCATCCCATGTGCGGCCCTCCTCTTCGTCTGCCTTCGACCTTTCCCAGCATGACGGTCTTCTCCAGCGATTCAAGCCTTCTTAGCCAAAGTAGGACCGGCTCACTGTTGCCGTTCTTGCTCCTGGGGAAAGTCCTGCCTGGATTCAATCCAGGACCCCTGGTGGTCCTTCTGTTGGTCCGGGGGGTGCAAAGCTCCTCCGGCACCAGGCTGGAACATTCGTTTTCTGCACTGTCCAGCTTTTGCACTCAGGCACAGAGACTTTAGGCCAGCATTATAAACACAGTGGATGCTCCTGAAAAAGGCCGGACAACCGGGATGCGGGGCGAGCACGCAGGTGTGGTTCTGAAAACCCAAATCTGAAGCTGGAGGCGAGCATCTTTTCTAAACCCCCATGCCAGCCGCGGTTGACCACCTTCGTCCGAGAGAGTGGGGTGATCTCCACCTGCCCCTCCCTCCCACCCGCAACTTCTCCTGATATAGTTCATCATCTTATGAAACAAATTGCTCCAGGTGAACTGTGACATTCGTGTGTGTGTGATTCTCTGGTTGCCGAGGCTATTAATGTTTAAGATGCAATTAGAACAGAGGGTAGAAAATAGCTTTTGCAGGATATTTCTCAGACCATTAGTTTACAGAATTTTCCACACGATTTATCCCTGACATTTATAAGTGGAAGGGCTTTTTAAAAATATCAACATACACCTTGGCTGTTTTTCTAACTGCAGTGGTTCCAACTCCAGAGCTCCAGAGGTTGATACCCAAACTCACAGCTGGCCACTGTAAGAAGAGAAAGCTGGAGGAGCTTGTTCTCTGTGTGTGCAGAAGATCAAGTTTCTAGCCCTCATTGCTGAAGAATTGATTTTTGTCCATGTTGGACAAAAGTGTCTTCTGATCTTCCTCTGCTCAAGGTCCCCTTTCCTGAGGCTTCCTGCTTACCATCCTTTTGGGACTTTTCCCAAGACCTGAATTTGTTGAAAGGCAAAGCAGGAAAACTATTCTCCCCTATAAGCTTTGAAAGACCTCTGGGGTGGGTAGGTGTCCTACTTTATGCAGGACAGTCCTCACTGGAAGGGCTGCCTAAGTCCAACGTAAAAGATCAAGAACTGTACACAGGGAGGCAGCCTCAAAGTTGTCTGTCCATAGACGGGTCCTGGGCAGCAGATGGATCTGGCCCTCAGGGGACCCGGGTTTCTTCCATTCTAGTGTGAAGCACTGTGCTTCCATTCTGGTTTTTTGACAAATCCACAGATATCCACATACATTAACACATGCTAATCTGTCTCTCGGTCCTCTTTGTTGCAATTCTATTTCCCTGTTCTCAGCAATTTTAATTTTCCACCATAAAGGAAGGCCTCAAGACCCTTTCCTGCGTGCCCACCAGGGGATTTGGACTACCATCCCCACCATCTCTAATCACAGGCTACCCTGGCCAGACTGATGGGGCTTGTAGTTCAAGGCAGCTGCAGGGCAGCAGTGGAGGGAAGCGGAAGGAGACAAATGGCTTTACAGCCTTTGAGGTGATTGTGAAACGGGGGCGCGATGCCGCACTTGCTCACCTAGGAAGCCTTCTTCGTCCACGATGATGGTGTAGTCCTCGGGGGTTTCCGTCAGGCTGAAGAACTTGCACCTGGAAACAAGGAGGAAGGAAAAAGACCTCAGCTCCTGGCTGAACACCAAGCTCCTGAAGCTGCTCTGTCAGAAGGCCAACGCAGGGAGCTGCTGCCGGTGGGGCGGGCCCCCTTGCGAGCGTCCTTGGGATTGGGACCCGGGTGGCTGCCAGTGGTTCCACCCAAACCCACGGCCTGACCGGGGTCCTCCAGGGGAAGGGCCTTCGATGTGGTGGCCCCATTCCTGCACTTCGGTAGGCCAGGTGGGGCCCAACCGTGTGCTGCCAAGGAAGACATTATTTCAGGAAGCCTTTTCTAGCTGGCCAGAGACGGTCTTCACGTTACTTTGTTTTAAAACGTTTTCAGTGCATCGCTTTTGTTATTTTATTCGATTGAGCTTCACCCAGCTCACCGCTCTGGAATCTGTTTGGATGTGGAATGAGGAATATTGTCGATCGATCGATCGATCAATCGATCACTGATCCAACCCATGCTATTGCATCTCCTGCTGCTTACATTCTCAGGGAAGCATTCATAGGGACGCTAGTCCTCATTGTGACCAGAACAGGCTGCGTACACAGAACAGGGTCCATTTAATGAACATTCCGGACCATGCCTAGATTGTGTGTGTGTGTGTGTTTGTGTGTGTAGGAGAGGCAGACGAAGGGACTGGGCCAAAGGAAGCAGACCTGGTCTTGCTCCATGCCATTGCAACATCACGGGGGTGGGGAATGCAAGGAAACCAACCCCCCCCCCCAATTCTTTTCTTTTAATAGTATCTATGCTACCCTTGAGTAACCTAGATAAATGACACACATACACATTTCAAGGTGGCTTGCAGATAAAAAAAGATGCAAAGAGCAGACGGCAGCACAGATAAACTGGAGTGCTAAGAGTTATTTGGAAAAACAGGAATTTGCTGACCACGGAGAAACTATCCAAGACCCCAGCTGAGTTGCTTCGAGAAGAGCAGTCCACCACCGTTGAGCCCCAAACTGTGACTTGGGCCATGGTCTCAAAAGGGTGGCCACGTTCCTGGGTCCAGCCCCTGGATCAGGGTGCCACTGCGCTTCTAAGAAGCTCAGCTAGAATTTGGTGGGAGACCTGAACCTCCAATCACAGTGTGTGACCTGCCCAAACGCCGGGGTGGGAAGCCACAACCCTGGCCCCAGTGCTCGATCCAGATGGCACACTAAACCCTGGTTTGCAACCTGCTTTGAAACACAGATTCTGGCTTACGGGGTGGTTTTCGATGGAAAAGCATGCCCCCAGAGGGAGCGTTTTACAGAAATTTCTTTTTCGATACAGGATTCCAAGAAATGCCTCATTCCTGCACTATCCAGGAGCATTTCTCTCTTGTGGGATCAGTGCAGATCACGCCTTGCCTTCAAAAAGATCGTTTGCAGTTTTAAAAGGTGCTTAACGGAGAAGGGTCTCCATCCAGCCCCTTTGCTCAGCTCCACAAGAAGGCTGGCAGTGAAATATTTCATATCAAAGCTTTGAGCTGCTCAGCTGAGAGAGCGAATGTAGCAACCAGATCAATCAAGGTTACACGCAATGAATTTTACATGCCACGAAGAGCATGGGAGACAGTGCACAGAACCATTTTGAAAAATTGGACCTTCTGGAAAACTACCATGAACCAGCAGACTAGAGGTCTGAAGACCTCATGTTTCTTCACTGGAATTCCCAACAGCTACCGCTTGGAGTCAGGTGCAAAAGACGTTTGCTTAAAATTAAGGATTTTATGTCCAGGAACTTGCTTTGAGAGCGAGCCCTTCCACACAAAAACCCACTGCTTGTGGACTTCCAATTCAGCTTTCTTTAATTCAGCACTGTAATTTGAGGGAATATTTATCTATTTAAAACTTTGCATGCTCACAATTACAAGATAAAAACAGTACAAACCAATTCACATGTTAAAAATAAAATTGCAATAAAATACAGACAGAAATATTGCACTGTTGTTATTTTTAAAAGAAGTTTAAATTGCTGTGGTCAGAGATCCTTGCGGATCTGCTGAAATGTTACTTGAAGTTCTACTAAGAGATCTTCCCATCCATGGTTTTATCACCTTAGACAAGAACAGGCAACACAGCAACAAGCTTTCAACCTAGGTCCACCAGATGGCCCCGTGAACACCCCCACTGGGGCAGGAAGGGAACTGCACCCATCAAAGAGCCTCTCCGGATCAGCCCCAGGGTACAGCCGGCCCACCTTTCTGCTCACCCAGTGCTCAACCAGTTTTCCCCAGGATCTTGGAAACAGGACCTGCCCGTGTTCCCCAGCAACCGGTAAACAGAAGCACCCTGCCTCTGATATGGAAAGATGGCCTGTGGTCATGAGGACTAGTAACTATTGTTCAATTTCTCCTCTACGATTCTGCCCAATCCTTTTCAGGACAGAACCCAAATTGGTGGCCAGGACTACATGTGGAAGTGAATTCCATGATTTGACAATCCAATGCTACGAGAGAGAGAAGGGGCGGGGGGGGGGGAACGTCTCGCTATCCACTTTCTTCACACCAGACTTGATTTTGTACATTGGATCATGTAACTCCCTGTGCGTTGTTTTCCTGAGCTGCCACAACCTTGCCTCACAGGGGATCTGCTCCAATGCCTTCGTCATCGCTTTCCCAACTCCACCATATCCTTTCTTAGCTGCAGTGACCAGAACATCCCATAGGACTCGAGGTGTGGCCACACCATGGATTCGTCGAAGGACAGTACAACCTTGGTGAGTTGCATTTGCAGTTCTGTTGTCCGCAAACACACACAGACGAGAAAAACTCTCTGTGAAGGTTGCTATGTATTAAGGTGCTTCACTTACCCACAATGCCATGGAACAACAGAGCATCTGCGGGCTGCATGCAGGGAAGCGTCCCAGTCCACGTTCCAATATCCAGCCAAATTGCTGTTACTCGGGGCCACTCGGGCTCCTGTTTCCAGTCTCTGCCTTCTTACGGGCTAATCCTTTCTAAGACTTTGCAGATCAAACCCTTAGTTCTAGCAGTGATGCTTCTCTTTGGACAGTTTGTTTAATGAGCATTTCAGAATTATCTTTAATGAGCCTTTTCTTATCCCTCGACTATCTGGCGGGAGACAACTGAGAAAAATACAATCAGCGAATAACCAAGCAGGCAGAAAAAGCGTTTTGATGCTGTTTTTAATTTCTTTAGTCTTTAATTTCTTTCTTTCCCACTCCTGTAAATATGCTCGTTTTCATATAATGACAAACCAGGCCATGGCTTGTTGTTGAATTGTGGGTGGGTGTTACATGCGAACCCTAAACTATGTTGAAACAACCCAGGTTTCACAACCCAGCAACAATCCATGGCTTCTCTTTCTGAGTTAGCAAGCCATGATTAAACCACAGTGCAGGGTTCACATATAACAATAACCCACAATTCCAGAAGAACCCATACTCTGGGTTGTTGTGATGTGGAGACCTGGGAATTCAAGCAAAGCAGTGCTCGGGTATGTACTCCACCTAACCCTGGCTCCTGAAGATGTCAGTTGTCCCATCAGAGGAGGTCTTTGGGGCAGATGCACTGTGGAGTGTGGACGGGCATACCAGATTTTAAAACTGTCTGAAGAGGAGGTTTTGACAGCCCATAGGTCTAACTGGGAGTAGCGGTTATTTTCCTGATAACTTCCTTGGGTAAATCACCACCTCTAGGCTTCCTTCTGAGGAGCCCCTTCTGATCCTGTTGCTGGCATGCGCTGCTGGAATTGCAGTCTGCTCCAAGGGTTGATGCTAAATCTCCGAGTGGGAGCACGTGACACGTCAAGTCCTGCTCATGAACCTGAAGGAGCTGTGTGGGGCAAGAGCAAGGCTGTCTCTGGATGAAGGGCCAGAATTTAGCCCTCCCTGTTCAACGCCATTGACCAAGTAAGCGTCTTCCTTGCATTGGTCTAATCTCGGCAAGCTGTCGAGGCTGGTCGCCATCCGCACGGAGGGCTTGCCCCTCCATGGAAGACGTTGCTCCAGCTGCACCAGTGAAGCATTCCTCTTATTATCATCATTGCATTATGTTTATGTGCCATCTTTCTCCCTCTTGCAAGGAACCCAAGCTGCTTAGAAGGCCTTCCCCTTCTCCATTTTATCTCACAACGACAACCCTGTGAGGGAGGCTAGGCTGTGGTTCAATAGCTGGCTCAAAATCATCCAGGGAGCTGAGTGGGCCCTAGAACCCAGATCTCCCAAGTCCCTGTCCAACACTCTAACCACTACTCCACACTGCCTCTCATGCAGCCCGGGAGCTGAACGGTGCAGCCACAGTCTGGAAGAGCACTCTATAGCCTGCTGTTTCACACCTTGCAGCCACTGAAACCCCTTCTGAACTGCGGATCCCTTCAGACCCACGATCTTTTCCAATATATCTTTAACCTCAACAGCAAACAACATCAGACCCTTTTAAACCAAGGGCAAAAAGAGTTGCTGTGTCAAGACATCATGCAACAGGCAGGGTCCAAGAAGTTGTTGTTGTTGTTGTTGTTGTTGTTGTTGTTGTTATTATTATTATTATTATTACTACTACTACTACATTTTATACTGCCCATAGCCAAAGCTCTCTGGGCAGTTGACAGCAATAATCATAGAATCATACACTCAAGTCACCCATCCCACTTGTGTCCAGGCCTGACCCTGCTTAGCTTCCAAGATTAGGCAGGATCAGGCACTTCAGGCTACATGGAAGCTACCCCACATGAAATGTGGGGCCCGAACGCTGCAGCACCCCAAAGAAAAATACATCACCAGTACAGGACAGACGGGGACACAAATGTAACATGCAATGAGCAAAAATGTGCATGTAGAACACAGAAATGCAGAAATGATGAGTGCAACTGAAATGCAAATGCAAGGTGAGGTGCACCGGGGAATCCTGTGGTCAGACCCCCGTGTGCTCGGTGCTCAGTCTGGGGGCTCTGTCGTGCTGCCCCTCTTCCCAGCCCCTGCACCAATTCCTTTTATTTTGGAAGTCACTTCACAGAGAGGACTCTTCGAACCCCTTCTGCAAAGTGGGATGGATTGCCAGTCTCTTCGCCTCTCTTCGGAGGGACGTGTTTCTCTGAGCACAATTCAAGGGGCTGGTAAACACCCTGAGGACTAGATACTTGAGTGGCTGCCTTCTTCCACAGTAAGACAGGGTTGGAATTGAAGATGGTCCTTGGACACACAATGCCCCGTGCTCTTGTTTTGGAGATGGGTTGGGCTGCAACCGGGAGGTGGGGGGCAGTCTCTGCTGAAGACCCTCTGGCCTTCGGTGACTTAACATTTCTTTTGTACATCTGTATCAATTGCATCTTATCCAAACAGATCCAGGTGGCTTGAGCAAAGAAAAATGACTTAAATTGTTGGCTAGAAGGTTCTAGGCAGAGATTAGATTTCCTGGATTCAAGGCGACAGGAGGGGGAAGGCAAGATTACTTCCTATTTTAGAACTAGACAGTTCTATTTTCCAGACACTTTAGTAATTAAATAGTGTTGAATTGATTTTAAATTTTGCATGCATTTTATTGACGGTTTTAGTCTACTATACTTGCTTAAAATAATCATCTATACAGTGGTCAACATTATATTATTTTTGTTGTTTTTTATTTTATTTTATAAATATTTATTACTTGCTCACTACCCCGAGAGTCCTGTGTAGGACTACTGGTGTGGTTTATAAATTTAAAAAATAAATATATAAGGATAATAGTTGGAGGCACCTCCTAACTCTATGATCAGAATAAGAAAGTGAGTAGCAGACAATCAGAGAATAAATGAGAATGAAACACTTGGAGCATTTAAAAAACATTAAAATTAGCAGGAGAATAAGCAAGGTGATTTCCCCTTACAAGGGCGAACATGTAAAATACAAATTGCAAACTTACTCTCCAGGTTATGCAGCTAAAATGGTACCAGCCACGCCAAAAAGGGAGAACTGGCCGACTTCGGAGGACATGCAGGTTTGCACGGGTGGGTGGGGCTCTCTGGAAAAAGCTGTAAAGGGATCCCCCCTCCCCAAAACATCCCCGTGATCAATTATGGTGCAGCTGTGTGGGAGGGCGCTGATTAAGCAGCAGGGAGAAGGAATGTAATGGAGTATCCAGGAAGAGGGCACAGCAAACTGGAGGTTATCCTGCCCATGAAGACCGGCTGCTGCCACATCGTGTTGTGGTTCCACTCACATAATCTTATTAGCCACCTTGCAAGCCAAGCACAACCCAGATCTTCAAGAAAGAAAAACTAGGCAGTGGACACCCACAATCACAGAATCACAGGTTAGAAGAGCTGGAAGGGGCCAAGAAGGCCATCGAGTCCAGCCCCCTGCTGTTGCAGGACACCAGTTTACACCATCCCACTCAGAAGGCTGTCCGTTTTCACCCTGAATGCCTCCAGTGTGGGAGAGCCGCCCACCTCTCCAGGCAGCTGGTTCCACTGTCCTATTGCTCTGACAGCGAGGAAGCTTCTCCTGATGTCCAGCCTGAATCTGGGTTGCTGCAACTTGACTTGATTATTCCGTGTCCCGCACTCTGGCATCAGCAAGAAGAGATCTTGGCCTTCCTCTTTGTGACAGCCTCTCAGGTACTTATAGAGAGATACCATGTCCTTCCTCATCTTCTCTTCTCAAGGCTGAACATGCCCAGTCCTCTCAGTCTCTCCTCGCAGGGCAGTGTTTCCAAACCCTGGATCATTTTTGTTGCCCTCTGCTGGACCCTTTCTAATTTGCCTGCATCTTTCTTAAATCTTGGTGCCCAGAACTGGACATGGAACTCCAGGTGAGGTCTGACTAGTGAGGAGTATAGGGGAACGCCTCCTCCTCGTGATTTGGAAGTCATCCTTCTGTTAACACTTCAGCCCTATGCTGCCCCGGAAAGTCATCAAGGAAGACAAGAGGCAAGACTTTGAACAGGAGTCTTTTGCTTCCGCTCTGCTTTCTGTGTGAAGCTTGGTGCAACTGGAACGTGTGTGATTTTGTGCATTTCAATAGTTCTGCAGTTGCGTGCCTGAACGGCTGCGAATTGCTTTGGAGAGGTACTTTTATAGCAAAAGAAAGGAATGAAAATGAGAGGTACAGAATAATGGTACTCCCAGCCAGCAAGAAATTCTGAAACCTCTTGGTGGGCGCTGCACAGTGTCTTTCGTCAGCTTGCCTTTCCAGCATTCCTCAAAGTTCCTCGGGGCACCAGAAAGCTGGCCTGGCAGGCGCAGAGGCGCACGTGTGCGACCAGTGCCGCTCCAGTGCTCTGCCTTGGCGCAGCTGGACCTGTGGTTCTGCTCACGCCCTGCATGGCAACTTGCAGGGGAAGCCAGCCAGCCAGCCGTCTGGATTTCTCAACCTGCTCTGCCTTCCAGAATCCTCCCGAATCCAGATGCTCGGGCACATGGGATCTCTCTGGCTTGTCTTACTTGTTTCATGTTTACATTGTCCAAGAGCAGAGGCTTTCTTCCCAGAATGCAGTGCCTTTATGAGACTGCTGGGCCGGAACCCAATAACCAAGCTGAAGCTCAATGCTTGTAGGGCACAGACTCGAGGTTAGAAATGTGCTGGCACATCTTTCACTTCTCCAGATGTACGACCCAGAGGAATCCTCTTCCCATGCTTCTTGTGCAGATAATTCCAGAGGCTGTGCCAAACCCCAATGCTACCCCTGCCCATCTTCCTGGGTATGGCTCCAGCCCAGGGCTGAGCCGAAAGCAGAACTCCCGATGCCTCGAACTTCACTCCCAGCATTCCTGACCATTGGTCCTGTTGGCAAGAGCTTCTGGGAGATGGAGTCGAACACTTCTAGGGACCTACCTCCTGCCCAACTCCACAGCTTGGGAAGTGAGACTTGCATCATCCGCTGCCCCTTCCAGAACTCTTGCCCTTCTGAGCTTAGAAGGCTTTGTGTGTGGGGGACCACAGCGAGGAGAGCCTCAGCCCCAAACCTGACCACTTCTGCACTTCTTAGAAACATGCCCAGGAAAACTGGCAAGCGATTCACACGGGAAGACTCTCAACGCTGATCTCAGAAGAATCCTTCCCTATTTTCCAGCTAGTGATCTTGAGAATGGGTCCATGCTTAGCATAACTGCATGAGCATACAAACACGGGAGAAGCCCTGCTAGATTAGGCCGTTGGTTCTTGCATGTGGAGCCAAGGAGACAGAAGCTTCTCGTCATTCATCTCCTCCACACCATGCACAATCTTGCACACTTCCAGCATGTCTTACTTCGTTTGCCTTTTCGGGAAACACCAGTCACACCAGTGGGAGCAGACGCTGGGGATGACCTCTCCTAGCATCCAGTCAAACAGCTGCCCACATTTCACCAAATATGTTTTTAAACAGCATCCTGACTTCTTTTAAATGGCACACGTAGTACTGGCAAGTTTCTTTGCCCATTCCATTCCTACCCAGTTTGGTGCTGATCCAGACATTGGATACCCCCTCTGCACAAACCCACCCCGCATTCCAGTCAAAGGCCTGACCCTTTGCCTCTTTCTTAATCGCTTTGTTTTCCCAGCAGGAAGCGACAAACAGGCTGTGCAATATGGTATTTGTCTCTTCTTTTGCCTACGAGTCCAGAATAAACTTATTTATGGCACCGTGTCTGAGGTCAATATGTATGACGGCTTGGGCGAACGGAGTGCTCAGGGACAGGTAAGGGGGATGCGAGAGAGTGACTGTGACATGGGGTGGAAGTGTGGGGACACACAGAGAGTGCTGAGGTGGTCGAAAACACACTTTGCTTTCTGGGCTTTGTATCCTGGAGGGAAGCTGCCGTGCCCAAGCTCCATGCCAAGGCGTTGCGAGACGGAAAGCTGTGACTGCTGGCAGGAGATGCAGACCCCGCTGGGATTCCTGGGACAGGCTGCTCCACCCAACACAACCCATATTTGCCAGCTTTTCTGCTATGCGGAAATCCTAGGCAGTGTGTGTGTGTGTGTGCACAAACAGGGAAGCCAGAAAAGGTCAAAAGCGAGCCAATGAGAACCGAGCCACTGGAGCATCCTATTAAGGGCTGGCTGACCACAGACACCCCAAAATCCCTCTCTCGGCACTCATTTCTCCTAATCAGACCTGCTGTGCGGAATTCCAACAACGGAACACGTAACGCCTCCCAGTTTTGTATCAAAAACATCGTGCAAATGACTCTGGAGGATCCATTTGATTTATTTAATGGCTTTTCCAACAAAGACCCTTTGTCTGACCTCTTTCCTAAGATCTCACACCTTAGGGGAATAATAGAATACCTGTGCAGAGTACACTGTACGGAGGCAGAAAGTGGCAAGTGACAGAAGACAGCGTAGGTCTTCCAGGGTTTGGAAACACTGCCCTGGGAGGAGAGACTGGGAGAACTGGGCATGATCAGGCTTGAGAAGAGAAGGCTGAGTTGGGACATGGTATCACTCTAGAAGTACCTCGAAGGCTGTCGCAAAGAGGAAGGTCAAGATCTCTTCTTGCTGATGCCGGAGTGCAGGACACGGAATGATCCATTCAAGTTGCGACAACCCAGATTCAGGCTGGACATCAGGAGAAGCTTCCTAACTATCAGAGCCATACGCAGGCAGTGGAACCAGCGGCCTGGAGAGGCGGGGGGCTCGTTCTGGCATTCGGCTGCACTCTGCGGTTCCCTGCTCTGCGATTCTCACTCAGTTGTGAGAGGAGGCCAGGTTCTCCAAGATTCTTCCACGGTTCCAATCTTTGGAACGGGCAGGTTTCTGGCTAGTACCCCTCCCTGAAGCAAAGATCAGGTGACACAGTGGGGGAAAATTGGTTCCAGGGGACTCTGGGCAAGAAGGAAATCCGGCATTCAATGGGCGGGGGACGGGGGGCTTGCTTTGTGTGCAGACGGCTTCAGACTCCATCTCTGGCACCTCCATGGAGAAGGATCCCAAGAGAGGAGCTGCCAACAGCCAAAATGGTCCGGGTGGGGCATCCGAGGTTGCTCTGCCTCTGTACAGCTGCCTGTGGACAGGGGACCGGGAAGCACGTTCCTTGGAAGGAGGTAAATAGCGGGCTTGTGCCACGGATCACTGGTAGATGTACTCCCCCAGCCCGAAAGGACCCAAACAATACAAGATACAACTGAAGCATATGCCGCGCTCCACAAGGTGTGATGGGATGCCAGTGAACGCAGAAGCATCTAGAGTTCCCGGCTTAAAAGAGGGGGAAAGGGGGACCCGTAACCGCAAACTCTCCAGTTGTGGCAACGGCTATGCTTGGCAGAACACACACACAGCACTATTAACTGGTTTTGCCTGAGCTAGTTGCCAAACTTATTAAAATCACTGCAAGTCTTAAAAGGAAATTTGGGCTTTAAGTCAGGGTGGGACTCCGAAAGGGTGGATCGCTTTAAATCGAGCCCATCTCAATCACTGGTTGAAAGGGTTTCCCACTGAACATTTGCTGCATGCTGCCTGGAGAACGATGCAATCTGACCCCAAAGCCATATGACTTGATAACAGAGTTGTATAATAGCTGGGTGTTTTCATCCTTACAAACAGGTTTTGCTTTTCTGTTGTTACCATTGCATTGCATTTATGATCTGTCTTTCTTCCTCTTGCAAGGAACCCAAGACAGCTTGCAAGGTTCTCCATGTCACCTGCACAACAACCCTGTCAGGTAGGTTGGGCTGAGAGTCTGTGACCGGCCCGAGGTCACCCAGCGAGTTCATGGCTGGGTTGGGACTGAGCCCGTGTCCCAGTCCCAAGCTCTCACTACACTGGCTCTATATAGTTTGTGTGTTTTCCGTGACAACCCAATGAAGGAGCGACGTTAGAACATTTCCATACAGTCTTTCTCACCCCTTTAGAGTTGGAGGCCGACGGCATGACCCTATGTAAATGAACTCCAAACTAATTTCCATTGAGTTCAATGGGATTTATGCCCAGGATTGCAGCTGTATCAGGAAGATACAGGAAGAGGCATCGATGGGCAATCTGGTTTCGGTGCTACCTTCCAGTGTGGCACCTTTCTGTCTCATTCTGCCTTGGTTAACCCTTTCCTGCACAAATGACAAAGCAGCAAACAAAATTAAAATCTCGCATGCTGTCCCAAGATGATTTGATAGTAGACGGTATGAAAAAGTTTTAAATAAATAAATAAAGACAGGTCAAACCAAGCTTTGCTAGTGACTGCGCAGGACACAAATCCAATTTATGTCAATTTTCATACATTTTTATGGTTTTTAAGTGTTGAGAAGATGCAGCCTGCTCTCTCGTAACTCCTCGGCCTTGCTTGGCTCACCTCCATCAACACCTAAAGCATAAAATCACAATCCTACTTGGCTGATTTCTTTGACTAGGTGACTTGAGCCAGAGAAACATACGGTGCTGGACTTTCAAGCAGCAAAAGCACCTTGTTCAGTGGCACCAAGCTGTTTTCTCCAGTGGAAAAACTGATTGGTAGGAAACTTTGATTTTACGAGACGGCATGGCCAGGTTTGGCAGGTTTATGGTGAGATTTCCTGGACTGTCGAATGGCTGCAAGCCCCCGGTCGGTTTCCAAGAGCCCTTCCTTGCTTTGCCCAGGATTCAGTCCGCAGCACCTTCTCCCCGGTGGATCCCGAGCATTGCCTTGACAAATATCCTTGTGCCTGAGACACTGAAGACCTGTTGCTGCATTGGCGTATTTTCTCTTGCTTGTGGAATCACATCCTGCCTTTTGTCCAAGGGTCTCAAAGTGGTGCATTGTTTCACTCCTGGCACAACAACCCTGTGAGGTAGGCTAGGCCAAGAGGGAATAAATGCCCAAGGTCACCAAGGACAGATTTCAGCCCAGGTTCTTCCATGGTCCCGGGGGAACACATTTACTGCTGAACCAACCCAGCCCTTCTTCAGGCCCTGATCCATGCCCCCATGCAGTTTCACGTCCCATGGTGCATGTCTTACACCTGTGGAGTTGTATCTATCCCCAGGGCACATGCAAAGGTCTGTCCACACAAAGTTCTGGAGCAGAAAATGGTCTGGTGCTTTATTTTCCAGCAGAAAACTTTCCTACGTTCGTCTGTCAAAATGAATGCATCTCCCCTGCTGTTCCTTCTCAGAGCGTCAGAGTTTCAGAATGTGTCTCCTTAGCAAAGTATGTGAAAGAATACAGAGAAATCACTGAAATAGGACGATATCTTTCATATATCCTTTATACATCTGTCTTGATAATACTAAATGAGATGCAACTGATACTTAGTGTGAATCATTTTCAGTGTTTTTATTTTTCTGCAATTTAAACAATGTAAGGGAAATACTCAGTGTTGTCTTACCATTGTTTTACAAGTAGCAGTGAAGTGTTGCAACAAAAATTCAACACAGAATTTCACTGAAATCACAACTTCCCCCTCGAAATGTTGCAAGTTGAGTACTTTGATGTACAGGGCCAAACAATCAACACCAGGCAGTGTGTTTAGCTGTTGTTTTCAAAATTAGATCTCTTGGCAGTATCTAGAGGTGACCTGGTGTAAGTGGGGATTTCTCCTATGTGAAGGACCCTGTGTTAGCTGGACTGGAAATTTTTCAAATGCAGAATTTTGGGAAAACTTCCGTTGCCAAGTACATCCCAGAGAACAGACGACTGTGGTAGGAAATAACTCCTTGCCAACTTCAGAGCCAAAAATGAGCTGAGTTGTGGGGCAAGCGCAGCTTCTGTATAAAGCAGGTCTCAGTTTTCATATCTTCATCTCTCTTCCTATTTCTTTAAAGGCCTTGATGCAGTCGTCTTCACTTAACCACACTAGGGTGATGTGTCCATTTCGGAATATTCTGATATTCCATCAGGCCCACCACCCGTGCATCCCCATGCGGCAGCCAGCTCATTAGCCACCAAGGGCTGAAGTTCAGAAGACTTTAAATTGCATAATTTGAAAAATGCATAATTTGCAAGTTGCACTGTTGTCTTACCAGGAAGGAAAGAACCCCTGGGATACCTTAGACTCTCGTCCATACAAGCGTAGACCACAACGACCCTGTTAAGGTGGCAGAAGACGCCTGGTTGTCCTTTCCTCTACTTTCCTTTTCTCCGTGACATCGGCCATGGTTTGAAGGAGCTAAGTGCGTTGGTTGGCGCAGTTGATGGCCAGAAATGCTGGCAGCTGAAGTCCAAAACTTTGGGGGACTTTCTTGTCGCCCGTCCACGATCTGGAGGACTGCCTTCACCCATGCGATCAAGGTGGTTGTATAAAAGCAGCTTTGGCAAGTGGAAACCCGAGATGCACACAATGAAGGCAAGACTTCCTGCCTTGCTTTTGGGGATGCTGGGCTGGGAGATCCGGGTACTGAGTCAAATATTTTCCTGAGTTTAACTGTGAACTTAAGCCAGTTAAGCCTTGTTCCTTGGAAGGTGTATGTGTGTGTGTGTTTTTTTTCCTACCTTCCTCTTTGCTGCAGCTAAGCTCAGAAGGGCAAGGAGTTTTGGAAGGGGCAGCGGATGATGCAAGTCTCACTTCCCAAGCTGTGGAGTTGGGCAGAAGGTAGGTCCCTAGAAGTGTTCGACTCCATCTCCCAGAAGCTCTTGCCAACAGGACCAATGGTCAGGAATGCTGGGAGTTGAAGTTCGAGGCATCGGGAGTTCTGCTTTTAGCTCAGCCCTGGGCTGGAGCCATACCCAGGAAGATGGGCAGGGGCAGCATTAGGGTTTGGCACATCTCTTGACTTAAGTTGGCAACGTGCGCGGCAGTCTGTGGGACACAAGTGGGTTGGATTCTTCAGTTACATAGAGATAGCGCATGATGTGTGGTTTCTTTGTACTGACAGCATCTCCTCACCACAAGATTTCCTGCACAGAGGAGAAGGTAGTGCTCCCCGGACAAGATAATTGCAGGGAAAGTCAAAGGCAGAAGAAGAAAAGGAAGACCAAACAGAAGATGGTTGGACACCATCAAGGAAGCTGCGGACTTGATTTAGAAGGCCTGAGCAGGGTCGTTAAAGGCAGGACAATTTGGGGGGCTTTCAGCTCATAGGGCCACCATAAGTCCAAGAAGACCTGAAGGCACGTGACAAAGGAGGAAGTCCTCTGCACGCCAATCTTATGGCGGCATCAGAGAGGCTGCAGGGCTCTTCCTCGTTCAGACCCAAGCTTGGAGATGAGGTCCAAGCGTGGAGCCCTTCAAGATGGCGCAGAAAGTACTGCATGGGTTGTATCTGTGAGACCGTAAGAGAAGCGGGAAAGACGCCAAAGGTGAGCTGGACAGACGCCATCTAGGAAGCTGTGGCCTTGGACTGACAAGAGATGAGCAGGGCTGCCGTGGACAGGACCCTCTGGAGGGCTCGTGGGGTCACCACCAGCTGGAGATGGCATGACAGCACATCACAAAACCTCCTCAAGGAGACATTTTCTTTCTGATGCATTGGCTTCCTGCGGGATGGAACAGTTCGCTTGCCTCTGTGGAGGGACAGTCTCTCGCGGGCTCCCAAACACAGCGGCACATCCTGCAAAGGGTGTACCTCAAGGAGAACGAGGTCCTGCTGCCCTGAAGCAGGTGACTCCGAAAAAAGCAAGAGGAGGACACGTTGGGTGTGGAGGGGAGACTTTTGGGGTACTTTATAGCCACCCCTGCTGGGCTCCAGCAGAGCCTGAACTTTGGCAACAGGTGGATGTCCGGCAACTGCAGGAAGGCCTCCAGGTCCCATGCTCCACTGGGGGGCTGCCGGGTCCATTCCGCTCGCCCTCAAGAGGCTGAGCAAAAACTCTCGTCCTGCAACTTAAATCCTTCAAATCTAGTCCGGTGCTCGGGAGCATCAGGGAGAAAGCCCTTGCGCTCTTGTGCAGGGGAGTCCTTCAGGCTTACGTCATGTCTTCAGTTGTCCCTGGGGTGAAATTATGGGATGCAGTGCTGCTCACATTTCCAAAGTCATCTCTTGGGCGTACAAGTTAGAACCGTGGGCAAGAGGGCTGGGAAAAGAGTCAATGCAAGGCAATAAAGACGACCTGGGACACGATCCGCCTGTCCCTGGGATGGAGGAGGTTTCTTACGTCATGTGTGGATCTGCCTTTGTGTGCAGTGGAATCAGGGAAGGGGCCTGAAGCTCCGCCCCCGTGGCTTAAAAGTCACTGAGGATGGGGGGCAGGATCCAGAGATGTTGCCGGCAGGAAAGGCAATGTATTTTGCCTTTTGCCAACAACCAGGGGATCGGAGGCCACTGGGGGCCGCCTCCTGGCCCCACCCCAGGAATAATGGCAAGGCCGATGCACAACTGGCACGACCCCATCCATCGCCCAGAGAAGCAGCTGCCCCATGGAAAGACCATTCACTCGGGTGGAACCAAGGCCAAACTGCCCCCTCCCCTCGCATGTTTTGCCTTTTCGTTTGTAAGGCAGGGCAAGGCAAAGCATTCTGGGAAGGCTGCAGTGCCAGCTGTGGGATAAAAATATAGGAAATGAGCAACCGGGAAAGCACCTGGAACCTCTGAGTTCACGAGCTGGTGTGCCGAAGGAAAACGGGGTCACGAGTCACCCCTTCGACTGGCAGAACAAACCAAAGAGGAAGTACCACTCTGTCCCAAAAAGTATCCGTTTATGGGTCTCCTTGCCAAGGGGCACAGCAAGGACTCTTCCACGAGAAAAACGATCGCAGGACGGTCATCTCCCAGCTGTTTTAAACATCTGCACTGCATTTTAGTTTTTCAGCTCTTAATGTGGCATTTTAGCCTTTCAGCTGGCCGTGATCGGCCCGGTGAGCATTGGCTGTCGGGAGGGTTTTGAAAAGCAGACAAAGGAATGAGCAGTGGCCGATGGCTTGGACTAGCCCGATGGGCGCGAGAGGGCCAGGCCTCCCCGTGGCTACGTGCCATGCCGCTTGCGAATCATAAATAAACCCACCATGCTGAGAATAAGAAGCACACTCTCCTGATGGCCACCGGGACACAGACCTAGGAAGGGAACTGGGCACAGGGCCCTTTGCTCAGGTCAAAGCTGTGGCCTCCCCAGAGAACGGGAGAATAACCCCGGGACTGGCACGCTGCAGTGGAAAGCCAGCTCTTGACGGGAACCGAACAGGGCCGACGTGGAGCAACATGCTCCTGCCCATGTTCCCCAGAAGCTGAGGAACATGGGCCTCCTGCCTCTGATCCTGGGGGTGGCACATTGCCAGCAAGCTCCTGTTAAAGGTGAGAAAGTTTCTTGCCTCCCTAGTTATTTATTCATTCTATTTGTATCCCACCTTTCTTCCTATCAAGGAATGCAAGACAGTTGCATCCTTCTCCACTCCACAACAACCCTGTGAGGTAGGCCTGGCCAAGAGTTTGTGACTCTGACAGGATCTTCCAGTGCAGTCCATCCGTAAGGGAAGGGATCCAGACTCTGGGGGGTGTCTTTGATGCCAGGGCTCTTCTCCACTCCAGTGGCCCAAAACACGCACAGAGTTCTTTCCACCCAACACTCCAGCATCTCACCTACCCACACCACAAAAGTACAGAATTTCCTTGTCACTCGTGTCTTTGTTTGCTTCTCAAGGGTTTAAGCTGTGATAACTGTGTAGAAGTTTCAAAAATGCTTCTTCTAGATACCAAGGCTGTCCCCCCAGCATATTCCAGGGATTAACCCCCGCAGTCTTGGGGGTGTGACCCCCCCCCCCAGAGAACAAAGGTGAGTGGCGGATGCAGCACCCCTCCGAGCTGGCCATACAAATGGAGGGAAGGCGGCAGGGGGAAGGCGGCCTGGTGTCAGCCCAAAAGGCTCACAGGAAGCCACCTGAGATAAGCCAGGGGTCAGAAAGCAGGAGGGGAGGCAGAGAGGCAGGGGGACCCCCTCAGAGGAACATTGCTTGCGCACAGCTCTGCTGGAACAAAGCACCTTTTGACAGTCCTACCTTTTATTCTCACAACAACAACCCTATGAGGTAGGACAGACTGAGAGCCTGTGCTTCAGTGGCAGAAATGTGTTCACACCGAAGGAAGAATGTCCAGTCTCATCTCCTCCAGGCATTCTGCTTTTCTATGGGCATCTTCATCTGGGAACATATAAACATGAAGCGTTTCTCGGAAGCGACATAATCCTAGGATCGGTTTTCCATTTCAGTTTGCTTGTTGTATTTCCTGGCCATTCCAAGATTGCCACAGTGGTGTGTGGACTAACAATTGCCATTCCTTCAGAAGGACCCTGCAAAGCGGGTTTCTTACACAACCATTTTGCAGAAAGTGAGAGATACTAGCAAACTGCTTCTAGGAGGGGACCTGTTAAAACTTTTGCTGGGCCCCTTACGGGAAAGTGCTTAGATATTCATGATTTCCACAACTGGGGTTCACCAAAACAGTGTGTGGCATCCCCGAAGCCTGGATTTTAGGCCAAGAAGACTTTAGAAGCAACTGGTGATTTTTTAAAAGCTGTTGGCATTCCCCAGCCCTTCCCCAAAAGTGGGAGATGAAGGAACGCAAGGAAGGGAAACGGTCACTGTCCACCATTGGAAAGGAACTGCATGTTTAAAAAATAATCGCGTTGTATTTTAGGCGGAACACCCTGTTGAGTTATTCAAGACAGGCTGTAAACAAGGTAGCAGAGCAAAGTGTATCAGACGGGGTCAGCTGCCAGGCTGGGAAGAAGAGAGGCATTTCAATGGCACCGAAGTTTAGCTCTCGACTGGGGGCCCATTCATTCCGTCCTCGGATCCAGGCAGAAAGCACCCTGAACCTCACCTTGCCCTGCCAACCTGCCACCCAGTTTGGAAACGTGCGCACAATACCCAAGCAAGCCCCGCTCAGGGCCGGCTGGGGTGCCCGGGGCCTCAAAATGGTCCTTTTGGAAGCAGCACTGCAACCAGACTTGATTATGAAGGTTAAGCCAACACAAAGAGAGAGAAAACGATGTTTTTCTCCATCTCTCCTCCTGCTCTGACTGCATGAAATAAACCGGAGTTTTTCTACTTGGGTGCAGAGCAGGCAGTCCGTATTTACTATGCGTACAAAAGTCAAATTATTTTCAGCTCAGAGGCCATGGTCAAAAGGGGGTGGGGGGGGGTCCATTCATTTCACTCCACGGACCAATTGCGTTGTTGCCCTGTTGTTGTTGTTGTGGATGTGAAAAGCCCGGGAGCTCACCAAAATGTTGGATCGCATCGGCTCGTCCTGCAAAGAAGGCTTTTCCAGACCGTATCCAGAGGAACCGAGGAGAAAGCCGAGGACGCTGCCGGGGCGGGAGGGATCCCCTCCAGCCTCTTGAGCAATCAACATACCTTGCAAAGAAGCGCTGCATGAATTTAAGGGCCGGGGACACAAATATGTGCAACACACACACACGCACACACACACACAGAGCCCTCCTGCGCCCCCCTCCCTGCCTTGCCGATTCTCTTTGTTGTCCTGAACGGATGCTTTCCTAGTTCTCTTTTTGAACCCCCCCCCCCGGCAACTTAACCCTTCCCATTCCTCTGAAAAGCTAAACTTAGCAATGCACCAGGGTGGGGGCGGGAGGGGGAGAAGCTCCTCGCAGCCCTTTTCATCCATGTACATCTTTTAAAGCAAATAAGATGACTAGACGGGGGAGGGGAAGAAGGGGGCGTGTTTGTGCAAAAACTCAAGCTCTCTTTCTATCTTTCTGGCTATATATAGGTAGCGCGATCGACCCCCATTGAAGACCCCACCGGGGCGGTGCAATCCCTTAAGGACTAGGTGAGCAAACCGGGAAAAGTGAGCGTGCGCGCGCGCGCGTGTGGGGGGCGCCACAGCCCCTCCACTTCTGCCCCCCCCCCATCCCTTTGCAACACATCGCCGTTCTCATTGTTGTGGCTGCCAAGGGCCCCCTACCTGGTCTTGGAGGAGAGGAACGCCAATTTGATGAGTCCGTAGGTGAAGTGCTGGATCCGCTCTCTGGACACACTGGCTACTTTCAACCGGTGCTCTAAAATGTGCAATTCCATTTTTTCCTTTTTGTCATCTGGAGCGCATCTGTTTGTATTCTCTGGTTTGTTGTGTGTCCGTCTTCTTTGTCAACGGGGTATTTTTCCACCCTCTTCCTTTTACGTCTCCAGCGCAGGCAGGGGAGGGGGGGGGGCGGGAAAGAAATGACTTTGGGAAGGGGCTGAAAGATGGGCTGGGGGGCGGGGAGGGAGAGGGCGCAAGGCAGAGGGGGGCGAGGACGGGGCGAAGTGCAGGGGAAGCCGGGGGGGCGGGGGCGGCGCAGCAGCGAAGGGGCAGAAGCAGAGAGGAGAGTTGGCAGAGGAGCTGCTACTGTTCCACAAGCGAACAAACAACTTGCCACTCAAAGCGAGCTACCCTGGGCCTGCGCGCGGGAGCAGGGCGTCCTGGGAGATGTAGTCCAGGGGGCGGGGCGGCCGGAGGGGCTCCTTGAGCTGAAGGAGGGGGGCCACAAGGGCTCCAAGCGATTTGCAGAAGCGGAGGACAGGAGAGAGAGAGAGAGAGAGAGGCTGGATTTTGCAGGATTTCTGCAGGACTGGGAAGGGTTCCCTTCCCTGACGTAGGGCTCGCAAGGGGGTTTCTGGAGTTTTAGAAAAATACTTTACTGGAATTTTGTTTTTGCAATGCTTTAGATGTATTTTCCATGCCAGCGGTTTGTCAAAAGCGCAAGAGCTGCAGAATCCTCCTGACAGAGTGGTTATGGGACAATTCTTGTGGAGAAGCCATCCATCCTCCTCGGTGTTCCATGGGATTTACTCCCAAGTAAGTGTGTAAAGGACGGCAGTGTAGGCGGCTCACACAAGCAGGAGTCTCGGTTGCTGGTGCCACATCTGGGCCTCTTCTGGTGTGCCGGACGGACGTCTGAAGGACAACTCCCACCAGCCAAAGCTGAGGTGTGGAGGGTGAACTGCAGCTGGGTCATGAAGGAAGCTGCTGGAAGAAACGGGATGCATCCAAAACACGGCGCTGGAGGGGGGCTTTGCAAAGCCCTCGGTGGGCAGAAAGATGGGCAAGGGGATCCCAGGGGAAATCAAACCAGAAGATTCCCTAGACGCCGAAATGGCAAAACGGAGACTGTCCCACTTTGGACACATCATGAGAAGACCAGATGCCCTGGAGAAGGCAGCCATGCCAGGGAAGGCCAGAGCAGAAGAGGAGGACCGCAGGGAGAGCGGCTGTCTCGTCACACGAGGCACGGCCTGCTTTCACAAAAGCTGAAGAGCGGGATGTTTCTGAGGCACAGAAATGAGAGATGAGGAGCCAGTAGCATGTAGCAGAAAGCAAACCTGGCACTCATGGGCGAAGACAATAATGCAAGGGCAGCTGAAAGCAGAAGACCAGGAAGGCCCCCGGGAGACGGATCGGCTGCATCAAGGAAGCTGCAGTCGCGCGGGCAAGAGCTGAGCAGGGCTGTCAGACCAGATAGCTTTGGAGGGCTCTGATTCATCAGGTTGCCGGAAGTTGGATGGCTGGATGGCACAGAACATCTGCCGCGTCTGCTGCTGGCCCAGAATCGGCTCTCAGGATTCCCGTCGGCCGGGGAGGGGAGTCAGGGCACGACCCCACCCCCACTTCTCCATGCTGATGCAAATGCATGGCTTTTATATCTATCAATCAATCAATCAATCAATCAATCAGTCAGTCGATCAATGAAGCATAGTGCTGTGGTTCTCCTTTTGTTTCACTTTGTCTGGAGTAGGAGGGGAGGCGAGGAAATGCCCCGAAACCTGATCAGGGGGCTCCAGGCTAGTCCGGTCGTGTCCGGCAGTGGGACATGCCCTGTTTTGTATTAGCCACGTTAGCCACAACCAACGGCCTGTGCTTTTTTAAAACTTCCACTACAGTACCCATCACACCCCATTCAGTGGCTGGCTTTATTTACTGAGTTATTTGAAGTTTGTGTATGCTGTCCAATACTAAAGTCTCTGAATGGCTTACAAAAAACAAAACAACCACCTACAACAAACAGCGCAAAATGCATCTGATAAATGATGATAAAATCAAAGATAAAATTAATCAACTGTTAAAATAAAAGGCTCTCTGCCTGACGCCGAAAAGAAGAAACAGCCAGCGCCAGGGAAACCTCCCGGGGGAGCGTGCTCCGCAGTCGGGGCACCACCGCCGAAAAGGCCCTTCTCTGGGTAGCTACCTTCCTAATTTCCTTCAAGGAGGGCTCCTGGAGAAGGACCTCTGCCTCCGATATCAGGGGCACGCCGGCACATAGGGAAGGAGGTGCCGGTATCCTGGTTGGTGCCTAAAGGCCTCCAGAAGTTTTCCCTGATCTTAAACCTAGCAGAGATGCTGGCCAACTTCACCGCTTTCTCTGTTACAGGAATATTTGTGATGTTGACTGTGGAAGGATCTTTCCCTTCCAACATGAGGCGTTTGAGGAACGTGTCTATCTCAGCACAGATGAAATTTCCAGAGCAAGCTGGAGCGCCTGGCAGCAACCCAGGGCCAAAAATGCTTTCACCAAATTACTCTGCAGCCCGCCCACTTCATTGTCCCCGGCCTTTTTGAACAAAGCTTTGTGTTTGTCCTTCGCTTGGCTGGCTAAAAGACTCAGAAAGATCTTTGTACACAAAAGTCCTTTACAAAAACACGGGATGTGTGTATCTGGCTAATTTGTCACACACAAGTTTATTAGAACAATTGCAGGTTGCACGGTGGGAGTTTTGGTTTTTCAAAGCGGTGAATGTGTCAAATGTGTGGCACGGTGGATTGGTACTTTTAAAAAAATTGCAATGCAGTGAATTCCCTCTCCGATCTCCACTCAGACAAAACAACAGCAAAAAGCACCCTTTGAAATTTCTCATCTGCAAAACTGAATGTTGCTGTACATACTCTGAATGCTTAAAGAAAATGACAATGGCATGATATTATCAGATGATAATATTTGATCCTAGCATATGCAGTGTCTAATACTGCATAATTATTATGTGAATATTTCTTTCTCCAAGCAGTCTGTGAGTTACGTCAGGTCAAAAGTCACTGCTTTCTTATTTGCCCCAAGAAGAGTTTGAAAACTTGTTGCACATGATACTCTGCCCCCTGCTGAGCTTCTGCATTTGATAGTTCTCATATTGGTAGGCAAGGACATTTAGTAAGCCATGGCAGAACTCTGCACATGTTCAGATGCACACAGTGTGAAAAAAGTCTAGGTTCAACTCTCTTTTCTGCACTATTTGTGTGATGGTCCTCACCAATCTCCCAGCACAGCCTCTCTTATTTTCTGCTTTTTTCATGGTTTTGTTTCCTGCCTTTCCATCCAGTGATGCTCCAGGCTGTTCACAAAGATGACTCTAAATCACATCACGAGATTAAAATTGCAACAAAGCAAGCAAAAGCTGACAGAGGTGGCGAAATAGAAGAACAAACCAGCTAGCTAAATTTAGAAAGTACTGCTGAAGCAAAGGAGTTATCCAAGATGGTGGAAGCTCTTTAAGGGGATGTGGAGTAGATCTCTCAGGGAAGGGAGTTTCTCAGATTTTAAGGCTCATGTAAGGATGATAGCATCCTCTTTTGGGATGTGAGGGGCATCTGCATCTAAGCAGAATTTCCATGTGAACTGCAGGTGTCTAGAGCCGAGGCGGAGGACAGTTATGTCTTACCCAAACATGTGTACATCTATATTTTTTTTTTAAAGAAGAGGAAGATTGCTCAAGATCTCAAGGAGAGCTCCTGAACACACGTGCTGGTTGGATTGGACACTTGGATTCAGTTATGGTTATACATTTGGATGAAACACTCCTTCTTTCCATACTCAAAACAATCTGTGCGATCTTTTTACTCATTTAATCCTGAGCCATTTGATTGCTCAATCAATTCAATAGCCTCTCCTTCCCCTTTCTTAATGAAATAACGAGAAAAGTACTGGGATATCCTAAACCTTTGACACCGTCTCTGCAGCAGAAGAATTTGGAGCTTGCGGCTGTGTCAAAACTTTCTGATTGCACTGGAAGGCGCTTGCAAGAAATGCAAAAGGATTCTCTTTTCAACATCACTTGTGAATCGACCAAGAAATCATGTGGCCCTTGAAGCACATGATTTATGTCTTCATAAAGCTCCTTGGATTTCAAGGAAGCTGATTTTAATAAATTCAGAACACTGAGCACAAGCTAAGTAAAAGCCTGCAAACACCCATGGAATGAAACCCACTCAGCCAGCAATCTTTGTTCATGTCACATGCAACAGCACAAGAAATAAAAATAATAAAAATAAAAATGAAAGCCTGCTGCATATGACACCGAAGAGGGACAAGAATTTGTCTTGCACTTGATTCCACAATCAGGCTGGGCACATTTGGCAGGAGTTCAGACTCACAGCTGGGAAAAAACAGGCCGAGTTGGGACACCAAGCCAACCCTTCTGACTCCCAGGAGGCTCCTTCTGACTCGCGCTGTTTTCTGTGTTTCTATGTTTCTACATTCAGTGCTATATAGAAACACAGAAACAGAGCGAGGCAGAAGGGGTCTCCCGGGCCATCTAGTCTGACCCCCGGCTCTAGCCGGCTCCGCTCGCGACATGCCCACCACGTGCATGTCCAAATATCATAGCAAATAATCATAGCAAACACCTTAGAAAACAGAATGAACTTGATCTCCTAGACCTAGAAGACTGGGGACAGGGTAAAAGAATGGAATTCATTGCAGACAAGTGCAGAGTTCTTAAGAAAAAATAGCTCTCAGAGGAATAAGAGGAGGGTGTAAAATGTCTCTTGGGGTTCTAGTGAATCAATTCATGTCTACAAGAAAAGGTAAGTGCACGATTAGGATCTGTCAGTAAAAGTGAAGTTTCAGGATCATGGAACGGGATAATCGGGTTCTACTCTCAGCTGGACAGATCACAGCTGGACTACCAGGTCCAGTTTTTGGCACCTCACTGTAAGAATGATCCAGATAAATTGGAATGAGTTCGGAGATGATCCTGGGGCTAGAAATGGAGTCCTGCAAGGAAAGATGGAAGGCGCCTGATCGACTTAGTCTTGAGATGACAAATGGTGGCGCCGGATGTGATTCAGGTCCTAAACTGGGTTGTCCTACAGAAGCGGGATGGCTACATGCTTTTGTTTTCATCATCCAAGAATGGAGGGCATGAAATAAGGCTTAAATGGCAGGAATGCAGATTTTGGCTGAGCACCAAGAAAACCTTCCTTCGGGCATGGGCCAGGCAGCCGTCCGTTCTGGATGCTTTGGACTGGGTTCCTGCACTGAGTTGGGCCCCACAGTTTAAAAGACCCCTTCCTGATTCGTCCTCTGGGGTTTTAGTGCGGCAGTTTTATGTGCTTGGGAGTATTTTACATCTGACGTATTTTATGACCATGCAAGCATCTTTACAGTTTTTTGCGTGATACATTTTTTTATGTGTGGTGTATTAATTTCTATGGCCTGCAGCTGATGCAAATAAATATGATGACATTGATATATTGATGGTGCCGTATAAAAGAACAATGCTAACAGCCGTACAACAATTGATCCCTTCTTTTTTGTTGAAGATCTGGCTGATGTCTGTAGCCGGAGTGGGCAGATTTCAGTCTTGTGGGGTCTACGTTGTCTTTTGTGTGGATTCCCAAGAGTAACAACTGTTGCTTGGTGCAAAAGTCAACACCATAAATTAAAAGATGCTGAGGTGGGTTCTGAGTACCAGAACAGAATGGAGCTCATTGTTTGTTTGTTTATTTAAATTTTTTCTATACTGTCCCGTACTTAGTTTGTCCAGACACAAATCCACCACTGGTTTCCCCAGGCTTTCTTCTTTTCAGCAGTATTGATGTCAAGGTGACGGGAAGGCCACATCCGAGATGCTTTTTGATTTTACTTGAGGGCTCTCCTGGAAGAACGGGTAGTGTAGTGAACTTTTTCAGAGTCCAAAGCCCAGGATGCCAAATTCATCTCATATAGGTCAAATCTGTATCCAAATCACATCACATGTAGTTGGCCCTCCACATTCTCAGGGGCACAGGACCCCTGTGAAAGCATTTGGAAAACCCCCAAATATCTCTAGCTCACCCTGCCCAATTTCACCAGTGCCCCCTCTTTGCAAGAAGGAAATGCTGGAGAGATTTCTCTCTGGATGGGCAGGGCAGGACGGCATGCTTTGGAGGCCTCCCTCTCTCCCCCTTCGTGCTCTGTCTCTCTATGGTAATGCTTTGGAGGCCTCCCTCCCTCTCCTTTCACTTTCTCTCTATTGTGATGGCAATTTTCCACAGTAATTTTTAAAAACATTAATAGCTTTATGGCAGTTTGTTCGTAACTACGGGTTGTTCTTAACTTGGACGTTCGTAACTCAGGGAATGCCTGTATCATCTTTGATAGAGCTGGTTTCATTTCTTCCGAAGTATCCTCAGATCTCAAGTGGATCCCTTGGCTGGGTCAAGCGAATGATATGTTGATTTATGGCGTATCACCCAAGATGTGCATGGTGAGCAGAATGTTTGGAAAGCCCTACTTATGTTCCAGATCCTTCTATAGCAGCACATGACAGCAGCTTCCATTTAAAATTAGATACCATGTACATTTTGGATTGACATCCATGATTTATATATATATTTACCACAACTGCATTCCACTCCATATCCAGACCAAGTCTGACGCCCTGAGCAATGGAAAGATATTATTTGTTGTAATGAACTCAGTTCTTTGTCATTTCAATTATGCTACACAAACTTGTGTGTCATTAGAACTGTTACTCTGCACAGATTGAGCAGTGTTCCTGTAGAGATGGGCTCACCTCTCTCCAAACACAGCTTTCCTAGCTAGAAAGCTCAGCCTTGGAATGTGAACTAGACAGAGACAGAGATGGGTTGGAATGTCAAGGCTGAGGGATCAGTTTGGTCAGCCTGTTTGTGGGGAGATTAAGAGGGCAGTAGATTAATTAGCCCAGTGAACATCCCAATTAAGAAATGTCCAGTGCTCCTTCTATCTGGCCCACAAACCTCTCTGAGGGTGGATCCAGACCCTTTTGGGAAAGGACGAGAGGCGAGGGGCCTCAGTTTGAAACCACCTCTTCATGTGGGCCGGAGCTGCTCCCACAAGCTGGAGGGAACTTGACTCTGATGGATGTGTCTTGAGGAAAATGTTCTTTATGAAGCATCTTGCATCACCGGAACCACGTCTAGCTCAAATTAGAGGGCCGTTTTCCTTCTGTTTAGATCTGCTGGAAAGAGAAAAGGGAGGAGATGTGCTTATGATAATTTCTTTCAAGAAAATAATACATAATCATGTTTACTAAGCTGAAGGAGATTTTTTTAAAAAAGGATAAAAACAGCTTTTAGAAAGGGAAGGTCTCTTATTAAACTTCTGATGCCAAAGAAGCATTTCTGATAACCGATCACCTGACCACTGTGCTGATCCTGACTCTTCTCTTCTTGTCCCAGGCCCCAAAACACCACATGGTCCTTTGCCATCCAGATTTTTAGTAGCATATTGCAGCTCACAGGACAATGCAGGTCTAAGAGCCTTCTAGCAAACTGAATGAAAAGCCTCTGCTCATGGAAAGAACGCTGAGCCCAAACTGGGACCTTCTCCCCGGTCCTTCCCTTTGAGTCACGCTGCAGGCTCCACCCTCAGCCCGCCGGCGGGACCCACGCAAGGCCCTACCTGGGCGGCTGGCTCCCCCGATACCTCGTCGTGGGCCAGGGACCGGGCAGGGCAGCGGCTCCACCCCCCCCCCCAGCCCCTCCGCCTCTGCCAAAGCAGGCCGGCTCTCACGTTCGGCCTGGGAGAGGGCCTGATGGGGCCTCAAAGGCTCCTGCCCCCTTGGTCCCCCTGCCCTCCCATCGCCTCCTCCTCCTCAGCATCTGATGACCTTTAGAAGTGGGGGGGGGGGGGAGTGCCCTGCAATGGGTCTCTTCACTCTGGGGGTTTGCATCCTCACAATCTCTGCCACCTCCCTGGGCGGTGTCAGCGAACCCAGATTGATTGCTGCAAAGCGCTTGGTGCGGGGCTGCCCTTGGAGGCGGTGCAGACCCCAGATGGTCTAGAAAATGGCCACCCGGACACGGACGGGGCCTCTTCTTAGGGTCACAACCCTGCCCGTGTTTGCAGAGAAGGGAGCCCTGCACTTCCCGCCTTGTCCCGGCCAGGGATGCTCCGCAGGGGGCTTAGCGCAGGAGCCGAGGTGTGGAAAGGCAGGTCCTGGAAGCAGATGGACCTGCTCTCACGCTCGGCCTGGGAAACTGCGGGCAGAGACCCTGATGGGGCTTTGAAGGCTCCTGCCCCCTTGGTCCTCCTGCCCCCCAGCCCCTCTTCCCCAGTGCCCCCTTCAGAATCAACGAGGCAGAGCCTTGGAAAGTCACCGATGCCTGGTCCTCTCACTACCGTGACACAGAAGATATTGGAGCTTTTCCAAGCTACAACCACCACCTCCTGCGAGGAATAATTTAATAGGACTCCAATTCCCATTAGTTAATTTCCAGAATCCTAAGATCCAAGGCCAAGGAGGTATAAAAATAATTTATTTATTAGATTTATAGCCCAGCGTTTTCTTTTTGAAAGAACTCAGAGCAGCTTACATCATTCTCCTCCCCCTCCCCCTCCTACTCATATCCCCACAACAACAACCCTGTGAGGTAGGCTGGGCTGAGAGTCTGTGGCTGGCCCAAAGTCACCCAGTTGGCTCCATAGCTGGCTAGACTAGAACCTGGGAGTAGAACCTGAGTCCCCCTCACCCATGACACCACACTGGAGGACACCTTCACGGTTCCACCAGGCCACCTCTGAAGGGAAAAGGTGCCAACGGGCTGTTTTACGGCCAGCGTGCCTACATTTTCTTGTTTTCTGCCTCCTTCCTCCTTAATCCCCTCACATCTTTTGTATTGTGCCCACTCAATGGCATGCTATTGTTTTGAAGTGCAAGCATCTGCAGTGCGCTGGCAAGGAAGCACCACAGAATGGGTAAAGAAAGCAAATAAAAGCAGCACGGAATCCGCTGCCATTAATGCCAGAGGAAATCAAGTTGGAGGCATGAATAATTCTGCCCGTTAGGGTTTTTCCCAGATTCAGATGCTTTAGATCTCCATTTTCCCACACCCCGTTCGTGAGTAACTTTGCAGATTGTGTTACATTCTTCTCAAAAGGGAACCAGTGGAAGTTCCTATTCCCCTGAATCGGGCAGATTCAGTAAACGGAGCGGCACTGGTCCCGATGGACAGGTCCGCAAAGAATCAGTTTGCTATGTAGCTGTTAAAATGGAGGGCAATTCAGGAGAGAGGGAGAGAGAGTTATGGCTAATCCAACTCAGCTTTATAAGCATGGCTGAATACACAGATTCAAAACTGGACTTTTAAAAGTGAAGCGTTTGCCTTGATGGACTTGGTCTCACAGTTCCATCCTTTCTTTCCAGTCGCTGGAGTACTCTGGGCAGCTCACAACAATTGAAGCCATCAAATAAAGCATAAAACACCAGAAAAAAATCCAAAGTTTTAAATTACAGTAGAAAGCAGAAATAAAAGCCAAAGTAAAGTCTAGCTGTAGTAATGCAATGATCGAAAGTAGAGGACAAGGCGGAAAACATTCCAGTTCTTCAATTCTCAAGTTCTTTTGATCTCGGGTATGAAAAAAACGAGCAAAATGTTCTTATCAAAGAAGAAGTGAGCTAAATTCTCACCCAGTGTTTTGCCAGTCCAGTTCTACATGCATTTATTTATTTATTAGAATTCTATCCTGTCCCTTTAGCCAAAAGGCTTCGGCAAGGGGCAGCATAGAAATGTAATAATAATAATAATAATAATAATAATAATAATAATAATAATAATAAAATGGCTCTCTACTTTCCAGGCAATGCTGTGTCTAGCAGAACTCAGACGCCTTTCTAAAGGTTTTGCTTCTTTGGCTGGGGGCATGCAAACTTCCAGCTGGACTAAAACGCTGTCCTGCAACAGGGGCTCTTCGGGAGCGGTCTAAAGTCCACAGCTTGCCTTGCCTCGCTGTCTGGAACCAGCTTTCTGCAGCCGAAGGGCCCAGTCCAACAGCAAGCCAAGAGTTCACCCTGGCCTTAGTCTGCAGTACCCCGTGACTCCAACTGCACGAAGAAGGTTCCGCATGCGAGCAAAGGCATCCCATTTCTGCAAAACGCGGCTTGTTTTGTTGTTCTGAAGACCATGTGTTTCTGGAAACTTTTTTCTTTCTGCCAACATCCATGCTAAGCCTTCGGTGACGAACTAATTTCCCGTTAGTCCGCAGATTACATCTAAATACTTTGGAGCTTTCTGCAAATCTGCAGCTCGGTCTTGCACTGGGGGAAAGATGGGGTGATGGGCCGTTCAGAATCCCGCTGGACTCCTCCACCATCGCTTCTCTTGGATCCTGTTGCGATGTAGCTCCATTTTGCAATGCATGTAGAAATTAAAGCTGCAGCACCCGTGCTTAATCCGGGAATTAAAAACCAGCCCAAACCAGCAGTACACACAGGGCTAAGATTTCGGGGGCTGCCTTGCCTTGTTAAAGGGGTGTCCTAGGATAATTTAGGCTGGAGAAATCTCCGCATAGGCAGCGTCCTGCTATTGCCTTGTAGGTCCTTCCCTTCTCCTCATTACCCATAATGCCTCTGACAATTTTACTCTGAAAAAGCAGAGCAGAGCAGAACGTGGTAAATATGGAGTTTACAGGGTTCCTATCATACTCCAGTGAGGCTGCACCCAGTGTGGGCTGTGCTTGGGGGACTACTTAGCTAATCTTTTTAATATTTAAATTTTTTTTATTAAATGATGTATTCAATTATTTATTTATTTAACTTATTTAGCAGACTTATATGCCACCCCATTCGCCTAAGCCTCGGGCTGGCTTACAAATAAATAAATATCATTAATACAATAAAATACAGTTGGAGACATCGTGGCCAAAGTTGTTAAAATCAATAAATAAAATCAACAATTAAAATGATGTTTAAATAAAAAGGTCTTGGCCTGGCACCAAAAAGCAAATAACGACGGTGCCAGGCGGACCTCTCTGGGGAGCGCGTTCCATAGATTGGGCGCCACCGCAGAGAAAGCCCTCCTCTGGGTGCTCATGCTCCTAATGTCCTTCATGGAGGGTTCCCGGAGAAGGGCCTCTGCCGCCGAACTCAAGGGGCGGGAGGGCACGTATGGACATAAGCGCTACTTTAGGTAATCAGGACCCAAGCCGTTAAAGGCTTTATAGGTGAAAACCAACACCTTGAATTGGGCCCGGACTTCAATGGTGAGCCAGTGAAGCTGACGGAGGACTGGAGTTATGTGAGAACAATGCCCAGTTCCCATCAGCAACCTGGCAGCTCTGTTTTGCACCAATTGAAGTATCTGGACCGTCTTCAAGGGCAGTCCCACATAGAGCGCATTACAGAAGTCTAATCGTTCTCCAGATGTTGTTCTCCAGGTAGGGACACAGCTGGTAAATCAGCCAAAGCTGAAGGAAAGCGCTCCTCGCCACTGCTGTTACCTGAGCTTCCAGTGAAAGCTCTGGATTGAGGAGCACTCCCAAGCTGCGGACCCTGTCCCTAAGAGGGAGCGCAACCCCATTCAGGACAAGATCAAGGTCCCCTTCCCCAAAGCCCCAGCCGCCTACCAACAAGATCTCCATCTTGTCTGGATTGAGCTTCAGTTTATTGGCCCTCATCCAGCCCATTACCTCGGCCAGGCACCGGTTCAGTACAGCCACTGCCTCACCTGGATTGGTAGAAAACGAGAAGTAGAGCTGGGTATCATCAGCGTACTGATGATTCCGCAGCCCGCACCTCCTAATGATCTCTCCCAGCGGTTTCATGTAGATGTTGAATAGCAAGGGGGACAAAATGGACCCTTGAGGAACTCCGTGGCATAGCTGCCACGGCGCAGAGCCAAAGTCCCCCAGCACCACCTTCTGGAATCGGCCATTGAGATAGGAGCAGAACCACTGCAAAGCAGTGTCCCCTACTCCCAATCCCACTAGCCAGTCCATGGTCGATGGTATCGAAAGCTGCTGAGAGGTCAAGGAGGACCAACAGGGACACACTCCCTCTGTCTCTCTCCCTGCACAGGTCATCATACAGGGCGACCAAGGCAGATTTAGTACCATACTCGGGTCTGAAGCCGGACTGAAATGGGTCCAGATAATCAACTTCATCCAAGAGAGCTTGAAGTTGTCCCACTACCACCCGCTCCAACACTTTGCCCAAGAACGGGATGTTGGCCACCAGTCTATAATTGGTGGCCATCTCTGGATCCAGGGATGCCTTCTTTAGGACTGGTTGGACTACCGCCTCCTTTAAAGGGGCAGGTACCCGGCCATAACTCAGAGAGGTGTTGACAACCTCCAGGATCCAGGTCCCAATCGCATCCTTGGCTTTCTTGAGTAGCCAAGATGGGCAAGGGTCCAGTAAGCAGGTGGTGGGACGTACTTGTCCAAGCACCTTGTCCACATCATCAGGCCACAACAACTGAAACTCATCCAATAAATTAGGACAAGACGGCAATATTGGTTCCTCCCCTGAAGGCTCTGAGTCACTAGTGGAGTCCAGCTCGTGATGAATCTGAGTGATTTTCTCCTTAAAATGCTTGGAAAAGTCATCACAGTGGGCCGTCGAGGGCGGTACTGGATCTTTCTTGGGGCCAGGATGAACCAGCCCTTGTACCACCCGAAAAAGCTCCGCCGGATGGCATTGTGAGGAGGCAATGGAAGCGGGGAAGAATTTCTTTTTCACCACCCTCACTGCCACAGCATAGGCTCAATAATGAGCTCTCTAGTGGGTTTGGTCAGAGTCATCCCGTGATTTCCTCCACCTACGCTCTAGACGTCTCCCAACCTGCTTCATCGCCCACAATTCAGGTGTATACCAAGGGGAAGAGCGGGTCCATCCACACTTAGGGAGCCAAATGGAAGATGACCGAGTAAAGGAAACTATGACATCATGGGCACAAAATTTTGGATATAATATCGAACTGCAGAAATGGCAAAAGCTATGGGAAAGAAATATTAAGATAACCTTGGCAACTTCATATAAAGAAAATCTGTATAAAATGTTCTATAGATGGTATTTGTCGCCAAATAGATTAACAGAAATGTTCTCAAATATGTCAAATAGATTTTGGCAATGTAAACAAAAGCCTGGTGCTTTCTATCATATGTGGTGGACTTGTGATAAGAAAAAAACAACAACACTGGGTTAAAATACATAGATGTCTTGTTGCAAAGACATATAATATTTAAGTATTTTTGTTAAGCATTCTCCCTGATGACTTTGAGAAACAAAGCATATATTTGAAATACACGTAATCACAGAGGCGAGGACTGTCTTTGCACATCACTGGAGGAACGAAGAAATATCGACTGAAGAATTGATTTTAAAGAAGATGCTGGACTGTGCAGAAATAGACAGACTGAATTTGTCTCTGAAGACACATACTATTATCAAATCTGGGACTTTTTCTATCAATGGCTAGAGAGGTAGAAGTATACTTAGGGCTGAAATATACATCGATTGTAAAGAGAATAAGATAATAACCCAATAAGTCCTATGTCTTTAGAATGACTATTGTATTATTGGTAGAAAATAATAAAAACGTAAAAAAAAAATAAAATTAGGGAGCCAAGCCTGGAAAAAGCTAGCAGGACACTCAGGTGAAACTTCTCTAGCCTACAAGGACACACTGTGAAGTGACATTTCCAAAAATACAGCATCATAGGAATTTCTGTGCAGTGTCAGGGTTTCAAAAAACGAATGGAACATGATTCCATGAAAATAGCTGGGGTTTATCGCTTTGCTCTGTCCTGGGGCCGATCCTGTTTAATCTTTTCATAAATGACATGGAAGAAGGGGTGAACAGTCGGCTGATCAAATTTGCAGACGACACTAAAACTGGAGCAGTGGCCACAACTGAGGAGCAGGTACTCCAGATCCAAAAGGATCTGGACAGACTATGGAAGTGGGCAGGAGACAACAGGATGGCGTTCAATGTGGATAAGTGCCAGGTCTTGCACTTGGGACATAGGAATAGCTGTCATAAGTACAGGTTAGGTGACAAGTGGCTGGAGAGCAGCACTTGTGAAAGGGACCTCGGGGTGCTGGTTGACTGCAGGCTGAACATGAGTCAGCCGTGTGATGCGGTGGCCGAGAGGGCAAACGCCACCCTTGGTTCCATAGCCAGAAGTGTGGCTTCCAGATTGAGAGAGGTGTTACTTCCACTCTGTACGACTCTGGTGCGCCCGCAACTGGAGTATTGTGCTCAGTTTTGGGCCCCCATTACAGGAAGGATATAGCCAGGTTGGAGTCAGTGCAGCGCAGGGCCACAAGGTTGGTGGCTGGTTTGCAGGGGATGCCATATGAGGCGAGACTGAGGGAACTGGGTCTCTTCAGCCTGGAGAAGAGGAGACTCAGAGGGGATATGTTGGCGACATACAGGTATGTGAGGAGATGTCACGTGGAGGTGGGCAGAGACCTGTTCTCCCCTGCAGAGGAAGGCAGGACGCGCTGCAACGGAGCAAAGCTCAGGGAGCCAAGGTTCCATTTGGATGCCAGGAAGCACTTTCTGACAGTCAGGACCCCGAGGGTGTGGAATGGGCTTCCCTGGGAGGTCGTTGAGGCCCCATCGGTGCGGGTGTTCAAGGATAGGCTCGACATGCCCACCATGTGCATGTCCAGC
>NW_025335587.1:13388495-13729125 GCF_004798865.1 Varanus komodoensis
TCAGAGGGGATATGTTGGCGACATACAGGTATGTGAGGAGATGTCACGTGGAGGTGGGCAGAGACCTGTTCTCCCCTGCAGAGGAAGGCAGGACGCGCTGCAACGGAGCAAAGCTCAGGGAGCCAAGGTTCCATTTGGATGCCAGGAAGCACTTTCTGACAGTCAGGACCCCGAGGGTGTGGAATGGGCTTCCCTGGGAGGTCGTTGAGGCCCCATCGGTGCGGGTGTTCAAGGATAGGCTGGACATGCACATGGTGGGCATGTCGTGAGCGGAGCCAGCTGGTGCCGGAGGTCAGACTAGATGGCCCGGGAGACCCCTTCCGGCTCGCTCTGTTTCTATGTTTCTATGTTTCTAACTTGCTTTTATAGATACTGATGCAATATTTTCGCTGTAGCCACAGGAATGGCAGAAGAATGGATTGTGCACTTTTTTGGAACGTTTTTATAAAAGTGTTCTTTGTTCCTTAAAAAAATCTATGACTGAGGAAATGTTGTAAGAACATATTCTGGATATGTTGTTACTTTCTTCTCCAGATGGTCTTGGGTCAGTTCTAGACATGCCTGCTCTGTTGTAATCCATCCAGAACTGTTGTGAACTGTCCAGAAAGCTTCCATTATTGGGCAGCCTTGAAATAAATAGCTACTCAGAGTAAGCTCCATTGTGTTACTCCTAAATAATCAGCTTGAGGATTGCAGCTCTGCTGTTGGACTCAGGAGATCTGGGTTCTGATCTCCCCTCAGCCACAAAACTCACCGAGTGGATTCTGGGTCACTCACTCACTCTCCACCTAACCTACCTTGCAGGGTTGTTGTTGTGAGGATAAAATGGAGCTATGTATGCTGCATGGGTTCCTCACAGGAGGAAAAAGGTGGGATAGAAATGCAATAAATGCAAATAAAACATACAAGACCTCCAGTTACTTTTCTACTGTGCATTTGTGTTGGCATTGCACCATCTGGACGCCTTTGCAGAATATACATTTGAAAGAACAACCAGAAGAATTTTTGAACAATATTTAGAGCATTTCTCACTCCTCAAGGCAAGTTAAAATTTCACAAGCAAGAGTGCATTTCAAGACAGCCGATTGCTGTGCCATTTGGGCTGATATTTGAGACGGGCTGCACCAAATTTGTCTTGCTTGTGTGTCTAACCTACCCTTCATGTGCCAAGAGTTGAGGAAGTCTCCAGTAACCTCCAACCTAGCATGGACCAGGAAGCTTGCTGAAGGCGTCCTCCTCTCACGGACTACAATTCCATCACTCTGACATCCCTCCAGCCACAGTTTCAAGAAGAAACCAGAAATGACGGCATTAAGAACCCTAAAGAGTCCCAGCCTGTTCTCCTGTCAGAAGGGGGACGTGTGCCTCATTGCATGTTTTGCAAAGGCCTGGGAGAAGTTGCTTTTGTGAAGTTCCTCTGGTCTGCTGCTTTCTTATTCGGGGCTGCCGTTTGGTACAGTCCAGGGGGCTTTCGTGGCAAGGATCCTGGAGTAGGTTGCCATTTCCTTCTCCAGTGGATCACGCTTTGACAGAGCTCTCTGCCATGACCGGTCTGTCTTAGGTGCCCCTGCATGGCGTAGCTCATAGCTTCATTGCGCTACACAAGCCCCTTCACCATGGCAAGGAAGTCCCTGATGCTGGGAAAGATTGATGGCAAAAGGAGAAGGGGACGGCGGTGGATGAGGTGGCTGGATGGGGTCAATGGGGCGGTGGGTGTGGGCTCGGGTGGTCTCCAAGGGATGCCGGAGGACAGGAGAGCCTGGAGGAAGGTTGTCCGTGTGGTTCTGATGGGTTGGGCACGACTTTGTGACGAAATCAAAACATTTGGAGCTGCAGTGATCTTCCACATTCCCTTCAGCTGTGAGAGTGTTTGTGAACATTCCGTGGCACCCCGACAGCTTGTTTTTGCTTATTTGTTTTTTCAGTCAGATATTTCTGGTGTTTTGATACCAAATGACCACCAGATGTCTCTGTAACTTCACCAGAAAATTTTATCGACTAGGAAGAGTGATGAATGGAAAGAGGTTGCTTCTTTCAGAGGCTTTGAAAATCACAGAGAGTTCTAATGGATAGCTATTAAAGTCAAATATTCCTCTGGATAAGGAAGATATTTGAATAAACAACTACTTAATACTTCAGGGCTTGGAAGAGATTATTTAAATCAATTCTAAAAACCTGTAGCAACCCATTTTATTAAGACTTGATTCAATTTAATGCCGTTTCTCACAAAATGCTGTCCCACAAGGCCAAAGTAAATATTTGGCACATGGTCTGTGGGTATACATGAATCGGTTCCGCTGTGGCCACTTTGGAAAGCTTTTGACGCATGTTACTAGACCTCAAGCTTTTGTGTTTTTTTGTTTTAACACAGCTTTCCAGTTTAACAGCACGGCAGCTGCAGGCAGAAACCTACCCTTAGGGACATGTCGCTCCCCAAATCCCATCATCACCGACCTTTGTCCATAATGGTTGGGGCTGATGAAAACTGAAGTGCTACAATTTCTGAAAGTGTTTAGTCTTTGCTCTATAATTTCATGGCTGGAATGAGCGACATACCTGCACCTAGAGATGGAATAAGAAACGTGCCAGCTTTTCCACTCAAACTTAAACTCCCTTTGGTTCAAAGGGGCTTATTCTAAGGTCTCTGTGTGCATTAAATCGCAGCTTCATGATCATCACAAAGTCTCTCCTGGGCCACATGGCTGGATGTTTGGCTGCACTGGTTCTGGTCAGTGTGCATTTACTCTGCCACCGCTGGCCTGTGCTCTTTTGAATACCGAGAAGGTGCCTATCTCTGCAGTTCAGGTTACCCCAATTACCTTGCAGCCAATTAGTAGCAGCATGGAGAAAGGAAGGCACTCACATCAAGTCGGGACAAGACTTGTCCACCCAGGTGATTAAAAGCCCTAACCAACTTGGAATCAAGATACCTAGCAGATGGCCTTCTCCTTTCTCTACCCAACTCATCTTGGAAGATAGAAACATAGGAACAGAGCGAGTCAGAAGGGACCTCCTGGGCCATCTAGTCTGACCCCTGGCTCCATCCAGTTCCGCTCATGACATGCTTACCATGTGCATGTCCAGCCTGTCCTTGAACATCCTCACCACTGGGGCTTCAAGACCTGCAGAGGGATCCATGCAGGTTGTTCTCTCACCAAAGGGGTGGCACCCTGTGCTAATCTGAAGGTCAGGCCACCTCCGAGACACACTGGAACCTGTTGCCCACAACCCCTGTGCTGTTTGGAAGGCAGGAAAAGTGGCATGTTTTAAACACCTCCCCAAACAAACTGGCTCTCCCAGGCGCACTCTCTAATTAATCAGATGCTTCTCCGTCTTACTGTACTCTGTGTTGCTTTTTATAGTCGTCGGAATTGTTTTTAATAATGCATTTCATGATTTAATGATTTTAAAGCATCTAAGCCTACCACTTAGCCCTTTTATTCTCTTAAGCAGGATACGACTATGGCTAAGGAATGAAGAACACATCAATTTGCAGGGAGTTTTGTTCCCAGATGTAGCCCTAACTGGAATGCACCACCGAAGCATCTGAAGGGAGAGATGGGGAGAAGGAGCAGTCCATCTGCTCTGCTTAGTGGCCAGTTCCCTGGGTTCCTCCTCTCCCAGAACGGTTTCCTTTCCAGCAAGAAGTACTATTTAACTTTAAGAAGCAGGGCCTCAGTTTGCTTTTCCTCCCCACCCTTCCCCGGCCTGCATGGCCTGGCAGATGAGCAGGGCAAACCAGTGCTGAAAGCCTTAACAGAGCTGCCCCCAAGCAAATTTGGAAAAGAGCTCCAACCATGGATCTGGGATCCGTTCTGAGATCTCCCCTCTCCTCTGCAGCCAGCGTACCAAAAACAAAACAAAAACCAAAAAACCAAAAACAGCTTTTGGGGACAGGGAGGGAAACGAATTGGCACCACAAATAAAGGAAGCGCCTCGATGCGTCCTTAATCTCCTTTCCTTGCTTTCGGAATTGCTGCCTGCATAGAGGAATTCAGAGGTGACCCACTCCGTGTAGGAAGCCTACAATTTTCCAAGTTTGCAGAGCTATGGGTACTCCCCTTGGTTTGCCCCCTGCTTCTTTCTCCTACAGCCTCAAGTCTTCTACTAGCTCGTTCCTACCTCATCTCAGACATTGCTCTTCTGGAGACCCTGCAAAAGGAGCCGTTTTCCCGGGAATGATGCTGCTGGAAGGACAATACAGAAAGACAGAAAGATAGAAACTGAGCGAGTTAGAAGGGGTCTCCTGGGCCATCTAGTCTGACACCCGGTTCCAGCTGGCTCCACTCAAGACACGCCTACCATGTGCAAGGCAAATCGGGGACGGGACTTCCTGGCCCCGGGTTCCAGACTGAAGTACCCAGGGAGCGTTAGAGCATGTGCAGAAGAGAGAGGCGAGAGAATAAAATCCTCTCACCCTCTTGCTCCCAAGGAGCCCCTAATGAAGTACAGAGGTAGACAACTTGCAGCTTTTGTTGGACAGCAACAGCCCTTACCATGAGTGAAACTGGATGGGGCTGCTGGGAACTGGAGTCCAGCGACATCTGGAAGATCTCCAAGCCCGGGAAAACGGTCCAGTCACTTGCGAAAGATTGTGTAGGAAGCCCACTCTGAGTGTGGTGTTCATCCGTCTTGGCATACCCTGCCTTCCTCACAGCCATTGAACATGTTTAAAAAAAAAGAAGGAGAATTTCTTCTCCTGCAACACTTGCTTTCTGGGGAAGTCCGAGCCGGAGCTGTCTTGACAAGAGCTGTAACACGGAGTTCAACGTTCGGCTTGGAGAGAGTGACACATCAGCTTGGCTTTTGGTAATTGCTTCTTGCAGTGGAAATATCCAGCCATCCTGAAGGAAGGGCGCACACGGTGACTTTGACAGTCACGGAGACCCCGGGCTTGTGATGCCGAGAATAGAATCGGGTAAATCAAGTCGAAGCGAGCACGTGGAATTTTATTCTTGTCATAACCTATGCACCTTGCAGAGAAATACAGAGGGGGAGATCTGCCTCAAAGCCCACATCTCAACCTGTGGGACCTCAGCGTGGGATGAACTTTGGCCTTCGGGAGTGATTCCCTTGTCCAATTATTTTGAAAGGTTTGGAAAGGTTACCAGGCTGGGAGAAGTCCTCTCAGTGACTCGATTACCTTGCGTCTTCCACTAGTGCTTTTTTACAGTTATTTGAATTAGCGAGCAAATGAGGCTATGTGTACAAACACCTACAGGTGAGATATGAGTGACCGAGCCTTCAGTTACGGTCAGCGGCAAGGACTGTAACTGCTCCAAGAAAGTCTGAGGACAGCAGCTGAGTGTGATTTCTTTATTTATAATTTTATATGCCCGCTACTCTTCCAAAAGGTGGCTTCCAATAAAATTGATAATTACAAATACGAGAAAACAAGAACAGGAAATTCAATTAAGATGATGTCATAATACTTTTAAACGGGAGACCTTATAATTATCCAGTAGGCAGTAAGAGCATCACCATAAAGAACAGACCTTGAAACAATTAAGATACTCGGAGAAGAGAAGCGACTCTGGCAGGGGCCGAAATAAGGGTGTCGGCACCAGGCGGAGCCTGTTCCATAATTCAGGGCTCAGCTTCGTGTGGTTTCCCTCCAATGAAAGGAGTCTTCCTTCCCACCCCCTGGTGTGACACTAAGCAGGATGATGTGCCGGTTATGGCAAGGGATACGCACCTTGCCCCATGAAAGCAGGAGATGAGCATGATAGGTCCAGAATGGGAGAAAGCAGGATTAATGCAGGAAAACCTCGTGCTTCAGGGAGTTGTTCTAATGGGGATTGCAGTGGACTTGCACAGCCCACTGCGATGTGGGATTGAAGAAGCACTTCCCGTTATCTGTCCCAAACCTCCTCCAGCTTCACGGGACGACCCGGGTTCAAGTCTCCCTCTCTCCTTCCTCTGTGCCCTGCATTTGTAGGCACCTCTCCCCATGTCCCCTCCCTCGCCTTTTTTCTGCGCCAAACAGTCCCAGTGGCTGCAGCCGCTGCTCTTCTCGCAAGAGCGCCTGCAGCCCTGCACGATCTCTCCTCTCCTCTTTCACTAGGGGAATCCGCTCCAGTCTCAAGAAAAGGGCCTTTTTGGGGGTGGCTCCTGGCTTCCTGGGGCTTTGCACGGAAGGTTCGCCTAACTCGGTTTCTGATGTTGCTGCCACGAGAAAGCGTTTTCCTTTTAATACAAATATTTATCCAGGTCTTTGGCTCCTTACGGGCCCTATCAATGTGGCTTTTTATCATTGATTTTATTTCAAATGAGAGGGTAAATAAGACCCCGAGGGTATGGAATGGGCTTCCATGGGAGGTGGCTGAGGCTCCACCAGTGAGGGTGTTCAAAGATAGGTTGGAGCCGGGGTCAGACCAGATGGCCCAGGAGGCCCCTTCTGACTCGCTCCGTTTCTGTGTTTCTATGTTTCTACATACTTGTTTAAATTCTGTTGGTTTCCCTTCCCTTCCCTTCCGCTATTAAATGGTCCTAAGCATTCACTGATTGCTTTGTGGTTGGGCAGGTGCCCTTTCCTAGCCATATACCAGGGCAGCTAAGTGTTTTCCTTGCAGCTCCTCCTCAGGCGCCACTGATAATATTTGTCAGCCAGTGGTATGCTAAACGGCCTACACCTGGAAAACAAGCATCTCAGGGAGAAGACAGAGCAGTGTCCTTTTCCTGAGATGCTACTTGGCTTTGTGCAGGGAAGAGAGAGGCTTTGCTCAAGCGGGACCCCCTTGCAGTCTGCCATGATTCAGCCCCGAAACAAGTTTATGTCCTCAATGAGGCCCCAGAGCCCAGCCGGTTGTGAGGGGAGCTCTTCTGCTGACTCGAATAATGAGATGTACTGGCCTTTATTTATAGGACTGCCTGAAGGATGTGACAGCAAGAATTGAGTGCGCTGCCAAGATATTAAATGAAATTCCCCAGGAAGGCAATGGATGCATTCAAAAGAGCCTCTGAGGCAGAAACGGGGAAGAAACGGGCAAGGTAAGTCATGCATAATGATCTCAGTTTGTGTCCATTGATCTGGCCATAACATGCCTCTAAGAAGGGGGCGGCTGCAAAAGGGGTTTTTAAAAGTCACTCCAGAGCTGGGCGTCTGGGGAGGGGGCCCTGGAAGGTTGTGGTTGGCGTGAAGCCGGGCATTGAGGGTTCTTGCAAAGAAAGCTCCATTTTTTCTTTGGTGTGGGTGTTTGGCTCTGAAGGCATCAGGCAGGGATCCGTAGCGAGGATGTAACACAACAGGTCTGGCTGCAAGTCAAGGCTGCATTCTCTGTCCGCTCCGAGAGGTCCCCTTTTTGCTGCCGCTGCTGTGCGGCTTGGCTGTCGTAGCAGAATGGCTCGGGAGCTGCTTGGCTGGAAGGGGCCAGTCCGTTTCAAGGTTGCTGGAGCAGAAAGCGAGCCATCCAGCCCGGTGGGTGCAATGAACCAGGAGCTGGAAAAGGTTCTGCGTGGGCAACACCCAAGCAAGACGATCAGAAGGCTGGCCCCTTTGTCAGCAGGTTCCCAACCCAGAGAACTTCCAAGGAGGACTCTGAGAAGATTTTCTTAGCCTGATGTTCCCGGCCTGGGTTTTGGCTCACTGGCTCTGCTCTTGGGGCCAGCATTATGGTACTTTTGCCATTTCTATACTGCACATTTGGTGAGGCTCTCTGGGCTGTTTACAAGAGCTTCCCGGGCCCTAGTGGGTCATCAGGGAAGTCATGGAGAACTTGGCCCGTGGGCTGGGTTCTTTGCTCTCTCCGAGCATTTGCTTGGCCCCTTATCACTTGCTTAGCACAGGAAGGGAGGCAGGGGAGCCGCATAGGTTCCTCTTCTTCTATACATCTTCACCTAGCGTGACCAACTTAAGACGGCCTTTTCCCTTATTCTTCTTCTAACTGGCAGAACCGACCCAACTGTGCAGCTGACATAATGCTTTAAATGAGATAATTTCAGAAAATGTGGCTTGTTTTTTTGACAAAAACAAAAGAAATATTTAAAAACACAACTTGGCAACTTCATTACCATGTATTCCTAGCAGGAGGATTAATATTTACCTTACCTGGTATATTTCTGCTATATTTTGCGTGCTTTCTTGTGCTATGACATTCGGAAAGCAGCCGTCATTTGTCAGTTTCAAACGCTGTGCAAAATGCCTGCACTGGGAAAAGTGATAATTGCCATACTAGTCTATTTGAATTGCTAAATAAGTCAGAATGATTTCTAGCAGCAGCTGAAGCAGTCGCTGGGCCCGGTGTAAAGGTAATCATTTTCTGTGTTTTCCATTTGCAGATCTAAAATTATGTTGCATTTGTAATGCAGGCTTGCTCATATAGCAAACATAGGAAGTTGCTTCATGCTGAGACAGATTCCTGGTCCATCTTGCTCACCGTTGTTGCTACTGGCTTAATCCTGGTTTTGCCACCTGCCTTTGCAGCAGGGGCAAAACAAGCCAGGATTTGCCACTTGAAAATAGCATCACGTGCAAACCCAGAACTAAGTGCTTGCTAACAAGCCATGATCAAAAAACAGTTTTAAGCCAGGAGTGAAAGGATCTTGGCTCGTCATCTTGTTTATGTGACGGGAAGTGCGAAGCCAGGTATGTGTCATGCGTACAGTTCTCTTTTCATGAGTTTAAAACTTTGAAATAGGTTGACTTTTGACTTTTCCCTCCAGCCTTTTTCCATTCTCTGCTAATAGTTTAAAAAAAAACTTCTTTAAAAATATCCCGGAAAATTGTATTGCTGTTTATCTGTGGAGTTTTTCCTGTTGGTAAAACATCACAACAAAAAGAGGATTGATACTGCCTAATCTGAGTCTACTTTTTGGGGTGGCACTTTTGTGGCATGTATCCATAATGCACCCCAACTCACATAACAACCTGGCCTTTGGGATGTCTGATTATACCAGTGAAGCTTTTTATGCATTGCTCATGAATGCTAGTGATCAAAAAGAAATGTGTTTCCATTTGGTTTTGATCGGAATTTTCTCCATTTGTGCCTCCTGGATTGAACATGGAGTTGGATGCAACCTCGCTGGAATCCATCCATTTCCAAGCTTGCAATGTCATGCAGACCTCTGCAAAAAGCATTTGACAACTTGTCTGCTTTTTAAAAAATGTATGTGAAGAAGGCAGACTCTTGCAAAATGTGCACAATTGCACTTTAATTGAGGGAATGGAATGGATGCACTTTGAGTGTGTGCATAATTGATACCATGTGTTAGAGAAACTGTGTGGAAAAATTTGGATTTTTAGGCAAAAAGAACAAAACAACCTGGTACAGCTTTGAGCTGGAAGGAACTCAAGAGCAAGAAAAGCTCTGGAGAACTTCACCAAGTGCATGTTTTCTAGTTTTCACCAATGCCCAGCTAACATTTGTTGTGTTAGGTTTTTCGCAGCTGCCTTGAAGATCCGCAAAGATATTATATGCAATGCTTTAAAATTTTAATTAGAAATTGTAACAGGTAATTTTAAACAATTTGGTATCATTGGGTTATTGTTATTTTGCCTTTTAATAGTTGGAATATTTTGACATGCACATGGTGGGCATGTCGTGAGTGGAGCCGGCTGGAGCCGGGGGTCAGACTAGATGGCCCAGGAGACCCCTTCTGACTTGCTCTGTGTCTATGTTTCTATCCTATGGTCCTATTCATAAATTGTTTATTAAGGACAAGCTGGTCACTGACTGTAATCAATTGGTGTTGTTGATTCTCACACCTCGAGTCGATCCATACATGGGAGCAGTGAGGGGTGTTTGTGTGGGCCGCTGGCAGTGGAAATCTGGAGGGCTAGAATAGCCCTGGAGAGACCAAGTTCGCAGGATCCAGATTCTGGTGGGCTGTTTGGCGAAATGTCCTCAGTGCTGAATTCCTCTGCTCTCTTCTCTCCTGTTATCTCTGCCTTTTGCTTCCTTTCTTCCTCTTGATCCTTTCCATGCCAGCTGCAAGAGGGCAGCTGGAAAGGTGGCTGGAGACCGCTCCACTCCTCCCTCTCTCCCCCTTTGCAAGCACACGGAGAGGACAGGTGTGCAGGCATCTCCAGCAAGGCCTGAATGTTCTCAAGATGGACAGCATGGCCTCCACTCAGCGGCCAATTTTGGTGGATGCCTCATGGTTTGATTTAGTACAGTATTTCTCCTCACTCCTCAGTCAAAAGAGGGTCCCAGAGTGGGTTACAAAAATTGACGAGGAAAGAATCCCTGTGCTCAGTCCTCAGGGAGGAGGAAGGGTAAAAGCAAGCTCTTCCGAACAGCATCTGGGCTTCAGGGTGCATGTACATGTTCCGGAGCGGAAGAAAATGAATGTGCTCCACACCTGGTGCTGGAGGACAGCTTTGGGAATACCCTGGACTGACAGAAGGATGAACAAGGGGGTCCTAGAGCAAATCAAGCCAGAGTTCTCCCTAGAAGCGAAAATGACAAAACTGAGGCGGTCATACATTCGGCGGATCACGAGAAGGCAACATTCCTTGGAGAAGACCATCCTGCTAGAGAAAGTCAAAGGCAGAAGAAAAGGAAGGCCAAAGATGGGATGAGTCCATCAAGGAAGCCCCAGTCTTGAATCGAGAAGAGCTGAGTGTGGCTGTCCAGAATAGGACATTTTGGGGGGCTTTCACCCATAGGGTCGCCATAAGTTGAAGGTGACTTGATGTTCCTTCTGGCAACGAGAAGTGAGGTGAGCTCTCTGAAGCTGTTTCTCCATAAATTGAGGCATGGGGCCGTTTTGGTCCACCCTAGCAATGATGATCTTCCGAGGTGGAGTGGGGACACACCCCGCCCCCAGTGGCCCTGAGGCCTAACCTTGCCTAGAATGCATAACTGTATCCCACCCCATGTTGGGATCAAGAACCAGGTCATCTGATTCCGGGGAGAACACTGGAACTCCGACATGAATGCCAACCTGAGCAGCTCCCCCCATAAGTCTTTGTGGAAGGCTTGGCTGCCTCTCTGCCCTTCTTCGTCCTATACAGGAGAGAGAATTATTTGCTGCTAGGACTATTTCTACAAGCCTGCGAGGGCGAGTCATATTCTTCCCAGCCGCACATTTGTCATCTTTGCTTCCCAGATGACTTAGGGGTGCAGCAAAGCACCGCACAGCAAATAGGAGCCGTTTGTCACAATGACTAATTGGCCTGGCGTTATGATGTCTATTCGTCACAGCTTTTGGGGGAGCGCGTGTTCAAGACCCTGGGCCACTGCAGAAATCACAAATGCTTCTGCGAATTACAAATGGAGACGTCATTGGGTATAAATCCATGGTTCTTTGGGGAACGTGGCTCTCGCGCTGGGTGGGGAAGGCTTCCTCGCAGCAAGATCTACGGCTTGGTTCAGTCCCTGAACTGTCGGGCAGAATCGGTCTCTGAAATGCCTGTTTAAATTTGTGTTAACAGCCCACGTGGAAAGGAATGGGGATTCAGGAGGCGGCCGTGGCATTATCTTGGGATCGCTAAAATCTAAGTACCTCTAAAAGTAGATGATGGGATACAGTTTGAACCATGTATATGGGAGGCTCTGCAACTCACGCCTCGGCACACATATTCAGCACGAGGTTAATAATCTCAGGATGAGAAGACAGGAAGTGCAACCTGTATCTCATGAGGTGTCAGATATTTGGGGAAAAGGCGCTGCACGCATCCTGTCGAGGTGCCAAGAGCTCGTGATTTGAGTGCTGCTTTGCCCGGCCCGCTCCCCGGGCAAGGCTCCCGTGTGTTTGGCTGCTCAGAATTGCAGAGTCAGAGCCAGGCTTCGTTCCAGGTGGTGTGGACCCATTGAAATGGTTGGGACTCGTTAGCCATGGTTAAACCATGGAAGGTATGGTTCCAATGGGCCCTACTGTACCTGTGATGAAGTTGGGATCCAAACGGTGGCCTAGGAGGGGATCTCAAAGACCGCCTGGAAATCTGCTGTAGCTTCCATGGGGAGCAGCCATCCAGCTTGACTGGAGAAGTTAGCTATGACACAAGATGACACCTGCTCTTCCGTTTCCATCAGATCTAGGTGAGGCAGAAGATAGGCATGGTCTGGATGGTCTGGATGAAGGCCAATAAATGGAGACCCAATCCAAGCAGGACAGAGGGACTCAGCAGGGGAGAAACTGAGCCACTGGGAGGTGGTTGAGCCCCTTCGGTGAGGGTGTTCAAGGACAGGCTGGACATGCACATGGTGGGCATGTCATGAGCGGAGCCGGCTGGAGCCAGGGGTCAGACTAGATGGCCCTGGAGGTCCCTTCCGACTTGCTTTTTCTATGTTTCTATAGGCTGACTTTCCTACTGGGATGGCTCAAGCCCATCCAGCTGCTGTCCAGCAAATCCTTACCATTTTTGGTTCCAGGTACCCCGCTGGTGGGATGGCGGACATGGCACCCTCTGCCCCCCATCCTATATCTGTGCTTTGGGAATGTTGTTTGTCCCACAATAGTTCTGTTTGCAAGTATCATATGACGGCTCAAACACCCACATTGCAATATTTGCTTCTGGAGGAGCCGGTGCAAAAGGGACGCTGCTCGCTCTGTCCATGTTCGGCACAGTGGGAACGTCCGTATCCCCCAGACTCATGTCGTCACGTTTGCTGCGCTGTCTCCCGGTTCTGTTTTGCCTGAGGTGTTTTCCTTTTAATTGTGTGTTTTGCTCCACTGCTGTATTTTAATTATGATGTTGCACTCCACTTTGCAGACTATAATGAAACATGGAAATTGTGAAAGATTTCATAAACCTTGGCTCAGTCGTCAATGCAAAGGGAGGCTGCAGCCAAGAAATTGGGAGAAGGCTGAGACTTGGAAGGGCAGTAAAAAGATCATCAAAAGAAAGGGCATTTCCTTGCAGACCAAGACCAAGTCCTTCTGTATTCACAATTATAATGCCTGGGTGGGAAAGCTGGACGGAGAAGAAAGCAGACAAGAAGAAAATTGATGCATTCAAAACATGGTGCTGGAGGAGAGCTTTGCAAGTATTCTGGACCAGCAGAAAGTGGGTCCTAGGTCAAAGCGATCCAGAACATTCCAGCAAAAATGGTGTAACTGAAGCTGTTGTCCTCTGGGCACACCATGCGTAGGCAAGAATCACTGGAGAAGACCATCCTGCTAGGGAAAGTCCAAACCAGAAGAAAAGGAAGACCAAATATGAGACGGATGGACTCCATCAAGGAAGCCACAGCTTTGAACTTGGAAGAGCCGAATGGAGCTGTCTTGGACAGGATATTATGGAGGTCCTTCATTCACAGGGCCCATATAAGTCAGAGACACCTTGACAGAACAGCACCACCACGACTTCCCTTGAGGGCATTTGCCAGACAGGTAAACCACAGAAACAAAATATCGCATCCTATTGTAGCGCAGTAGAGTTGCAAGGAGTCAAAAGGGCATCGATTCCAACCTCTTCTGCAGTGTTCCAGAAAGAGCAGTGAATTCTCTACGGCCCCGCGGACCACGCTTCCCATTTCACGCAAAATGTGAAGGGCAACCCGAAAATGTATGCCCAACATCAACTGGGTTTCCCTGTTTTCCCCCAGGTGGTGGCACTGTTGGTTCACCTACATCCCTCATGCACTGTTTTACTGACCACCCGCCACCCCAAGCGGCCTTTTCAACCCTCACTGATCTCTCCTTCCAGCAAGGCAAAAAGGTTCTCAGTGACGTTCTCACCTGGGACCCCCGAACAAGGGCCTGCAGTGATGTGGAGGGAAGCGTCAGACCGAGAACTCCGTGGGGACGAAAAGCACCTGGCGCTGCCCTTGCTATTCTTCAGAAGCAAGCCAACACTTCCAGGGATTCTCAGGCCAAGTCCTCTTGGAGAGGGGAGCTGAACAGTGTTAGGGCTGTCCCCCACTCCTGAGCACCCCCCTCTGCCCAGGTGGGCTTCCACCCCCCCCACCCCGTGAACTCTTACTGCCCTCTCTCCACCCAGCACTGCCTTACCTGGCAGCAATACCTTCCCCACTCTGTGCAGCAGGACGAGCGGCTCTGGCATCCAGCATGCCAGTTTTGGGGCTTCTGGAGAGGAGGAAGCATAGAAGAGCTGGAAGGGGCCAAGAAGGCCATCGGGTCCAACCCCTGCTGTTGCAGGACACCACGTTACACCATCCCACTCAGGTGGCTGCCCAGTTTCTTTTTGAATGTCTCTAGTGTGGGAGAGCCTGTGGATAGATCCACAGCCATCTTGCTCTGACAGTGAGGAAGCTTCTCCTGATGTCCAGCCTGAATCTGTGTTTTCGCAACGTTATTCCGTGTGCTGCACTCTGGCATCAGCAAGGAGAGATCTTGACCTTCCTCTTTGTGACAGCCTTGGAGGTATTTCTAGAGGGATCTCATGTCCCCCCTCAGTCTTCTCTTCTCAAGGTTGAACATGTCCAGTCCTCACAGGGCAGTGTTTCCAAACCCTGGATCATTTTCATTGCCCTTCTCTGGATCCTTTCTAAATTTCCCAGATCTTTCTTAAATTTTGGTGCCCACAACTGGACACAGGACTCCAGATGAGGTCTGACTAGTGAGGAGTAGAGGGGAACTCCTCCTTCTCATGATTTGGAAGTGATGCTTCTGTTAATGCAACCCAGAATGAGGGCTGCAGGTGTCCATAGGTGAGGCACCTGCACCAGGGCTGATGGAGAGCTTAGCATGGAAGCAGGAGGACCAGAGGCAAAGCCCAGTCAGGAACAAGCAAGGCATGTTCTAACTGGGCGAGGCAAATCCAAAGGCTTTGGCAGAGCCAGGAACAAATGCGGTAATATGCCAACAAGGTGCAGCCGAACCAGAGGCCAAGATAAGGTCAGAAGCAGGCAAGGAACAGGGTCAGGCCAGAGGCGGGAGGCAAGCCTGGAGCAAGATCCTGCCCACAAGGCAGACATCGCAAAGACCATGCAGCACCTTATGCAAACAGGGCAGGGCAGGGCAGGGCAGGGCAGGGGTTAGTCTCCCTTGTAGAGCCTTCCAGGGCTTCCAGCTGCACCGCATGAGGGCACCAGCCCCAACTCTTGCAAATACTTGCAGGGCCAGGTCCTGCTGTCACTCGCAGGATGAATTGCGCTGCTTTTCACTTCCATGGGCATGAAGCTGGGTCAGAGCCTTGGATCCTGACATGTAGCTTTCCCTGCAGCAGGCCTGGCCTGTCTCGAAAGCAAATGGATGAGAAAGAGAGAGGCGTGTTTGCCTGGAAAAGTGGGGATTGAGAAACAGCATCAGAGTGGAAGTGGGGGGTGGGAATGAGCAAGGAGAAAGCCCCCGGGGGTGGCTGGGCAAAGAGAGAGTGGAACAAGGGTATTTCCCATCACAGCAGAGATGCGAGGCGGCTAGTCCCGCCTGTGATGGCGATTCCTGCAACATTATGTCTAATTCCATCAAAATTGTTTTAGGTGTTCAAACCCTCTTTACCATTTTGTATATTGGAGTTTTAAATGGATGTCCTGGAATTCTTTGAGAAATTGTTGTGCACTGCCCAGAGAACTGTGAGCTACTGAGAAACCATTGAAACCAAATTAACAACAACAACAACCTTCACCTCCTTACTCTCCTGTCTGAGCTGAGATTACAGAGGATGGCAGTGGTTCTCTTGGGTGTTACATGCCCCCTGTAGCCCCACTGTTGCTTGCCTATAACTTCCTTGGGTCCCAAGCACTATTCCTTGGGGATAGACAAGACATACATAAATATAAAAGCATAGTAATAACCCCTTTGTGCTTGGAGCAGAACTCCTTCCTAGCAGGGAGAAAGGGGACATGGAGGTAACTGCACAGCCTCTGATGTCATCCAGCCTTCAGGGGACAATTGGATCTTTCTTAAACTGTTCTGCATCCTTCTCCTAAAGGGCTATGGGGCTCCAGGCCTCCCCCTACTTTTCTGGCGTCTCTGATTCTAGTCTGCAAGTGGGGAACATGTGAACAGTGATATTTTGCAAGGATCTTGGAGGTCTTCCGGTCCCAACCACCCTCTCAGTGTTGGAAAAATCTACCACACAGGTTACAATGACAAAACCACTGGCTTTTGCTTAAACATCTCCAGGGAACCATGCCCTGCTGCCTTCTGAGGAAATCAATTCCACAAACAACTCTCTCCCTTGGCAAGTTCCTGCTAATATTTAGCCCAAATCTGCTTCTTCACAATTCCCATTGGTTAGTTTTAATCCACCCCTCTAGGGGGCTACTGAACACTTGGTTGCTGTAACATTTTATTTTTATTTATTTATTAAAACATTTTTATGCCGCCCCATTCGCCGAAGCCTCGGGGCGGCTTACAAACAATAAATAAAAGCAATTATAAAATAAATCACACACATATAAACATTAAAAATCCGAAAAATACAATATAAAATAAGCCGCCCTGGCCAGATAAGATCAAATAATATTAACAGTTAAAATACCGCTTAAATAAAAAGGTCTTCGCCTGGCGCCAAAAAGCAAATAACGACGGCGCCAGGTGGACCTCTCTAGGGAGTGCATTCCATAACTTAGGCGCCACCGCTGAGAAAGCCCTCCTCCGAGTAGCCACCCTCCTAATTTCTCTCACGGGGGGCTCCCGGAGAAGGGCCTCTCCCACTGATCTCAAGGGGCGGCTGGGCATATATGGATGTAAGCGCTCCTTCAGGTAACCAGGATCAGGTAACATAAAACAAATAGGAAAACTCCAAGCCAGAAAGTGGGGTAGGAAGTTTTGAAAACAATCCAGAAAACGGGCACATGGAAGCCATTATGGATACTTTCCCAACCCATCTGCTTTCGTTGTTCCCTGCCAGCTTGGGGAATCCTCAGCCCAAGCCCAGGATGAACTTGCAAGTCTGAGATCAGCCTTGGTTATTGGGCCTGGCCTTGTTTGGGCTTCCTAAACCTCTTCTTTTGCTCTGCTCATCAAAACGGGATGACTCTTCCACATGTTTTGAGTGTTTTTTCAGCTCGTGCCTAAATTGAGAATGGCATGATTTGTCAGCTCCTGGTTTCTCCTACTTGCCTCACTCGGGTGTCCTAGAACTGATGAAGAACTTAATGTACACAGATGACAGGAATTGATTTCCAATTTCCTGTGGAACGGTTCTATTGCTGCTTCTGACTGGGGTAATTTGGCTTATATTACATGCTAGCTGAGGGTGATCGATCACCCTGACAGGCCAACACTTACAAGACACGCTGATTTTGATGAGATATTGAAGGAGATTTTTCGAAAAGCCTCTCATTCCCCTCCCTCCCCTGCTTCTTCTATTCCGGCCATCACACTCCTTTGAAGCTGCTAAGGATGACGTATTCCTCCACGGAGAGGGGTAAGAATTGGGAGCTTATTTCAAGATGTAAGCGATGGGCTCTTCATATTGGTCTGGTTTTTGTCTCTTGTTCTTGCAGGTGTCTTTTGTCAGAGCTTCTTCCTGCATCAGAAAATTGCTTGTTTTAAATCCATTGCCCAAAGTCGATTAGGAACTTAATTGAATTAAAATGAATTTTAAAGACTAGAGATGATTAAACTTGGCTATGATGGTACTGTATAAATACATTCCAGGGGTTTCCAAACCTTGAGTCTCCCTGGGTTTCCAAAACTCCCATTTCTGAGTCTGCAAGGTCTTCGTTTCCAGAATCCCAGTCAGGATGACTCTGCGATGCTCCCCAAGAGTGGTGGTCAGATTCACTCACTACGGTCTACACAAAGGATCCATTGTGTGGTCACCATTTCTTTCTCATGGATATTTATGGGTGCTGTGAGCCCCCAGAACCTTGGCTGTGTTTTTCCATACAGGAAAAGTGGAGGGTTATTTCTGGTGGTGAATACAAATGTGCACCACCTAGAGGTTACGCGTGGCATTGCAAGGAAGCAGGAAAAGGAACGTTCTTCACCGTTCTGGAATGAAACTGGAAGTACGTGCAGTGGATAGATAGTCTCATGTAGCAGACATGCTAAATATCTTCCCAGCAACTGACTTCCTCAGTCAGGAGTCTCCGTCTGAGTGCGCTGTGGACATCCCACCTTGAGGCAGCTCACGACAGTGAGAAAAACTTGGGCAAAAAATGTATTTTATCTTTCTTGGACAAACGCTTTCCTTCCCCCATACAAATTGGGATTGTTAGTTGTGTCAACTTCTGTGGAGGCAGCGAAGCACTTAAAATGCCTCTGAGGGAAGTGGGCTGCATATATAAATGGCTATTAATAATGATAGGAATGAAGGGAAGCACTCGGAGATCAAGGGCTCTTAAATTAATTATTCCCTCTTACAATATTAACACTTGAAATGGAGGCTGCCTAAAATGTGTAAAAAGGCTGACAGAACCCCAAATTCCTTCTACTCCACATCTTCTCCTGGGCCTGTTTTTCCTTTTCCATGTGGTCTCTTCCCACAACTTATTAAAAAGTAGCAATTGCGCAAATCAAGGACGAGAAAAGCTCAAGGACAGCATTAGCCAGTAGACGGCTTTACGTTCCCATTTGGTTAGAAGCATTTAATGCCTTTGGAACTTGCTCTTCTTGGAAATGGGAAAGGCTGAGCCAGCAAGAGGGACTCACCGGAAATAGTCGTGGCAAGGTGCTGAACCATATGAAGGAAGTCCTACAAACACTGGGATTGTCCTTTGCTTCTTGAAGCCCTTTTCCCAAGATTACGGAGGACAGAGGGTGCCACCTTCCCCTAAAAGTGGCACCCTTTCAATTTCAATGGCTGCCTGGATCTGGTGTAGAACCAGTGCCCGAGGAATGCTCCAAGGCTCTTTTGGGATTTCCAGATTTTGTACGGATCCCTGAGCATTTGCACTTGGCTGCGGCGTTCGTTTCCCTCCATGTGCTCCTGTCTTCCTCCACTGACATGGAGTCAGAACTGCTAAAAACGGCCTCAGAGCCACTGTGTGGAAATTTGCAGCAACCTTCTTTTAGCTCTGTGTTTACCCGTGTGTGTGCCATAAAAATAAGGCATTCTGACACAGGGGGCTACATCAGGATTGTTTTGTGCAGTGCTTTAACAGTGCGCAAACACAGACATGCATGAATGAAATGCAGCACAAAAGGAATGCAGCTGTGCAGGCAATCCCACCAGGGCTGCTTTTTTCTTCCACCAACCCAAAGTGGGAATTGCCTTACCCCAAGCTGTTCCCTTCCTCCATGTGGGGCTGCACTGTCTACATTGGACGGCACTGGACAGGGATCTTAATCGAAACAAAGCGAGTCAGAGGGATCCTCCCAGGCCATCTACTCCGACCTCCGGCTCTGCTCACGACAAGCCCACCCTGTGCATGTCCAGCCTATCCTTGAACACCCTCAGCGATGGGGCCTCAACGACCTCTCATGGAAGCCCGTTCCACACCCTCGGGGTCCTAACTGTCAGGAAGTGCTTCCTGGCATCCAAATTGAACCTTGGCTCCCTGAGCTTTGCTCCATTGGAGCGCGTCCTGCCCTCTATTGCAGGGGGAACAGGTCTCAACCCACCTCCATATGGCACCCCCTCATGTACCTGCTGGGATTTCCATCCAGGCCTTTTCCTTCATCCAAGGAAAGTCCTGATGAAGATAAAGCAAGAACAGGCTTGCAAAACAGAAACCAATGTAGTCTTTGTTCTACTGCTGCTGTATTTAATGTACTTTTGAATTAGTTTTATCCTCTCAGAGCCGTGTGCGATTCTCAAGAAAACAGTATAATAATAAATTAAGGTATATGGAAACGGCAGCATCAAAATACACAAACAACAGGCAAAGAGTCAAACAAGGGGACCCTGGTGGTGAGGTTGATGCCTGCCTGCCTGACGGCTCTTCTGATTGGACGGGGTGATGATAATGTTGCAACATCAGGGCCAGTCCAAGAAAGGATGCTGCCTGAGCTTGGTCCAGGAGTTGAGGGCAGGCCAGCTGGGGGTTTTGGTGGGAATGGGGGGTTGCTGTTGTTTGTTCCCCCACTGCCTGAAGGGACGGCCTCATCTACCTCGTTACAGGCACGGATCACTCAAATCATTTGTCAAACCGTCCCTTTCCCCTTTCGTGTGCCAATATCAGTCTACCAGAAATGCATGTCAGAAAGAGGAAGGGAGGTCCGTTGAGGATTTGCTCAAAACTCATGTTAACAACATATGCTCCTGACCTCTTTGTAGAAGAGGAAGACGTGGATTCTGCCAAATGTATATCCCAGAGATTCTCGCTCTCTCCCTCTGAACATCCCCCAAGGCTAATGATGAAAGCTGAAACATGCTTTAATTTGGCATCAAGTGTCACAGTCTGGAAACAGTTAGCTCTTAATTGTAAATTGGCTTGTGTCTGAAAAAGCTCTTCTCTTCACACAAACAGCCTTTATATTTGCTTGTATTTTTAAGGGGTTTCTTTGGGGTGGTGGGGGAAGAACTCTTGTGGTACAGGATGCTGGTGTGGGAGTGGAGAGATGCAGTTTCGTTCTGATCAAATATTTTTCTATTGCCCTCTCAGGAAGAATTCCCTGAGTGGTATTCATAAAAAGACAATACAGAAGCCATTAAACTAAAAATAAAGCGGATCCAGCCATAGACAGCACAAGTAAAAGGCAGCAAGATCTTAAATGCCACACAGAAACAATTGGCAAGACTTAAATTATGTCTACAATGCCTGGAAAAATAAAAAAGGAACTGAAAAGATAAGAGCGATATCTTTTTAACTTGGCAGGTGAACACCTCTATGAAGAACCTTTGAGTATTGGGGGCCACCCAGGAGAAGTCCCTGTTGGCAGTAGCCTATCACATCCCCTCAGATGACTCTGTGATGAAGAGCATAATGTATAGACAGCTCGAGCATCATGGTCTTAAGCATTAAAGGTGAGGAAATGGTGACTTCCAGATCTTGCTGGACCGTGACTCCTTCACCGTGGGTGATGCTAACTGAGGCTGATCCAAAAGCATCTCAAGGGCATCGAAACATGGAAGCAGAGCAAGTCAGAAGGGGTCCCCTGGGCCATCTAGTCTGACCCCTGGCTCCAGCCGGCTCTGCTCACGACATGCCTACCATGTGCATGTCCAGCCTCTTCTTGGACACGCTCACCGATGGGCCTTCAACCACCTCCCGTGGAAGCCCATTCCATACCCTCAGGGTCCTCACTGTCAGGAAGTACTTCCTGGCATCCCCCCTAAATCTTGGTTCCCTGAGCTTGGCTCCACTGGAACGTGTCCTGCCCTCCACTGCAGGGGAGAACAGGTCTCTATCTACCTCCGTGTGACACCCCCTCACATACCTGCATGGTGCCAACAGGTGCCCTCTGAGTCTCCTCCTCTCCAGGTTGAAGAGACCCAGCTCCCTCAGCCTCTCCTCATTTGGCTTCCCCTGCAAACCAGCCACCACCCTAGTGGTCCTTCAAGGCACGGATCCCAAGCTTGCTATATCCCTCTTGCAATGAGGGGCCCAGAACTGAACACAAGAGGTGTAAAAGGCAAATCCAACTCTTTGAGTTGGACCTCAGAACATCCCGGACCTCTGCAAAATTGGAGTAACACAGGCATGTCCTGATCACTTATTTCTTTACTAGTTTTTTACTGAATTTGTAGAAAAGTTGCCCCATCAGCATTACGCTTTCTGATGATTGCATCCAAGGCTAGTTCTGCACCTCTTGGATGATGGATGGAGAAACAGGAGCAAGTGCTAACACGATGGGAGCCCCAGTTGCTCTGCTGGGTCACTGCACATGGCATTTGCTTCACTGCAGAAACAGGTGTGGTTCTGCACATCTGGAAATGAACAAAGGGTTGGATGACCTCACCTGGGAGGGATGGCTGTGCCTGGTTTGCTTCTAGCTTAGACCCAAGGAGAGTAAGGTCAGGGAGGGGACATGGTCAAGACTGGTATTAGGCATGGAGTGGGGAAAACAGGAATTTTAGCATAGGAGCCTGGAGCCCTGGAGAAGAGCAAGTCAAGGGCAGAAGAAGAAAGGAAGGCCAACTAGCTGGACGGACTCCATCAAGAAAGCCCCAGCTTGAAATTTGGAAGAGCTGAGCAGGGGTGCCATGGAGAGGATATCTTGGACGGTCGCCTTAAGTCAGAAGAAAGCTTGACAGCACAAAGCAACCACAAACAGAGACACCCAATGCAGGAAAGTTGGCAAGAGTTTCTGGACAGAGAGTAGAAAAGAAGGGTTGTGATTTCCACTGGCAGGGATGGTTCTAAAAACAGGTGAGCTTACTTCTTGGGGGAGAGCAGGGGGTTGGTGACAATGCCTCTGAAGGGGGGTGCTGTGACGCAATAGCAGGAGAGAAGGCTCTTGCCTGGGGCCCCCAAAGGCGCCTGGTGCTCCACCCCGACTGGCTTGTGTGAGCTGGCATGGGCAAGGGCTGAGTGACGATGTGGTTGGCCGAACTCCCTCAAGTCTCATGGAACAAATATGGAACCGGTCCATACAGTTAGAGGAGCTGGTGCATGGACAACCTTCCCAAATCAAAGATATGTCCTCACGCCCATTAAGATCGGCAGGGGAGGCCTTACTCTGGGAACCCTCTTTGAGGGAGGTATGGAGGGTACCCACGTGGAGGAGGGCCTTCTCCGTGGTGGCACCCGGACTATGGAACATGCTCCCCAGAGAGGTCTGCCTGGCACCAACCCTCTACTCCTTTCAGCGCCAGATAAGACCTTTTTAATTTAGTCACCATTTTAACAACCAGTATTATTTTATTATTATTGCTAATGTATATAGAGTTGCATTTTTATTTTTATTACTGTTACTGATTAAGAGAGGATATATTGTGGAATGTTTTATGCTATTTATATATTGTTAACTGTGTTGGAATGTTATTCGTGTAAGCTGTCCTGAGGCTTTTGCAAAGGACGGCATACAAATGTCTTAAATAAACAAACAAACAAACAAACAAATAAATACATCAGAGATCAAAGGCTTGGGTTGGCATGGAGAGAGGGTCTCCTTCAAGAGTCTTGGGGAATGACGACTGTCTCTTTGAATCTATGCAAGGTCAGTGGAAATGGATTTCCTACTCCCTTTTAACAGCTGAAGGATTGCGACTGAAAAGCAAAATCCCTCCCCACCACAATAACACAAGGGGTGGAGGACTTCATGTTGATTTTCGAACAGGTGGCCTTTTGGGCATAATCTACCAATGAATGAAAACCGGAATATTTGGGGTGGCTTTCTTGGCATCCATGCACTGTTTAGTTTTTTTAATAATGGCAGTGTGTTGTATTATATACTAACATATAGTGTTAAATGATATAGATGTAATTAGCACTATGCATTTTTCCCCCTACATTTTATTTGAAAATTGTAGTAATTCAGTTTGAGCTTCTTTTTTCTTCTGTTATTGTGTGTGTGTTTTGCATTACTCACAAATATAATTAAAAAAAGAAAGAAAATGATGAGTGTATGACTTGGAGGGTTCTAACCCAGGTTGAGATAAAAGAAAACAAGATCCCAGAAAAGCTGGTCAGGGGGCATTTCCTGGCTGCCTTCACTTCCATTGAGCTGGCACAATTTTCTGGTTCATGTTACACAAATTGACGTGACTTGCTCAAAGTCCTTCAGCTGCGGGACAGTATAAAAATAAATGAAAAACAAAAATGAAATACCCTCATGTGTGGTTGGTTGATGGCAGGAGAAGGCATCCGCTTGGCTGAAGCTAAGCAGGCCTGGGCCTGGCTTGAGCTTGGAGGGGAGACCAGCTGGGAAGTGCATGGAGCCATCTTGAGTCCCACAGTGGGAGAAAAGGGGGATATACGTATAATAAAGAAATAATTGCTTTTTTTTTGTCCTGCATTGCACAGGGAATTGGACTTTATAGCCTTGCAGGCCCCTTCCAGGGCTGTCATGGATAGGATATTTTGGAGGAATTTCTTTCATAGGGTCGCCATACTAGGGGAAGGGCCTTCCCGGTTGTGGCACCCTATTTGTGGAATCAGCTCCTCAAATTGGTGTGCCTGGAAACCACTCTTTCTTCCTTCCCACGCCAGGTGGAAACCTTTTTATTTACCCAATATTTGAATAGTTAGATTTCTAACCTTCCTTTTTACCATATTGTACTGTGCCTTTAAGTGAGATTTAGCTGTGATGGAGGTGGTGGGGAACTACTGCACTATTGCATTTATTAATTGTGTGTCTGTTTTATATTAAAGATGGCATTTTTGATTTTGTAAACTGCCCAGGGAGCCTTTGAACTGGCGGGTGGTGAAGAAATGTAATCAACCAATCAATCCATCAATCAATCAGTCTCACTTATGTGCTTAGGTGCAGGAGTCGTCACAAGAATGCTATCTGGGAGAGGAGGACCCCTAGCTATTTCGCCTGTCGCCACTGAGTGAATTTGGCCCTGTAGTCCTTTTCTCAACTCGGTCACTGTGTGCATCGTGAACACATGAAACGGAGAAGGTTCCCTGACATCACCAAAAACCTGCAGTCAGCTCCTACAGAGAAGGAGCATTCCATATTCTGTTTCTTCGTTGTGTTTTGCGGCTCGGATGGGAGCAACAGCCTAGATTCTTCAGTACGACTCTCGCTATGTTGTGCATTCTTAAAAAAGAGAAAGTTTATAGATTTCCACTCAGGAGAACTCTCTGCCTTGGAATGGGCCACAAATGCTAATTGGAATATTAGCACCCGCTCATCAACTCTGGAGCAAAACAGTTCAAGATCAATGTAGTCACACAATCTGAGCATGTTTTTACCAAGGCCAAATGCCACTCATAAGTAGGAAAGCGATATGAAATTTTAATTGCAAGATTGTTTGGTGCAAATTTAATGAGATGAAGCAAGAGATCTGAGAATACCGGCGTGCGCAACTCATGCATAATGTTGACTTTAAATGGGCTCTTTGGAGGGTCAGGGAATTACATCGGAAGAATTTGCACACTGATAAAGCAAATGTACCGGGCTCTGTAGGTTAAGGTCATAAATCAAAATCATTTAACTGCCTTTGAGTGACTGCAAGATATGATAATGGCAAAGAAAGCAAGAACTGTCTGTGACTGACTGCTCAGCTTGGGTTGCTGCGATATCACTCAATATTCATAAATCAGTGATCATTAATTCCCCAGATAGTCACTGTCAGCTTTCTAAATACATTCCCTGCTGGCTAATTGAGATGGAATGAGACAGGCAGTCGCCCGTCCAGAATTAAAACCAATCGTGAGCATCATCTGACGTGCCTTGGGATGATTTTGGTGTGGCGGGTCAGGCACTGGGCGAAAGCTTTTGCAAGGACGGAGTCATGCTTGGGGCAAAGACTTTGCGCACGGATGAGTGCTTGGTGCGCTTGTCTCCTGGGCAGAGGAGCATTACTGGTGCTTGGCGTGAGCAGCTAGGCTAGGGATAGGAGCGCTTCTCCCACTGCGGTCCCTGAAAATCGTTGCAAGGAATGTTCCCCACTTTCTCCTTCCAAAGGCTAGTCTGTTTGCATAAGAGCATGCAACTTCTAATATGCAACCAACAAACTGCAGCCACCAGAAGAAGAGTCTCTGTGCATGAGCAGAGTGATCTGTTGAACCCGAACTAGAAAGGGCTTCTGAAAACCCTGCTGTTCAGGAACCCTGGGCTCCACCCCTCTGGAGAAGGGCCAGCCTCCTAGATCTATGAAGGTCCTCTAATTTGGTAGCCCTTCTCTCTGATGCTGCATTATGGGGTAAGGGACCAGAATAGGTTCATTTTTCTCCTCTCCCATGTCCCTTCCCTCCATTTCCAAACCCTTTCAGTTCCCAGGGTCTTCGCCCTCCTCCACCAGCCCTCCCAGTCCTTGTCCAAAGAGCTGGTGCCAACCCATCCCCGGAAACCTGCGAAGAACAGTGCTCTCTTTCCTTCCCAACAGATATTGATAAGGTGTCAAGATTGGGCATGGGTACCAATGGAGCATGAGCTGGGAACCAGGATACACCTATTTATTCAATTTATTGCACAAGCCACTAGGAAGGATGGATGAAAAGTTCAAACTGGAGTGAAAACTGGGGGAAGGAGAAAGACAGAGGACCAAACCTGAACCAGTGATGCAAGAACACACCAGAACGCTAGAGGTCCTTGATGCTCAAGAAGGCTCTGCTGCAACAGAAGGTACTCTTATTTAATTTATTATATTTATATCCCACCTTTTTTACCTTCCAAAGATCTCGAGGTGGCTATCATTATTCTCCTCCTCTTCACAACAAGAACCCTGTGGGGTAGGTTGGGCTGAGAGCCCCCCCTGATCCCCATGCTGAGCGGGGACTCGAACCCAGACCACCTGAGTCCCAGTCCGGTGCTTATAACCACTACATCACACTGGCTCTTGCTGTCCAGGGGGCTCCAATGGCCAGCCTAGGTGGGCAGACCTAGCCCAGGTTTGAAGCTTCAGTGTCAGGGCCATCTGCAGTTCAACAGTTGAACACACAGGGGTCCCTCTGATCTCATTGCCTTCACCCCGGATTCCAGCTTAACGAGCGAATGCTTCTGGCAAAGGATGCAGTTTGCCTTTCGCTTCTGATTTGACAAGCTCACTTGCATCTTTCCACCTCTCTGTGTTCCCAAAATATGTGCATGTGATGCTAACACTCTTCCAAAAAGCAACCCTGAATGTGTATATCAATGCACTGGGATGGAGTGTGTTCAATGGATAGGCCGGCGCGTTTCCATCTGCTGGAAAATACCACACAGAAAGATCCTTGTACAATTGCCCTGGAAAGAAAAAATGCCACATGGAGGCTGCCCTGTTTTGGACACATCACGAGAAGGCAGGACTCCCTGGAGAAGACGATCACAGCAGGGAAAGTTGATGGTAGAAGAATAAAAGGAAGACTCAGGATAGGATGAGACTCCATCAGGAATGCCACAGCCATGAACTGGCGAGAGCTTGGTAGGACTGTTGTGGAAAGGACTTTTTGGGTGACTTTCCTGTCTAATGTCGCCATAAGCCAGAAATGACTTGCTGGCACATTACAATGGCAAATGCACTCAGCTCCTGGGCAGAGGCAGGCCGCTGGGGACCTTCCAGACCATTTGCAGAGGAGCCGTCTGAGGCACGGAGAGAAGGGCCCAGCTCAGGACAGAGTTCAGCTCCGCTGAAAACCCTGGCCTTTGTTTGGCAGGGAACCGTCCCAGTTTTCATCACACCTGCGCTCCAAGTTGCCCCTGTTTCCAATCAGGAATGTGTAATCTCTTTATTATGTCCGGCTGCGCTCTCTGGGCCCGTGAATATTCTTGGCTGTATTTTGTGACAGCTCTGTTGGAAGTCGCCTGCCAAGAGCTGGAAGTGAGCGCCACGGAATCAATGCTTTGCCTTCCCTTGGAGAGGACCCCTCGGCAGAAAGCAGGAAGAGAATGGTTGCTGGTTTTGGCAAGAGCGGTTGGTTGTTCTTTGATGGACAGATGGGGTTTAATGAGATTAAAGGGAGAGCTAATCATGTGCTCTGTACTCCTGTGGCAGGCAGACAATACGGAGAAGCGATTCTCTTTTCCAATTTCCACTTTCCTTCAAGTGAGCCCATCCTTTTGACATTTGCACTGCAGGTGAGGGAAAATATGGGTTTGTTTGGAATACACAAACCAAATCAACCCCTTTGGAGTCCACAATTCCCCTTCTTCATATTTGTTCTAGTCCCCCTCTTTGCATATTATACCTGTCATCATTGCTGTCCTGGAAATTTTGAGCATAGTTAGAAGAGCACTGAAAGAACAAAGCAGATCTTTGCATCCTGCAAGGGCCACCTGATGTGATCTGAAAAGCACAAACTCTTTAAATGTTAATCTGACCATTGAAAACAATCCTTGGTCAGATATTCCGAGGGCCAACAGAAGGAGGCCGCCAAATTCTTGAAGCAAGGTCCACTCTAGTTAAGACAGTGGCTTCCTTGATGGAGTCAATCCATCACCGACATGTTTTCCTTGCCTTCTTCTGCCTCAGCTTTTCCTAGCAAGATGTTCTTCCAGCAGCCAGTCACCCGTTTGCAGGAAATGAGACCGTGCAGCCTGCTTTTTTTTTACATCTTATCCTGGTGCAGTTTAAGGTCTTGGGTTTTAACTAGCCCGTTTCTTGGCCACTGGCCCACGCTGGGGACTTGTGATGGGAGGCTGGTTCTCTCTCTCCCCCAGGAGGGACTCTGGGCACTGGGCACCCAGATTCAGCTCTCGATTAAAAATGACACAGTTGCATGTTTCCTTGTAGAGCTATGAAGAGATGCATGCAGGCATCCGAGCTAGTCTTTGAGAAGCAGAATGGTGACAGGTTGTAGTCCAATGCAGGTCTAGACAGAAGAAGGTCCTACAGCTCCTGGCTGGGGAATCATGGGAGTTGTGTACCCTAAATAGCATGGATTTCATCCTATATTTGGGCACCCCCCCCCCCCAAACTGAATTCTACCCTGCAATAACGGCCTTCCACCACTGAGGGCTCAGCCCCACAAACTGATTTTAGGAGCTTTTTAAATAAGAACACAAAAATCACTACACAGTTAAAAAAAAAAAAAAAAGAGGATTCTAAGCTCCTGGGGGTGGCAAACCAGGAAAGGGGGGTTTCACCCCTCTGGTTGCATTCCATGGGACTCCCATGGCTTGGGGAGGGGGCAACCCTCCTTTGACAGCCTGGAGGGGGAACAGGCAGGTGAAGCCCTCCACCCCCCCCATGGCCCCCCCACTCACTTGCCCCGTTAGGTTCCATCTGTTTGCCTACCACCAGATGGGAGCTCAAAGGCTCCCAGTCAAAGGTTCCCAGTCGTGGTGGAGAAGCGGGAGGTGTCCTGTAGTCAGGATGCTCCCCAGGATGCCCATGGGAGGATTGAGTGGGGGAGAGGAGGAGGAAGAGGACGGGAGCACCCTAGCCACCGTGTACTCACTCATCTGTTGAGTACACTTTGGGTTGCATGGCTTATTGCGTCCTAACCCCAACCCCACCCTGGGCTTGCTCATAAACTGCCCCAGATTTCGGGACTTCAGAGGGTCTCCAAAGTCCAGGGCAAATCCAGCTTGGCTTGACGTGATGTGACAAGGGACTCCTAAATGCCGGTCCACACCACAAGTAATCTTGCAAGAAGATAACGTTTCTCGGAGGTCTCACCTGAGAGAGCCTCCATGTTCAGGAGCAGTGTACCTTTGCATGCAGGAGAACAAGTGAGGACCCCTTCCCACCCCGAACATACATATATTGTTCCCATTTCTTCTCTGTAATATCATCAGAGAGAATTTCAGTATTTGGACACGGAATATCTTGGCGAGACAGAGAGAGAGAGAGAGAGAGGGAATGTGCCAGCAAACTGGGTCATTTCTTCACACTTACCACCATTAAAAAGAAAAGAAAACCACATGTTTCCTAGCAATACTTCCCACATGTAACGGGATTCCACAATTTCACTTCCCTTTCCTCGTGAAGGGAAGGCCCAAGACTCTTCCCAGAGCACAGATCATTTGAAGAGCTCGAAAGCAGTTTACGCCCGTGAAATGAAACTGCAAATGTTTCCTATATCCATACTGATGGCCACATTCCCTTGAAGGGGTGCGCAGCGTTGTGCAGAGGCCTGAGTGCAGTACGTCAGCCATACTTCATACACTAAAGCATCCGAGGAAGTGAACTGTGTCTAAAAATTTATGGCATAACAAATTTGTTACTCTTTAAAGTTGTCACTGGGCTTCTTGTTTTTACTAAAAGCAAAAGCAGCTGTGTACACCTAAAGGGAAGTTCCACAGTTCATTCCTGAGCGTTACTTTGGTTAGAGTCACGTTGGATTCCAGATTCCTTCTCGTTCGCGTGTTTAAATACAAAATGAATGTTGTGCTAATTATCAAGATCTGCAGCTCACATCCTGCTCCACTTAAATATAAATTCTATTGACTGGAATGGGATCTCCTGCCACATCTATTTGGTGATGCTGAATCAAGGTGGCAATTTGCTTCTTTATCCTGCATTTTATTTACTTTAACCAAAAGACAGCGTTTGCACAGAAGATCACAGTGGGAAAATCCTGACCTGCTGCTGAGTTGCTGAGGCAACCTGGCAAAAAGGCATTGCACCCAATTAATTAATTAATTAGCTAACTAACCACCTCATAGTCGAAGCTTTCAGTGAATAAAATGCAATCGAAGTAGCAGTAAAATCTTATTTCACTTAAAAATTTAAATTTAAAATTACTGGGCTTATTTATTGAATTTGTTTTATAATGTTTTGTAGATTAGTATGTCTTTTGTTTAGTTGTATCTTAAATTGGTGTAAGCCATCCAGAAATGCTAAATTGCTGTAAACCCTTGTGGCTGTGGTGGCAGTCTATAAAAGCTTGAAATGAAATGAAATGAAATGAAAATAAGCATTTTAAAAAACAACTTGAAGAGCTAAGTCCATATTGCTGGGCCTGCCTAAAAAACTGAACTGAACCGAACCGAACCGAAGCAAACCGAACCAAGCTGACTGGACCGGACCGGACCGGACCAAAACAAACCAACAGAACAAGTGATAACATCACCTGGCGAGTGGATTCCAAAAAGGGTCCATCCCAAACGGAACCAAGGGAACTCTGTTGCATCAGCTGAGAAGAAGATCCTCTGGCATCCAGTTGCGAATGGCGGTCACAGAAATGATCCAGAGAGGCCCACGGGGAGGGCTCCACAGCCGTTGGGGCCTCCACTGTGACTTGACCACAGCAACTGGTGTTCGGAGGGGTGGCCAGCACTGCACAACCAGAAAGGTGTGTTTCATGATGTGAAATTATACCCAAGAGCCAACGCTTAGCTGAAGGAAAAGAGAACAGATTCACAATAGAACTGAAATGAGTTAGATGGGGATGCAGTGCTCAATACAAAGACAGAAGAAGGAGGAATCAAGTGACTAGAGAAGGCAAAGAATTGGATTGAAATAGTATGTCAGATAAGGGCCATTATCTCAAACTTCCTGCCTGTCCGACTTCTTAATCCTTGGAAGTGACATCTGTACAAGCCATTTTAAGTGTCATAACATTTAATCAGAGAGAGAAAGGAAGGTAAGAACAGAGTGGGAGTTGAGAGGCCAGTTAAGAATTGCTAGGAAAAAAAATCACAGGTTTTGTATTACATTGTTGTGTTCATTCTTCCACCCTGTACTGCAAAGTCACCAAAAGCCATATGTGAAAACACATTTAAATGTGCATTTTGGAATGTTTCCTCCCCAGAAATATCCACAGAAGCAATTTAGCTAAAATAAGTATTTGAATAATCAAAATTAGCTGCAAACGACACGGTGAATTGTAATTTAGAGAAATGCGCTGCAAGCTAGAAGAGAGGGGCTCAGACCACTGGCCCTCTGACATAGTAATGTTCTCACTGACCACCTTCAACAACAGGTCTTCTCAGGAACCTGGTCTTCTAGGAACGCAGGAAGGTGCTACACAGGGAGTGAGGCCCCTTCGTCAAGGAATTATAGAACAGTAGGGTCGGACACGACTTCGCGACTAACAACAACAAGGGGCTGGAAGGGGCTGTGAAGCCAGCAGGTCCAGCACTTGCTCAATGTGGGACTCCAAGATCTTGGATGCCTCCAGGGTAGAAGAACCTGCCCCCTCCCTAGGTCTTCGGTTCCATGGGCATCTTGTTTAACAGTCAGGAAGCTCTTCCTGATGTCCATCCAGAACCTGGCTTCCTGTAACTTGAGCCCGTGTCCTGCACTCTGGGATGATGGGGAAGAGATCCTGGCCTTCCGCTATGTGACAGGCTTTCGAGGACTTGTGGAGTGTTATCTTATCTCCTCTGTCTTCTCTTCTCGAGGCTGAACATGCCCACTGCTTTCCACCTCTCCTCACATGGCTTTGTTTCCAGCCTTGTTGCCCTGCTCTGGAACCTTTCTCATTAAGGTATTAATTTATTGGATTTCTAGCCCGCTCCATTAGCCCTGGGCAGGTTACAGACAATCTTTCTTCAACTGTGGTGTCCAGAACTGGACACGGGACTCCAGATGAGGCCTGACCAGTGCTGTACAAAGGGAACTAGGACTTCATGAGACTTGGAAGTGATTCTTCTATCAATGTATTGGTTTATTTTTTCCTAGTTGCAGAACCTGGCATTTGCCGCTATGCTGTTGGGATAGCCCTGGAGTCCAGGCAGGATCTTCTTGTCCAACCTGGAGGTGTTGCTAGGATCAGGCCTAGAATCTTCTGAATGCAAATCAATGCTCTTCCATGGAGCAGTGGGCCCTCTTGGAGAAATGCGCAGATAGATCTGTTCGTTTCAAAATGCTGACTGAACGTAATCCTCAAGCCCCCTTCGCAGGCTGTCTGGAATTAAATCTCTCTTGAGAGTTGCATGAAGAGCAAATTTCCTTGAGGGACCCGTGCGTGATGGTGTATGTTGCTGAATAGGAATGAAATGTGATGTTGGAACTCTTGACCCTGTGGTCCATCTGGCGGAAGGATGTGCAAATCAGGCTTCGCCACGGCACCCCTCCAACGTTGTTTCTTTACAACAGATGAAGGCTTGTTAGTGAAGTGGGTTTCCACTCCACTAAGAGAGAAAAAATATCACAAAAGAAACGAAGAAGCAAAATGCTCAAAGGCAGTTACTGGATGTATCCAGAGCTCTGTATTCCTCCCCATACACTCCTACCAGGTAGGTTTGTTGATTTTATTTTAAATAGCTTAACTGGGGATTATTGTTCAGAATAGATTATCTCCCTAGCCTAATAGCTTCTTAATTTTTGTAAAAAATAGAGCTTGTTTATAAGCTGGAGGACCAGCTAATCAGATCACCCTGACCAAACCAGCGATTTTGGCTTCTCTTGCCTAATTTCTGGTTACATTCAGATAGGAAGTCAGTGGGGAAAAGCTATAATAATTTTCTTTGATCATAATCTTATCTGCACCTGCAAGGTTAGCAGCTTCCCCCACTGCGCCCCGTCTTGGCATTTCATTCCCAAATGGCAGTAAGACTGGAAGGGTGAAGTCCTATTGCGGGGTTGTTGTTGTGATGTGAAGTCAAGTCATCTGTGACTTATGGAGACCGTGTGAATGAAGGCCCTCCAAGATGTCTTAACGGGGACAGCCCTGCTCAGCTCTTGTAAATTCCAGACCTACGGGGAGTTTTGCCTTCTCATGAAGTCCTTGCTCAGAACTTTTGAACGCTATGGGAACTTGTTCCTGCCCTTTTTTTGAATACGCAGCTCTGAGAAGATTACATTTTAGTTCTTATAGTGTAAGGTCTGTGCGAGGCCTGGTTCGCCCGGGTCCTAAGGAAGACCCGGTTCCACCCTCAAAGGCCTGCTGTGACGACTTTGCCAGGCATTTCAGGGAGAAAATCGCTCAGATTCGTCACGAGCTAGACACCACTAGTGAATCAGAGGTTTCTGGGGAGACGCCAATGCTGCCGTCTGGTCCAGAATTATTGGATGAATTTCAGTTATTGCGGCCCGATGATGTGGACAAGGTGCTTGGACGAGTACGTCCCACCACTTGCCTATTGGACCCTTGCCCGTCTTGGTTAATAAATAATTCCAAGCACAGGATTGGGACCTGAATCTTGGAAGTGGTTAACGCTTCTCTGAGGGAGGGTCAGGTGCCTGCCCCTTTAAAGGAGGCGGTAGTCCGACCGGTCCTGAAGAAAGCATCACTGGATCCAGAGATGGCCACTAACTATAGATCTGTGGCCAACATCCCGTTTCTGGGCAAGGTGTTAGAGCGGGTGGTGGCGGGACAAATCCAAGCACTCCTGGATGAAACTGATTATCTAGACCCATTTCAGTCCGGCTTCAGACCCGGGTACGGTACTGAATCTGCCTTGGTTGCCCTCTACAATGACCTGTGCAGGGAGAAGGACAGGGGGAGTGCGTCCCTGTTGGTTCTCCTGGACATCTCAGTGGCTTTCGATACCATCGACCATGGTATCCTTCTGGATAGGCTTGTGGGATTGGGGGTCGGAGGCACTGCTTTGCGGTGGTTCCGCTCCTATCTCAATGGCCGATTCCAGAAGGTGGTGCTGGGGGACTATGGCTCTGCACGATGGCAGCTATGCCATGGAGTACCGCAGGGGTCCATTTTGTCCCCGTTGCTGTTTAACATCTACATGAAACTGCTGGGAGAGGTCATCAGGAGGTGTGGGCTGCGGAATCATCAGTACGCTGATGATACCCAGCTCTACCTCTCGTTTTCCACCAATCCAGATGAGGCAGTGGCTGTGCTGAACCGGTGCCTGGCCGAGGTAATGGGCTGGATGAGGGCCAATAAACTGAAGCTCAATCCAGACAAGACGGAGGTCCTGTTGGTTGGTGGATCGGGCTTCGGAGAGGGTGGATTTGACCTAGTCCTGAATGGGGTTGTACTCCCTCTTAGGGACAAGGTCCGCAGCCTGGGAGTGCTCCTCGACCCGGAGCTTTCATTGGAAGCTTAGGTGACAGCAGTGGCGAGGAGCGCTTTCCTTCAGCTTCGGCTGATCCATCAGCTGTGCCCCTACCTGGAGTACGACTGCCTGGCGACAGTGACACACGCACTGGTGACTTCCCGCCTTGACTTCTGTAACACACTTTACGTGGGGCTACCCTTGAAGACGGTCCGGATACTTCAATTGGTTCAAAATAGAGCTGCCAGGCTGCTGATGGGGACTGGGCGTTATGTTCACATGACTCCAGTCCTCCGTCAGCTTCACTGGCTTCCCATTGAAGTCCGGGCCCAATTCAAGGTATTGGTGATGACCTATAAAGCCCTAAACGGCTTGGGTCCTGGTTACCTGAAGGAGCACTTACATCCATATATGCCCGGCCGCCCCTTGAGATCTGCAGGAGAGGCCCTTCTCCAGGAACCCTCCGTGAAAGAAATTAGGAGGGTAGGTACTCAGAGGAGGGCTTTCTCTGCGGTGGCGCCCAATCTATAGAATGCAGTCCCCAGAGAGGTCCGCCTGGCACCATCGTTATTTGTTTTTCGGTGCCAGGCGAAGACCTTTTTATTTAAGCGTCATTTTAATTGTTCACAATATTTGCTTATTTATCTGGCCAGGGTGACTTCTTTTATATTATTTATTTTATATTGTTAATTTTATATTGTTATTTTTGTATTTTATTGTATTTTATTTTGTGTTGTGAGCCGCCCCGAGGCTTTGGCAAGGGGCGGCATAGAAATGTTTTAATAATAATAATTTTAATAATAATATATGCTTAAGCAGCATGTGCGTGCAGGAGCGGAGTACTCGGCTTTTGTTTTTCGTGAAGATGCTCCATTGGCTTCCATTTATCGTTATTATATGCCAAAGGATGCTCAGACTTTCTCTTGAGCAGTCTTAGAAGATACACGTAATCTGAAAGTTTCATTTTGTACTGCCTCTAAAAAGTTGTACTGCTGTTCAGGGTAGGACGGGATGAAAAATATGGAAGTTAAGTGTTCTGAGGGATACTAAGTTCTCACAAGCCTGCTGTGATATAACTATAAGGGACCAGCCATGGTCTCTTCTTAGGGTTGCTGTTGATGGAAGAAGGAAGAGGAAAACAATGGATTATCTCACAGTAGAATATGCAGTTCGTTAAAAAATATTTTTTTAAAGGTGGGGAAGGCATGATTAAGTGCATTCAGCATCTTTGCATGGAGACAATAAAATGAGATAAAAGTGGGAAGCCTCCTGGAGGAGAAAGGAGAGCTCTTTTCTATTTCACCGATGCCGAGTCAAGGAAAAGATGACTGAGATTGTACATTGGCACTGGGTTATTTTCATTTGCTTCCACCAAAGTTCATTCTAAAATGCAAACATCTGAACCACAGAACGATGAGTGCAGTCCAGATTTTGATTAACAACAGGCTCGGTTAAGTGGTTCAGTCTGGAACTTAGTGATTCCTGAAGAGCGGGGAAGGGTTGCAAGCCGACCGTTCGAATGCCATTCAGAGAAGGCAAACCCTCTTCCCACGGACATTAAGGTTTCATACTCATCCAGCAGTGGGGTGCATATTTGGAAGCGGGCATGAAATGTGCCCCCCCACTTGATAGCAAAGTGGGAAGCCATTTTGTGTGAAGCCAGGCTCAGACGAATTGAAGTTGGTCTTTGAAATGGAGCACGAGGTAGACCCCTGGCAGCCCCCAGGCCTTCTCCAGCTAACCCTACACCGAATGCTTTTACTGCTGTGAGGGATGGGAGCAGCAGCTGGCCACGCACTGACAGAGTGGTCAACTGATGCCCGCCGATGCCCTAGCTTTCGGACAAAGCTCCCTTGGTGGGACCAGAGGAATTGGTATGTACTGGAAAACTACAAAGGAACCTGCTCCATGGGCAGAAACGGTCATGGAACACATCAGATTCCGACCATATTTAAATTCCACTGGATGTTGGCCCACATAATGCTTTGGACCCAGGTGGAGTTTCACTCTGCGGGAAACCAGTTTTCTTCAGCAGAAGGGAGAGGGGTGGCTCCTAAGGGGGGAGTCCGTGTCCGGGGTGTGGGTGGCTGACTAACTGACATGGGCACCAGAGCCCAGGCTCCAGTCCGAACCTTAATCAACAGTGTGAGGTCAGTGCTAGGAGTAGAACAAGAGAAGTCCAGTCCAAGGGGCAAACATGTGGTCAAGAAGTCAGGGGTCAGGAAAGCAAGGAAGCAACGCAGGCAGGAGCAGGTGCCTGGGGGATGGAGCAGGAGCAAGCGGGGGCTCGGAGCCCAGGAACAGGAGCAAGGCCCAAGAGCCCAGGTCACAATGAACAAGGTGCGCTGCAGGAAGTCTGGAGACCTTCTTAGGTGGCTCTTCCCCCAGGGCTCCAGGTGGTGGCCATGAGAGTCCCGAAAGCCGCAGCAGACCAAGGGAGTAATCCTGCAACCACCAGGGTGGCAGTGATGGGCCTTGGCCAGCGGAGAGAGGCCTGAAGCTGCCTTGGATCCTGACAGAGAGGAACCCGCTGGGGTCCTGGGCACAGCTGGATTCGGAGAGGGGCAGGATTTGGGACTGTGCCTGTTGGCCTGATCATCTAGCCTGCTGGATCTGTGGTGAGAAGCCTTGGTTGGCTGTGACTGGAGGAGGCTGCAGGATTGACACCAGTGGTACTCCTCAGCCAAGGACAATGTGGATGGCCGAGTACAGCCACGGCTGCTGGGGGACTTTTCTAATGGCTCAGCAGAACCTGGGTGGAGGAGGGAGCAAAGGAAGGCTGGATGCTGAAAACAGAAACCAAAGAGGGCTCAGCGAGGATGTGCCAGGAAGGGAGGGTGTGGTGCCAGGAACAGCAAGATGGGGCAGGAGAAATTTGGGTAAGGCAGCAAAGCCGTTTACACTGGGACTCAAATGCATTGGCGCTTCCTCTCATAAGTACTGGGATAAGGCTGCGATTCAGCCTCCCCTGCATCTTTTGCTTGCTTGCTTGTTGTTTGGATCCTGAGACCATTGCCTGAATGCGAGAGAGCAAAATGCAGCTTTCCAGTCCAGTGGAGAGAAACAAGGAAGCATCCAAGCTATGCACGCTTAAGCTTCATTCGCCAGCTGGGTGGAAACATGGAAAAGGCAGGGCAAGGCGCTCCCTTCTGTGCTTTTATTTTGATAATGATGGTTTATTTTTGCCTGAATTATTTTAAAGCCCGGATTTATGCCCCCCTCCTCATACACACACGAGTCATGTCACAATTTAAAGATTATAGATTCATAATCCTGATTACTCTGTGAAGCTGCCCGGCAGACACAAGTTATGTTTTCATTCTTCAAGGCTGTCTTGGAGGTCTCCAAGGCCTGCATAAATTCTAAAGTAGAAGGGGCAAGATACAGGTTAATTGGAAGGGAATTCCAAAGAACTGGGGCCACTTCCAAAAAGCTCCTGCTTCTAGTGGATCCAGCTGGAGCCGGGGGTCAGACTAGATGGCCCGGGAGAACCCTTCTGACTCGCTCTGTTTCTGTGTTTCTATTTTTCCAGCCTTGGAGAGCAGACACTGTGAATCTGCAGAGGCTTCCCAAGACTGGAGTGCTGTCTTCAACACAGGAAGGGTTTTTCCAAGAAATCCTTTTCTCCCTGAGATGCTCTCCTAGGATTCTTCTCTCAAGCACTCTGCATTTTAAGCGCAAGATTTAGCGATAATCATTGATCGTCTTTCAAAAAGCTCTTCCAAGGAAATCCACTGAAAAGCATCTCTTGATGTCGGGCCATAAGTAAGGGCGTGGATGCGTTTCGGAAATTATCATTCAATTCAGATGAAAATCAGGATGGGATTTCCTCTTCTTGTCCCCTAAATGAAAGCCACGAAGCAGCAGAATGGCATTGCTATGGAAACATTATTTAATGTATTTAATGCTGATTGCTAATACAGGGGGCATAATTGGACATTAGAGAAGCTGTAATTGTAAAAGCACAGCAAAAGCTCATGTTTTTCTAAGGAGTAATCAAAACCTGATGTGAATTATCGAGTGCTCATTAGCTGTGTGTCGGATGGGCGCTGCCATTGCTCTAGGAAATCTCTCTAGCTGAATGTAAAGATAACTAGGTCTCTGGGCAACCTAAAGAAGTCGAATTCGTGATGCAGAGAGGAATAATTTTATGTGCATCCCAGTTTTCTTGGTGGGTTCCAGGCAGGGGTGCAAAGTTTTCCTGGCTTTGGTTGTTCCTGGTGCTTTGTATGATTTATCTTTGTTCAAAAAGATGCAGTTTGAGGACAGTGGCAAATACCTTGTGCTTCCTCCACCTGCCACTCCCCACATGGGCAGGCTGGCTGGGAAGTATGGAGGTTGTAGTCCAACACATCTAAGGTGAGGTGGGGGACACTGTAGGAAACACTCCAAGAACCGGAATCTATCTGGAACGACATGGTGGTGAAAATTACAGAAATCGCTAGTTGAGTCACTCCCAAGTCGAGTCCCTGATGTGACTTGAGTCGCTTGCTTGACCTGAGTCCCCAACTCTGCTTCCTTCGGATGGGATAGAAGGGGTGTGATGATGTTCCAGTTTTGGAGCTGCACTTGGGAGGAGAAGAAATAGACGGATCCCTCCACAAAGGCCCAGGTCTTTGGTGCCGAGTGCTTTAAAGTCTTGGCCTGAATTCCTGTGCAAAGAGCCAGATTTGGGGTGCCTCCTTGTGGTTTGGACAGACTCGCCAGCATTCATGGTCACAGGGCAGGCCATTAAATACATCCCGGTCTTCTCCATGGTGTCATACTTCTGAAAGTCGGTTGGTCCCGATGGGGAGATGAGGATGTTCCACCTTTTGCAAAATATGAATTTCCCTTTTCTTCATAAGCAGGTTAGAAGGAACTTGAGAACTGGATGTGAATATGAGAGGAGCAAAGCTGTCCAGTTCCTCCATCGATCGTGCCACCTCCTGCATTTGCTCTTCGTAGAGGCGTTTGTCTGGCCAGTGCTGGAAGCTGGATGTTGGACAAGCGGGGCCTTCGGGCTAATGGAGCGGAGCTGGTTCAGGCCCAGCCCAGAGGGACACGGCGGCAGGACTTTGGCTAGCCACGCAGCCAAACCTGAATATTTAAAACTGAATTGTTATTGTGTGTGTGTGTGTGGGGGAGAGAGCAAGCACAAGAGCGGGAGAAGGGAAAGATGTCTTTAAATTTTTATTTTTCACTTTTTAAAAAGCTGGGTTTAAGGAGATGGTCAGATCAGCCCTCTATCACACCTCCAGCATGCAGGAGGCTGTGTTTCGCCTTGCTACAACACTGCCAACTTTGGTTTTTTGATCGGCAGCCTCTGAAGAGGGATGCTGTATCTTCAGAGAAGGTGTTGTGTGTGCAGATTACTTAGACAAGCGCCGGAGTGAATGCATAAGTAGCAATTTTGCATAATGAGGTGTGCAGAATCCCTCCGGAGGTTGTTAAAACAGATAGACAGCCTGTGGTAAACAGCAAGGAAGGGAAGTTCTGAAAGCAGATGGCTTTGAAAACCTGGCGAGCGGCAGGTTTTTGTGTGAGGGGAAAAAACAAAACCCGACAGGTTTAGGGGGGGATATGACATTGTTTTCCCTCCCCTGGCTTTCCAGTGCATTCCCGTGCTGGTGCCATTTCGCAAAAACATTTTCCTCTGCTGTCAGTATCCGCCCTGGCCCATACGCATTTCCTCATCCTTCTCAGGATAAACAGATAGCGTTTATTTGTTTATTTTGGTGGGCATAGGGCCACAAGGTTGGTGGCTGGTTTGCAGGGGATGGGGTATGAGGTGAGACTGAGGGAACTGGGTCTCTTCAGCCTGGAGAAGAGGAGACTCAGAGGGGATATGTTGGCGACATACAGGTATGTGAGGGGGTGTCACACGGAGGTGGGTAGAGACCTGTTCTCCCCTGCAGAGGAAGGCAGGACGCACTCCAACAGAGCAAAGCTCAGGGAACCCAGGTCCAATCTGGATGCCAGGAAGCACTTCCTGACAGTCAGGACCCCGAGGGTGTGGAATGGGCTTCCCCGGGAGGTGGTTGAGGCCCCATCGGTGTGGGTGTTCAAGGATAGACTGGACGCCCACATGGTGGGCATGTCATGAGCGGAGCCGGCTGGTGCCGGAGGTCAGACTAGATGGCCCAGGAGGCCCCTTCTGACTTGCTCTGTTTCTATGTTTCTATGTCTCTCCTCTTTTGGGAGAAGTTGGCCCATTGGGAATTTTGCGGGGGGTGGGTTTCCCACCAAAGGGAGTCTGTGTGTACCCATTCACAAAATGGCTGCCATGGCTAGGTACCCATTTACACAACGATTACAATTGTGATTCATTATTATTAATTATATGTCTATACCACCCATTGGCTGAAGCCATCTGGGTGGTTTACAACAGCAGATAAAATACAAAATATGGAAGAAAAATTGTTGAGTCTAAAATAAGAGCCCAAGAAAAGGGTGGTGGAGGAGTTAGATTTCCAAAGCAAACCCCCTCTCTCTTTAAAGTTGCAACTTTCTGCACCACTATCCTTTTCTCCAAAAGCAGACAAATGAGGCTGAAAGCAACAAGGCCAAAAAATGAGAACCAGATGCCCAATTTACATTAAGATGTTACAGTCGGAGGCCCCGCGAAAATGCCATTTCTCTGAAAGTTAATGCATGCACTCACCCACAGAACGTAGAGGGGGAAGCACATCTGCCCCACACAAAACTCAGGCAAAATGTTCATCTCACCCCCAAAGCAGCCCCCGCACAACTGGACAACACACATGCATGAACATGCACGCACACCGCATTGGAAAAAAGAGGTTTCTCTCCTCCCATTGCCTCTGGGAAAGGCAACACACAAACACCACTTCTCCAACTCTCTCCCACTTCCTCTGCCCCCCTCTGGTGCTTTCTCTACACCACCCCATGTAGAGAAAACCATAAACCATGTCTGTTTCCCTTAAAAAAAACTCTGGGGATGCTTTTAAAGAGAGCCATGGCCTGCAGTTACACACAGTTTGTTTTCTAAGGATGCCTGGAGCCCATGAAAGACTCTCTTGGAAGTAGTGCTGGTGAAAGAGGAGCGTTTAAAAACCAGGAGGGTTTGGGGACTTGGCAGGGGACGAAGGATGTGCCCCCTGCCCCACTGGCGCTCCTTGACACATCCCTGGATTTATTCATGGTGCATTTTTTCTATCAATGTCCCCTAATTCCTGCAGGGGACACAAAGCTGCATTCCCAGTCCTCTCCCTCCCCATCGTTATCCTTACAACACCCCTGCAAAGTTGATTAGGCTGAGAGTCCATGGCTGGCCCAAAGTCACCCAATGAGCTTCATGGCCAAGTGGGAACCAGAGGACAGAACTTCCGGATCCTGGATCACTGTTGGGAGAACCTATGCCTGAGCACCCTCCAAAATGTCCCGTCCTTCACAGTCCTGCTCAGTTCTTCTAAATTTGAGGCTGTGGCTTCCTGGGTGGAGACAACCAATCTCATATTTGGTGGTCTCCTTCCCCTTCCTCTTCCCCTTCCTCTTCCCCTTCCTTTGACATTCCCCAGCATGGTTGTCTTCTCCAGGGAGCCTGGCCTTCTCATAGAATCATAGAATAGTAGAGCCGGAAGGGGCCAAGAAGGCCATCAGGTCCAACCCCCTGCTGTTGCAGGACACCAGTTTACACCATCCCACTCAGAGGGCTGCCCAGTTTCTTTTGAATGTCTCCAGTGCGGGGAAGCCCCCCACCTCTCCAGGTAGCTGCTTCCACTGCTGTATTGTCCTGACTGTGAGGAAGCTTCTCCTGATGTCCAGCCTGAATCTGGTTTGTCGCAGCTTGAACTGATTCTTCCGTGTCCTGCACTCTGGCATCAGCAAGGAGAGGTCTTGACCCTCCTCTTTGTGACAGCCTTTGGGGTACTTCTGGAGGGATATCATGTCTCTCCCCCCCCTGCCCCCAACCTTCTCGTATTTATTAAAAGCTTTTCTATCCCATCCCCTACAAATGTCTTGGGATGGCTTACAATAATTAAGCCATTCCCACAGCATCTGACCATTAATTTACTAAAACCTCTTAAGGATGAACAAGCCCAGTTCTCTCAGTCTCTCCTCATGATGTGCCCAAAGCAGGCCAGTCTTGTCTTTTCTGTTTGTTTGTTTTTGTTTCCAGGACAAGTTCATAGAATCCTAGAATAGTAGAGGAGGAAGGGGCCGGAGGGCCCTCGGGTTCAACCCCCTGCTGTTGCAGGACTCCAAGTCAAAGCATCCCTCTCAGAAGAAGCAATTCTCTCCAAGATTCCCTGCTAATAAACCCCCTAAAGGCTAGATCAATGTTAGAATTAATATTGAACTAGGGGAAATTTTGTTCTGATCATCAAGGCAATGGCAACCGTTTGCTCTTTCTCTTTCATTCAGTTGCAGTGCCTGCAACTGAATGAAACCGGAAGATGGCTTTTGTTCCTGGCATTGCTGCTAGACAGTTTCACTGCACACGGGGGTAGTGTTGCACCGTTTAGATGCAGCCACTGTCTTTGCTACCAAGTGTCCTGCCTTAAACTAAAGAACAGGATTTAAAATGACTTTTGGCATTCATTAATGAGTACCACGTCTGACAGACGCAAGCGAGGAATTTTTTCATTCCCATCCAAGTCATGTTTTGAGCAATGGGGAGATCTGCGTTGAGAGGTTTTTGTTTTGACTTGTGAAAATGCTTTCTGTCAATTAGACTTGCAAATAGCATCATTGGGATGGTTGTGCTGGGTCAGGGAAATGTTCCCCACCCCTTTGGGGGCCATTTGTGAGCTGAATGTGAACGGAAGAATCGGTTCCATTCGAACAAAAGATGGGGGGATGCAAAGAAATGGTTTTGCTCCTGTGTGAAGTTTTGTTGACATGAGATGGCTATCCCAACAAGACCCAGGTGTACGTACGCTTGATGGCCTGGGACCCCAATATCTAAGGGATCACCTCTTCCCACGTGTACCTACCTGTGCCTTGAGGTCATTATCCAAGGCTCTTCTCTGAGTGCTCCCACAAAGGCATATCCTAAGAAACCCTCAGCAGTATATGTCAGGATGATCTCCAAGACAGCAGAGTTGTACTGCTCCATTTATAGGTGACAAGCCCTTGGCAATGGCCACAAGTCCCTGGATTTGGAGGCCTGTGGGCATCCTGCGGTGAGCCGAGAGAGCGAACGAGGCGACCTGCGCCTCTCTGACCTCCTGCTCTGCATTTTGGCTAGATGAGCTTTTTTTGGCTCATCTGCTTGCGTGTCGTGTGCATGCATTGCGTCAAACTTCAGGTGCGCTCGTGGGAGGCTCCTCATGCCGGATGTGCTGATGAATCCGATTCTGATTTGGAGGATGAGATGGTTTTTGAAATAGCACAGACCCCGGCTGTGGATCAAGATCCTGGGGCTTAACAGGAGGTAACAGTGGGTGAGCCTGGCTGTGAGAACATTGGGGAATTAGCCTGAGGGAGGAGACATCGAAATGGGAAGCCTCTTCGATGGAGAACTCCCACCACCGGATGAGATAGATCCATTCACTCAACGGCATCATGGGAAGGAAACCCAGCTGGGGCACAACGGGGGGAGGAGAGGCTGGTTTTGGCAGCGCACCTCCTCTGGGGTTGGGATGCAGAAGGGCTCACCAGGAGAGCTTTGGGAAATGAATGGCAGCAGGGGTTCAGCAATTCTTTTGGGGTATGTTCCCACTCATGTGTCACAGTGACCATCATTGAGGAAAGAAATGCTGGTGAGATTGATATAGCTTGGAGGGAGAAACACGGATCATGACGCCACAGCATCTTGACAGAAGGTAAGGGAACTGGAAAGGCATCAGGGAAATGGGCATCCTGCCCTTTTCAGCCTTCTCCTGTCTCTGCTTCTTGCTTTGCTTCCACTTCAGGTCTCTTCTCAACCTTGGAGAGCAGCTGGAAGTTCGTTTAAGTCTTTGAGCTGGCCTTTCAGGAAAGCACACAGGTGCCAAAGAGGGTTGTGCAGGGAGGATGGTGGAGATCTGATCCCAAGCTCAGGGCTCCTTCTCCGGGAGCCATCCGTGAAGGGGATTAGGAGGGTGGCTACCTGGAGAAGGGCCTTCTCTGCGCTGGCACCCCAATTGTGGAATTCGCTCCCTGGAGAGGTTCGCCCGGCACCGTCACTTTATTCTTTATGGTGCCAGGCTAAACCCTTTTTATTTTCCCAATGATTTAAGTTTGCACTGTTTTTAATATGGGTTTTATTGCTGACTGGCTAGGAATTTGATTGGGGATGCTGTATTTTATTTATTTTGTTTTATTGTTAAACTGTCCCGAGACTACGGTAAGGGGCGGTCTTAAACAGTTTTAAATAAATAAATAAAACAATTTAATGGCCTCTCCATAAGCGAAAGAATCCCCACAACCAACGAAAGAGCAGTTCCTCGTGTTCCCATGAAGCCAGAGTCTAAAATGACCCGGTTACACTGCTGACATTCATGTCCTCTTGCATTAAACAGGACTTGCTTTTGTTTCCCCAGACTTTTAAAGTGTGTGTGGCAATGTAGCCCTGTTCTTGCAGTGTGAATTTTAAGATTTGATCATGTACTTTCATTTTATTTAATGCTGGAGAGTTTATCTATTCGACTCCCCCCGCCCTTTCTACTGAGAAAACGGTCCTTTTGACCCTGTTTATTTGCTGCACCATATTCCAATTTTTATGGGATTTTAGGCAAAATTCCTGGAAGCCCAGTGATGTCTTCAAAAGAAAAGGGAGGCCGTTGTTGCCACTGGTGACAAAGGCAACGGCAAGTGAGTGTCCCAAGTAGGTGGACGCTCCTCCCAACTGCTTATTTTAAGGGAAAAGAACAGATTCGAGCACAAGCAGAGTGTGAGCACAACAGCACCCCCTACCCATGTTCCACAGCTACCGGCATACAATGGTGCGCTCCCTCTTGTACCGGAGGGGGCATATAGCCAAAAGGACTAGCAGCTGTTTATTAGCCATTGGGACTCCAGGGGAAAATAGCTCGCCTCTGTACCTGCTCTTACCTGGCTTTGGCTCCCGGGAAGAGCTTTAGCTGTACCACCTCCCTTAATTTAAAAAAGGAACACAGGAATAAAAGAGTCTTGATGAGCGAGGCTCGGGGTCTCTCTCTTCCAGCATTCACTGCCACACAATCTCGCTGCCTGCAGGCTCCCTCCAAGAGGTGGTGCGTGCACCAGCACCCCCTCATCCATGTTCCCCAGCAACTGGTGCATACAGGCACACTGCTGGAGGGAGTCCAAGGATGTGAATTCTGCAGTTTGGCTTCCCCCTGTGTGGAGAAGTCCTTCTGACTTTCCCATGGGGTGACCTCTGTGGGTTTTGAAATTGAGAGGGAGAGAGAAAAAGTCTCCTTCTCTGCTTTCCCGCACCATGCGCCATTTTGCACGCCAGTGTCACGTCGGCCTGTGCTCACCCCTTCTCTATGAAAAACAATCCCAGATGTTGTAACAGATTTTCTTGAGAGGTGCAATTTCCAAGAATCCTCCAAAGAAAGGGGCAGTGATTGAAGCAAGCTTATTAAAAACATTCTGTCCAAGCCTATTTCTAAACCTGGAGGATTAAGGGAGACGTTTCTGTTTGGATTTTAAAGAAAGGTTCTTTGTTCCAAACCCAAAGCTGCTTTATTGAAAAGCAGGTCCAAGATTTAAAAGGATTTCCATGCTGCCTTCACTTGTTTTGTGGGGCCAGGTGGGGAATCAGAAATTAACATTGTAGTCCTGTATGCTTATCTAATCAGGAATCAGCCCTGCTGAGTTTAGGATGGCTGACTTCCAAATAAAAGTGCTGATGAACCTGTGAAATGATTCTGCCAAAAGGAAAAAGGAAGGGAAAAAAAGCAAAAGAAAAGAAGAAGAAAATACAAAGTTTAGGGAAGACATAACCCCTTCATTTAATTAATTAAATTAATTTCCTCTTAGGCAGTTTGTCTTCTAGCTCTTGTGGAATATTTTTTCTTATTAAACCTTTCTTTAAGCACAGAATGATCTGATGAAAAGATCATTGTATACCATTCTTTTCTATACTGTTCTGGGACTCAAGGTGAAGGACAGTGTAGAAAAGCTTTTTAATAAAGAAAGAAGGGGGAACTTAAAGCAAATAGGGTCAGGAGAGTCAGATGGGAAATGGTTTAGTTTCTGCTTTGTATTGGAATTTTTTAAAAACCTAACATTCTATTAATAATGAAACTTTCCCGCACACATTGCTTCTCCTCGAATTACTGGCTTAATTTAACAAAACTGTCACTCGGGGCACAATCTGATCACTGCCACCCAAGATGTGCACAAACCTTCATTCTCCACTTTACATTTCTCTGCTGGGAGGATTCACCCTTTATTCCTACTCTGTTCTTTAAACATATAAGTGACTCATTAGAGGATCTCACCTCTGATTGCTAACTTTGCTCCAGAGTCCTTGGTGAGAGACTCTGTCCCAGTTGTTTGGAAGTCACGGGAAGGGCTGACGGCCACCGGTCTGGATGGCTTTGAAAAAGGGACTGGACAGATTCATGAGGGAGGTGTCAGTGTCCGGGGTGTGGGTGGCTGACCACCAGACCAGGGCACCAGGACCGGGGTTGGGGCAAGAGAGGCAGTCTAGAAACATGGTCAAACAGCCCAAGAGTCAGAGCTGGGAGCAGAAGTGTCAGGTAGGGTCAGTCCAAGAAGCGAGCATGGTAAGTCAGGAAACTGAAGAGACAATGCTAAGGGAAACCAGTACCTGGGGGTCTGGAGCAGGAGACAGGGCAAGCAAGGACCAGGAAACTGGGCAGGGTCCAGGAGAAGAAGCAGGATCACAGGCAGAGTTCCAGAAGCAAGTCCAGAAAGCCAAGAAACAAGGAGCACCCCAGCAACTCAGAGGACCTTCTGAAGGGAAGAGCCTGTTCTCCAAAAACAGGCAGAGAAGCATAAGCCAGAGACAATTGTTCTTGGGTAGCAATTCCCCTGGGGCTCCCAGGTGGTGCTCATGAGAGCCCTGGCCGCTGCAGTGGATTGGGCTAGTAATCCCGCAACTACCAGGGCTGCTATTCTGGCCTTTGGCTGAAGCTGCCTCAGAGCCTGCGAGGAGAGGCCATCCGTGACTACTAGCCTGGCTGGCGACGGGTTCCCTCCTTCACCTGAGGGGGCCTGTTTGCTGCATCCGTCATGCACCCTTCCTGCTGGAGGGCTCCTGTGGCAACTGCGAATGGAGGGCTGGACTAGACGGACCTTGGACCGATCCAGCAGGGCTTTGCTTATGTCCTGGTGAAGCCCAAGCAAACAATTGTCTCTGCCTGTTTACTGAGATGGTCAAAGACGCCACTTCTCCCCATTTCACCAGGTGTCTGTTGAGCTCACTATATCTAGGCTCAGCTTTAACCCCAAGGACTCCAACACTGGGAGGTATCTAGGATTTGCACAGGAACAGCTGTCGGGCAGGCGCATCTTCTGCTTAGGCAGTTATACGTCTTTGATGGGCGCTCATGGTTCACCACATGTTCCCGGCCTGCCCCCCCTCCCCCCGCCCGCTCTTCAGCATTTGAGCAATCAGAAACTTGTTCGTCTTCATTTCCTAGGGATGCTTCAGCCTGAACTGGATGCTTCCCAGGTCCTGTAAGCCTCTGGCCAGGGCTCAGTTGAAAAACTGCTCTGCAGACTTCTTAATGTTATGCACCAGCAACCTAGTTCCATTGTGGTACATGTGGAATCCGCTGCTCTTGTACGTGCCCAGCTTCTCCCAAATGTTCCCCAAATTTAAATAAACTTGAATGCCTCCTTCTCCCTAGAACTGGACAGCTATATCCCAGGAGCTGTCAGACATCCTACATACCCCAATTTCGGCTCTCAGACTCTAATAAATTTCTCCCTGAAGTCCCTGTGTTTATTTTCTGGGAGGTGTCCAGTTAAAACTGTGAGTTGGGAGCACTGACCTCATGGTTCAGCTCATCTTCAGCAAAAGCCAACAGAGCAGCCCTGGGCAGGGCTTACCTAGAAGACCCCGTGGGATGTTCAGCGATGCTGAGCCTGCAGGACGTGCATTTGGGATGGAGCCCAAGGCTCTGTGCCGCAAGCAAACTGTCCTTGCCAGTCCTGCAGATGCAAAGGCATGCTTTGAACTGGAATGCCTGAATGCCTTCATTTATTAGATTCATGTACTGCTTTTGAGGTGACGTCCTGAGAAATGGTTCCCATCACAGGGGTCTGCACCTGGAAGGGTCAGGAAGATTCTGGGGCTCACTGTGGAGGAGAACAGGTGCGCTTGGAGAAGACTCCCAGGTGCGCATGAGAAGCGGCCTGTTCTGGAGGGACAGGTAGCTCAGACTCCGAGAGTGAGGCGGGGATGGCTGAACCAGATGAGGCTCAGAGCTCTCCCTCTGATAACAGAATGGCTGTGGTACCAGTCCGAGCCTGCTCTGGATGAATGTAGCTCAAGGACACCCATGGGGCCCAGTCTTCCTCCTGCCTGTGGGAATATGAAGAATGGGAGGGGGAGACGTGGAAACAGGGAGCCTCTTGGCTGGAGAACGCCAGCCTCCTGGAAACGTGGACCCGAGGGCCTGCTGGCACGGCCCCAGGCTGGCCCAACTGGGGGCCCAGCGTGCAGAACGCAGGCTCTCCCAGTTGCACAGCGCCCCTCCTTCCTGAGACAGGCCCCGAAGGGTTCATAAGCAAAGCTTGGGATGAAGGGGGGCAGAGAGGGTTCAACATCTCTTTGTGTATGTTCAGAGGCTTGTGGGTACTTAAGAGTGTTCTGTGTAGAATGAAGGCTCTTACAAGAAGTGCTGGAGAGACCCTCTTGCTTGGGAGAGGACGCTAAGCTCATGACAACTGCACCCCTCGTTCTCTTTTTGGGGGTCTGGCTGTCCCAGCACTGCCCAGCTGAACCGGGCAAGACAGCTACAGGCAGTGCTTTGGCCATCTTCTTTCTTCTCTCTGATGCCCCTTGGACCTGATCCACAACGTGAGCATCAGCAGAGCAGGGCACAGCATTTTGCTTCCAAAGGTCTTGTTGCTCAGCCCTCCCTGAGGACACTACAGGCTGAATCGGGGCCTGCTGGAAACCCTGGAGAGGGGTGGCCAGTCAGTGTGCCAAACCTCAGGTCTTGGGGGCCACACTGGCCCTCCGGAGCTCCTCGGGGCTGTGCCCCCCGTCCCTTCAGCACAAATCATTTGGGGTATCTTGGCCCGGGCTGATTCATTTCCTTTTCTCGCTCCTGAAAGGCTGAAATGCCTGCTTTTAAAATATAGTGATTGATAGGGAAAGCTTTAAACTGACTCCCTCTTACTTTATCTTATACAGTGTTTAATCTTAGGGAAAACTACCTTATGGGTCTATGAACAGAAGAAAATTGGACCAGATTCCAATATCCTCAATGAGTGTAAAATCCTTGGGCAGCTACTTGGGACTTTAGAATATAATGGCCCCTCATGGAGTAGCTTGGAACTGCCGTTTCAAATTACCCAGAATCCCCTGGCCTGATGCTACATCAGGGCATTGTGGAGAAGTTAAAATGGCAGTTGAAAGCCATCCAGTTCCAAATGCAGTGCTGGAGATGCCAGATGGTTTCTAGACGGAGGAAGAAGCAACTGGGAAAAAACTCTGCGAAGGGACCTCCTTCAACAGGAAGAATGCAACCATATGCTAGAAAATGTTTGGTATATCATTTTTTAAATACTTTGATAATAAAAGTGCCTCTATCGGTTGTTTCTTTTCCACTGGTTATTAAAAATCCATGCAGCTCTACATGTTAATGTAATTTACATTCCATTAAGGAGCACTTCGTTGCTCTCTGTGGAAGGCAAACCTTCATCTATTTCCTATTAGGCAATGCAACGTAGCATTGAAAATAGAGCGTTCAGACAAACATGCTCTGAAGTGTGTTTTGTTCGACTGCAAGGGTTTGCATTTCCCATGACAAAAGGTGGAAAAAAAGCTTCTGGAAAATGAGGTCGAAAAAGAAATAAGGAGAAGATCAACTCTTTGGTTATTTTGCTATGAAGTAGCTATAAAAGGGCAGGGAGAATCTGAAGAATGGTTTTGTTGCGGGTTTCTGTGTACGAGAGCCTCCGAGAGAAAATGTGGTTTGCCCACACACATTCCTGCTGATGAAGGATTTGATCTGGTCCAGTTTGGGGGAAATGTTTTAGAGAAGGGCCATTTTGGTGCATGCAAATCTTCCTAAATTAGAGAAGGAAATATACGGGGAAGAGCTCATGGGGAAGGGCTGCTTATACTTTGGAAGAGCTGGAGAACCCCTTGCTCCGTGTATGCAAAAGATAGCCACTAAATGACAGGCTGAAGGCAAGTCCATGATCCCAGGGGACTGTGGGACCGCCGTATCCCCTCCACAGCTAGGACTGACCCGGTATATAGTCTCACATAGTGTCAGTTCATGGGGCATTTGCAACAAGAGTTTCTAGTCCAGTCTAAAAGGTGCTCTTAGTTTAAATCATCTTTATTTCCCAGTCCAAAGAATCTGGTAACAGTATCCTGGGAAACCCTGTGAAGTGCTGAATAGCTTAGGGAATCTTTTGTTAAGCCCATAATGGCTTATAGTACAACCTGTCAGCCAGAAGAATGACTGACAGTTTCATTTAACGTAAAAATTATCTATGTATTATTTGGGGGCGGGGGTTGCTGTTTCTTGGCCTGTTTGAGAATCCGAGCCACTGAACCATCCTGTGCTTCGAAGGCGCAGAATTGGGGTGTCTTGCGGGAGCAGACTCCCCCCGCTTCTACACGGATGAGGTGAAGGTGGCGAGAGGCAGATTGAAGCCACACCGAAATCCCCACTGATATAAAAAAGGGGGCCCCCTGTATGATGGATGGCTATTTCCATAAAGACACGGGTGATAAATCTGGCAGTGTGCTGAGGTTCCGTGTCAATGCAGTGGATAACAGCCATTTCTCACAGGAAGAGCTTCTGGTCTCAATGCCACATTTCTGGCCAGCCCACCTGCATGCCCTCTTTTAAAGGGCTGCATTTTCCCCTCTTTAGGACATTGTGCATCTCTCCCTCCAGTTCCCCTACTGATTGTAATGCCCCTTTTCCTGTGAAAGTGGAAAATACCAGAGTTGTATCTGGTGCACAGTCTCCCCTGTGTGTGTGTGTGTGTGTGTGTGTGTGTGTGAGAGAGAGAGAGAGAGAGAGAGAGAGAGAGAGAGAGAGAGAGAGAGAGCAATCTAGCTAAAGAAATAAATAGCTGCTGCATTGAAGAGCCCTGAAATAATTGCCTTATTACTACAAACTGGAAAAAAATCCATTTGCATTTCATTCATCAGTGGTTAAAATCTCAGTTGCATGATGCTGATTGCAATCTGCTCTTGATGTGACTTGAATGGGATATGATTTGAATTCCAGCCCTGGGACTTGACCTACAAGTCCCGAGATGAACTAAGCCCTTTTCGCCCTTTCCAGGTGTTCCACTTCCATTAAGGTCCGGCAAGCGTGCCGTCCTTTACAAGCCAGCCGTGCTTGGAGTTCTGGTGACAAAGATAGGTGGTCACATGTCTTCATGCGGATGGCCTAGGTCTGCAGTTAAAAAGGCACGTTGGAAGCTGCCAGACATGGGTGTGTGCATGGAGATAGGGAAGTGATATTGGAATGCGCTCCCCAGAGAGGTCCGCCTGGCGCCGTCATTATATGTTTTTTGGCGCCAGGTCAAGACCTTTTTATTCACCCAATATCTTAATATGTATCAATTGGATTTTATTGTTTGTATTGTATTTTCAGCCAGCGTGGAATAGTTAATTTATTTCATTCTGATTAATGTTGTAAGCCGTCCAGAGACGGAAGTAATGGACAGCATACAAATTTTAATAAATAAATAAATAAATAAATAAATAAAAATAAATGTTGCAACATGTTGGGACATGGGGACTGGCCCCTGTTCCGTGGAAGATTCGTGTCACATTCCCAGGGTGATTTTGTCTGTAGAATATCTGGGAAATCTGAGCTGTGTGTGAATAACGTCTTGAAATGCTCCACCCTATTTCAAAGAGATGAAGACACAAATGGGGGATTGCAGTGCTGTCTGAAGCACTGTGAACCTCCACCTGCAAGGGCTCAATAAATGCCGCATGTAGAAAAATGGTAGGTATCTATGCGCTGCATTTTCATCCACTGCTTCCTTCGTTCAGTTAAACCACCCTCGCCAGCAGTAGGGACGGAGCATTTTCCTCCCCGCACTTCCCACTTGTTCTCTCTTCCCTGCAGATTTGTCGTCTCCATTTTCCTGTGGTTGGTTTTATACCTTGGGATACCTGTGAAGATGTATTAAGGACCGATAGTTCAGGGGTTAAGTAGAATTGATCTGCTCAGCTTTTGCACGCATGCCGTTCCCTGGCCTGTCCTTTGAAGAATAAATGTCTTCTTCAGACAAATTCCAATTGCTTTTCCGATAGACTCAGGCTGCAGCTCAGCGTTTATGATCAGACACGTAAAAAACGCTTCTCCGACACAGAGCTGTTGAGCACTGAGTCTCAATGCATGAAGACAACTTGGATATTGTTCATCCTCTTCCTTCGACCAGCGGCCCGACGATGGTCAGGCTCGTGACGTAGGGCTGCCCTTGAAGTCAATCTGGGGACTTCATCTGGCCCAAACCGCAGTTGTCAGACTAGTTGTTGCGAGCAGTTGACTGGACTGCCACATGTCAATCTTAATTTCCCATTGATTGGCCTTTGATATTTATGTCCATAACCAGAATTCTCCAGGCAGCTTGCAATAAAAAACCCCCACATCACTGAAATACAAATTTATGTCACTTTGTGGAACAGCTGTCCGTTTCTCCCATGTTCCAGTCCAAGGGCTGGATGGAAGAATCAGTTTTTTCCCAGCTGATGTCACTTTTGCACAAACTTACTTCTAAGTGTATCCCATTCCTGCATTGATTTGCCATTCGGAAAACCCACAAGTGCTACAAGCCGAGGTTCCTCCTTCAAACAATCGCCAGCCACAGAGTTTTCCTTGCAAAAAGTCCATTATTGCTCCCTAGCGCAAATCTCCCAGAATGGATCTCTGAGCATGCACAGAGTGCATGAACCCAATCTAGAATTATTTATTTATTTATTAAAACATTTCTATGCCACCCCTTGCCAAGGCCTCGGGGCGGCTTACAACATTGAATACAAAATACATTAAAACAATGACAATTAAAATATATACAGTAAAATAAAATAAGCCGCCCTGGCCGAATAAAATTCAATAATATTAACATTTAAAATGCTGCATAAATAAAAAGGTCTTCGCCTGGCGCCGAAAAACAAATAGCGACGGCGCCAGGCGGACCTCTCTGGGGAGCGCATTCCATAACTTAGGCGCCACCGCTGAGAAAGCCCTCCTCCGAGTAGCCACCCTCCTAATTTCCTTCACTGAGGGCTCCCGGAGGAGGGCCTCTCCTGGGACTCTCCTTACACAGATCCCTGGGCCCCATCCTTGCTAATGGCATGTCATGGGGTCAAGAGCCAAACCCAGCTTGGCCGAGACACCGCTCTGCTCCAAGCCTCCCAGCACCAACTGTATATCTTGGTTATTCTTAGAGAATAGGCTGAGAATATGCAGGGGGAAAAATCCTTCCAAGCAGCCTTTTTTGCTTAGCAGTGAGCAAAATCAAAACTTGTTTGCTTAGCAGTGAAGAACTTTCTCAGAAAAGCTGATCTACAGAGAAACTGCAGCTCAGTTGTCGAGTGAAGAACACCACTATGTGCAAGAAAGCTATGCTGGATCAGACCCAAGGTCAACGCAGTCCAGCTCTCCACTCACAGGGTGGCAAACTAGCTGCCCACTGGATCCCTCCAGCAGGATGGGTGCAAGAGCTCCGCCTGCCCAGTTCCTCAGCAACCGGGGTATGCAGGCACGTTGCCTCTGGTGAAGGAGGCAGCCTGTAGCCAGCAAGCCTAGCAGTTAGAAATGAGGACCCACGAAAGTGGCACAGAACTCCGCTGCTGCTTTCCAGCTTGGAAGCTTGAGAGCATCTGCTTGAGTGCAGAAGGAACGTGGAAGCAAGCATTGTCTCAGTGCCCCCCTTGCCTTCAAAAGATCTGGATGGCTGGTTTCCATCATCTCAATGTTTCCTCCTGTGTCTTGAGGGAGAGGGGTGGAGGCACCACCTGGATTTGGTGGAAACTGGAGGTGCCTTGCTCCTCATCTTCCTACCCCCCAGAACACCTCTCCAGTTCCTGTCTTGGAGAGAGACTCTTAGTTTTGGAGCCTCCAACTTGGAAGAACCTCCACCGCATCGGCTGAATCCCTTCTGCGAGGCTTTTCCAAGCTCACAGCGAGGGTTCTCTCTTTTCCGATGGCTGTCCAGGCAACATCTTCTGCCTATCAGATCGCATCCTTCAAGGCACGTCTGAAAAGCAGGAGGGCTGTTTGGAATCGCTGACAAGAGGGCAAATATATTGGGACGACGATGATGAAGCCGGCTACTACGACTTTTACTATTATTATTGTAAATTATACTTCTATAGCACCTGCAGCCCAAGCTCCCTGGACAGTTCAGAACATCCAGGTTTCAGCCAGACCCGACCCTGCTTAGCTTCCAAGATTAGGGAGGATAATACAAGCTATATGGAAGGGATCACAGTGAGAAGAGGTAAGACGGTGTCCTTCCGAAGTGAATCCAGAAGGAATGGCATGGGCTGAGAGCATGTCTGCTTGGCAGCCCTGCTGGTGGTAGGAAGTCCTCAGCCTGACATCTGGTTTTCTCCACTCCCATTGGGCCAGGTCAAGAAGATGATTTGGCTTGTTTGCCCCCAGCAGCAGGTAAGATTTCGATCGAGCGTTCGAAGTATGGCATCTTTCATAGATTTATGCTAATCATCTTTAAATATGTGCGTGAAAATGGCTTGAGTGGAAGGAAGGTTTCCTGCAACCCTTCAATTAAATCGCCTGGATGCACTCCAAACATTCTGATCCCTTCTTTAAACCAGGAGGGAGGAGATAATGGATATCAGCTAATAGAGCTATAAAATGTGCTATTTGCATAAGTAATACTGGGCAAATGCCTGGGTAAAATTAGATTTCTAATGAAAATATTATTAAAATAGGGCCATTAATGAATTTGGACAAATTATGGAGTAGGTATATTTGGCAGCTGGATGGAGCAGATAATTCAAAGCAGACATCTTAGTTGAGCGGGAAATCAATATTGAACCTTGCCTAACATAATAGCGATTCTTTCAGCTCGTCCTCGGGTTTGGAACACTGCTGTGGCCATTTGTCTTTGGAAGGGGGTTTGCCTTCCTGTCTGGTACCCACAAAAGTGACTCTCTGTTTAGTGCTGTGTCCCGGGAATAAGCAAGGATTGCTTCCAATAATCCGGATTTGAATGCCCAGGCATGGTGGTTTGGCTGGGAGGAGGCAAATTAGATGCTTTAGCGGAAAAAGGCCTGCATTTCGAAAAGTGCATGCAGAATATGAACCGGGAAAACTTGGAACTGCATCATAACATTCTAATGTGCTGAGCATGTTACAATATTTGGAATCCCTTGGTTCCTTTTTCTGGGGCTACCAAGCTTCTATTGAACTCTCGTTTTTTAATTTGAAGATGTTATTTTTCATTTGAGAACCACACACATGAACACATGAGCAAATGTAGCAGCATTTGTATACATCCGGAGTCACCATATACTAGAAATGGGAACCATTTCCCCAAGAAATCATCCTTGAAATTAAGTAGCTCTAATTTGCATAGATATTTTGTTCCGTAGAAGCTATTCTCGTACGTCGTCAAACCAGACCATAATAGTGGCAGCCGAGGGACATTTCCACCCAGTTGATATGTGTTTGTTAGAAAGACAAGGCCTTTTTATTCCACATTGTTTATGAGGAATATTCTAATTTTTTTGAGTAATTCATGAAGAGGACGGCCACGAACTCTTCTCAGTGCAGAACAGGAAATAGTGGACTCAAGTGACAGAAGCCAGATTCTGGCTAGACATTCCTGAGTGTAAGAGCAAGTTAAAAGTGGAATCCAAGACCTAGGGAGGTCAAGGGTTCTCACACACTGGGGGCCTTCAAGTGTGGCTGGACGGCCATCTGAGGGGGATGCTTGAACTTGGTGTCCTGCATTGAAAAGGGGGAGCAGAGCCAATGGCCTTACAGACCCCTTCCAACTCTACTATGCCATGATTATATGGGTCTCCTAGAAACGGATGTACAGAGAAACCCAGAGGCTGTGGGCATGGATGAAAAGTCCAGAGTAAAAATAAATTATACTGCATATTTCTATGGGTTAACACAGATTATTCATCCCCGCTGCACACACCTGGTAACTTGGAGGATACCAAATTAAGCTGTCCTACAGTCTGACCCTACACCAGAAGATTTTACACCATCTGAGTTGGGACGTTATTTTCGGAGGATCCCTCCTTTCTAATTGCTAAGTAAAACTATCCAGTTTGGCCTGTATAAGCTCCATCTTTCTGTGCAGAACAGCACCTCTGTTTATTTCTAACTCTGTTAATATAGGCTTGGCTGATTGTCTGTGACCGGCCCAAAGTCACCCAATGAGCTTCATGGCCGAGTGGGGACTCGAACCTGGATCTTGGGAGTCCTAGTCCAACACTAAACCACATGGGGGGGGGGCCACAACGACTCTCCATTATAGTCCCCATACAGTCCATTGCAGTATTTAGATTACCCCCATGGGCTCCAGTGCAGCCCAAGGTAGGAGACGGAGGGGATGGAATGAAGAACTAGGACTTGAATTAAACTGGAATTCAGGAGTGGAGAAACCAGAAGCAGAGCTGCCAGAAGATCACAGTAAATTTATCTTTCTCTAACAACTCACTGCTTAAATCCCACACTTTTGTATCCTCTACAGCACAATATTGTAACAATAAAATCTGGATTGAATATGGTTCCACCTACGCAGACGGGAATATTTAGTTGCCTTGATAGCATAACACCATTGAGAGAGTGTTAAAAAGGCCCCACTAAAAACATTTCATGTGGCTAAATGGAACACAACAGTTAAATGCTAATAGCCAAGTGAGGGTGCGCAGTATTTGTTCTTTCTTTGCTAATGTTTAAATGATGTTCATTTGAAGGGCAATTTTCTTGTCAACTCTGTAATTAATGCAGAATACATTACCAAAGGCTATTGTTAGCCGAGTTCACCAAGAGCCTTGATTCCAGCGGAAGGGTATTTTTAAAAACAAAATATTTAACTGATTTATTGCCTTCTAGGTGACGTGTTCCACTAGGGCATTTGTTCACCACACCTGAAGTGGGCACAATCAATCCGGCATTTTGTCAGGGCAAGCTCTGGATAAGCCTGTATTAAATTTTTAAGAACTGGGGAATACTAGGGCCTCGTTGAGCGTTCCTTAGCTGTGGCAAAACATGACCTTGGAACACCCTTGGCTTGTTAAATCCCACAGCCATGGCCTCTGTCTGATGCTGCTAATGCATAACAAATTAACATTTCATGGTAGTTTGACTAACACTTCTGAAATGTGGACATCTTTTGGCAAGTGGTATGTGGCGTCATGTGCACATCTTTCCCTTTTCCCCTTCCCAGTAGATCAAAGCAAAATGCTTCTACCATACAGGTTTTTTTAAACCAAGCCAGGCTGGTTTTGCAGTGTGAATGCTCATAAAGTCAATAAGCAACTCTTGATCATGTCAGAACTGATTCGAAACTGAATCTTCCTTCTCCCTTTTCCCCAGAGGGGGCTGGATCCACCCTCAGGGAGGTTCGTACTGCTGGTGGGCCAGACGGCAGGAATGCCAGGCATCCCTTATTTGGTACACTCGTTGGGCTTGACAACAAATGGCTGGGTGATGAACTGACACCGTACCTCCTCTGTTTCTCTTCAGTCTCCAGTGCCTCTCCCTGAACCAGAGATAGCCTGGTTCTCAGCAGCAATGCGGCTAATCTCACTCATGGCACCCCAGCAATGCATTCCAATCTTCCTCCTCTGTGTCTAACCTCACCTCCAACAATGGGCCAGGGCGGCTTATTTTATATTGTTATTTTTGTATTTTTAATTTTAAGGTTTATATTTTTAATTTAATGTTATTTATTTTTAACTTACTGTTGTAAGCCGCCCCGAGGCTTCGGCGAATGGGGCGTCATAAAAACGTTTTAATCAATCAATCAATCAATCCTGCATTTGGAGAGATGCGGGCCCAATCTATGCCCTCTCTGTCACCTGGAAATGGAAAGAACCAGTCAGATAACAGGAAAAGTTGACGTGTTGACAGGCTTGTGTTGCAGAATGAAGAGACTAGTAAAAAAAGGTTCAATTTAGATGCCAGGAAGTACTTCCTGACAGTCATGAACCTGAGGGTATGGAATGGGCTTCCACGGGAGGTGGTTGAGTCCCCAACAATGAGGGTGTTCAAGGACAGGCTGGACGTCCACATGGTGGGCATGTCGTGAGCAGAGCCGCTGGAGCCAGGGGTCAGACTAGATGGCCCAGGAGACCCCTTCTGACTCGCTCTGTTTCTCTGTTTCTAAATCAGCCTCTGCATCCTAAGTGCACGAGAGGCACGGGCGTGTGTTGAAATGGGACCTGTGGCTGCTATTACCTGCACTGTGTTTCCATTGCTCTGGTTTTCAAGGTCCTCTACGTGGCAGCACCAGCCTTCCGGAGCCTTCTGTCAGCTGTTCCTGAAGATCCAATCCCTCTCCATCAGGCCCTATAAATGCGTTTCCGTCATCTTGCTCCGCAGTTTGAGCACTTTGTCTCTCGTGTGAGGACACTGCTAAAAGCGTTTTCACCTGGAAAGTTAAACCATCTGTTAGTTGGATCTTTATTTAGAGGGGTGCATAAGCTAGCCGTCATGAACTTTCTTGGTTTACCAAACTTAAGAATACAATTATAAGAAATAAAAAACTGCATATTATACTAACAAAGAGCAGGCTCTCTCCCTCTCCCTCCCTCCCTTGCTTTAGCAAGAGTTGTTCCAAAAACCCCTTACCATGTAGCATCAAATGCTGGAATGCAAATAAAGTCTTGACTGGTGTGAAAAATATGACTGTGTTAGCACCAGAAGGACCTCTGTGGGGAGAGCATTCTGCAACCCAGAGGCTGCTGCCAAGAAGGTCCTCTTTCTTGTTGTCTTCTGTGACCCTCTCTAGGAGGAACACCTTAGATGATAAGTGACTGTATAGGATTATACTGGCAGAGAGATGCTCTCAGTTTCTGCAGTTCTAAGCCACGTAAGGCTTTATAGGTCAAAAATAGCACCTTGAATTGATCTTGGAATCCTGCAGGCGAAAATCAGGGGTGTATTTCCAGACATTCTGGCTTCCACAATCAATCGGGCAGCTGCATTTCGCACTGTCTATCGTGTTTCCAAGCAGCTCCTTATCGAATGCACAATATCAACCTAGCCCAGGTAAGGAGGGACAAATTTGCCAGCCCTGCTTTTGCTCACATCCCAGTCTTTAAAATTCACCTTTGTTGTGTTCTGTTTTTGAAGAAAACTGTTAAGTTCCCTAAGATCTTATGACAAAATAAGATCCAGCGTGGTGCAGTGGTTAAGAGCGTGGGACTGGGACTCAGACAATCTGGGTTTGAGTCCCCGCTCAGCCATGGAGCCAACTGGGTGACTTTGGGACAGTCACAGACTCTCAGCCCAACCTACCTCACTGGGTTGTTGTTGTGGGGATAAGATGGAGGAGGAGAATGATGTAAGCTGCCTTGAACCCTTTGTAGGAAAAAGGCAGGATATGATTCAAAAAACAAACAAATAAATAACCAACCAACTTCCTTCCCATCTGGAGAGCCCACATAAATGGATATAATATTGCACCTGGGGTTTGGAGATCTCATCTCCTTCTCCTAAGGAAGTGCCGTGACTTAAGCTCATTCCACCTGAACTGACCATCTTCAAGTACTATCACCTCTTTGTGAATTGATCTCACGGCAGAGCAAAATGGTGGAGATCTGGGAAAATGCTTTACGGAGGACACCCGATCCGTGTTTGCACTTCCTTTTCTTTCATCCACTCAGGGTGGGAATTGTACAAGTGCAACTTCTTCAGTACAGGCAGCTTGGCAATATGCATATTTTGTAGCACTCAAATATGTACAAATTAAAGGATCTCATGTGGGAAATGCGTTTCAGCTGCCTCCAAAGCCAAATGAATGGTAATTATCTCGAAGACAATGTGGCAGTAATCAAGGAGTGATTAGATCATGCTTTTAAACGTATGTCTCAGGTTTGAAATGAAAAGCAGGGGAGCAAATGGCAGAATGAAGAGAATACTCAAAATAACAGCCAGAAATGATGTAGCTAAATCAAATAGGAAAATGTAACTAAATTACCAGACAGGAATGTGAGTTCCTGAAAGCTACATGAATGAGTGGGGAATCAACAATTACTTAAAAGTGAGTCTGTAAAATGGGTTGATTTACACATGCACGGCAACCCTGGAATGTCAAGGAGTATGCTGTTAAGGTTACTTCGTTGGGGTCTAGAGACAGGTGAGGAATCTGGTTTGGGGTGGGAATCCACTGGATTTCAGCTCCCTGGATCCCGGCCCATTTTTTCCCTCTTTTCTTGTGCTGAATGTTTACGTAGGTTGACACTTTGCAAGCTTTCAACAAAGAATTTTGTGATCTGTGCATTTCATGCAAAGACTTTTGTGCTTTGTGTATTTTGTGTGAGGAGTTATGTACTTTGCATATTTTGCACAAAGAATTACGCACTTTGTGTATTTTGCAGAAAAAAGCCACTAGCATTCTCGAGGGTCTGGGGTCTTGATCTCAGCTTGGCTCCCCTGTCCAGGGCCGAGCATGGGAAAATCTCTGGTGAGCATGAGAGAACCAGAATTCAGGCTGATACTTGCATCACTAATCTACACTGGAGCCTCTTCTGTGTTACTGAAAGCCCCATCATAGTCTTTCTGCAGGACATGTTTACAGCTCTTATTTATTTATTTAAAGTGTTTATATGCCATCCAGTCGCAAAAGCCTCAGGACGGCTCACATAGATAAAATACAATAAAATATAACCTAAATAAAATTATCAACCCACACTGGCTGCAATAAAAACATATAAGTCATGATATTAAAACTTATTAAAATATTGCTGGAATAAAAAGGTCTTAACCTGGTGCTGAAAAACAAATAACGACGGCACCAGGCGAACCTCTCTGGGGAGCACATTCCATAGACGGGGTGCCACCACAGAGAAGGCCCTCCTCTGGGTACTCTGTCTCCTAATGTCTTTCACGGAGGGTTCCTGGAGGAGGGCCTCTGCTGCCAATCTCAGTGGGTGGGAGGGCAAATATGGAAGAAGGCGTTCCTTTAGGTATCCAGGTCCCAAGCTGTTAAGGGCTTTATAGGTGATGACCAGCACCTTGAACTGGGGCTCATGCTCAGCCCCAAGGCCTTGTCCGACTTTGGTATGTGAGATTCCTCAACTGGGGAGGTGGCCATTCTGTGCAAGCATCACAGCAGTTCGCTGGAGCTGATTCTTTGCTCTTTCCCAAGGGAGCTTCTGCATCATCAGGCGAAACGCTGAGATGTGAGAACCAGTCTCAGGCATCACCTGCCCAGCTGCTGGGCCCGTGTGACTCAGCATCTGCAAAACACCCTGTATATGTTCTAAAAACTTGTAGTTGGTGGTGAGAGCCATGACCCGGGAGCGTGCTGTCGCAGGTCACTGCAGGGGGCCTGGGTGATCTTTCCATAAAACTGCTGAGGTCCAAGGCGAAAGGGGTCTTCCTGATTGTACCTGGTTATCCTTGCTGCGGCTGCCACCAAGCCTTCCCGATACCTGCACCTGGTCTACTGTGGTTTAAATTCATGGTTCCATTTCCTGCACTCCGGAAAGAGTGAGAGGAGATCCAGCCCGTAGTCTGGCACTGTCCCTCACACCTCACTGGCACACTGGACCACTTTGCGTGTGCTCAGGGGTGGCTAGATCTCCATTGCTCCGTTCTGGCAGCTTGAAAACGATCTGGTGCCCGTTCTCTTGGATAGAAATGTCCTGGAGCACGTTTTGCTCCTTTTCGTACGCCTCCTGATAAGAAGCAAAAGGGCAGCGGGGAAGAGACACTGGGAAGGCCGAGCAAGGAGCCATTACGTTCTGCACACATCATGTGTCATCATCAGGATCCCGCAGTCAGAGCTGACCCTGTGAAATGAGTTTCTCGCCATCACGAGGAAATAAAAGGCCATCACATTTGCTCCTCTCGGCACTTTGCGCAGAAGCCCCTTTGGCAGCAGATGGAGCGATTTATCAAGAAGAGCCAGCGTGGACTGCTGAGGGAAGCTCTCCGTGTTGCATCAATCTGGGCGTGCGTCGGCGATCGGGGTGCAAACAGAGACCTTCTACCGCTCCGTTAGGAGAAGGCCCGAAGGAGACAAGCGTTCTCCCTGACCCTCTTTATCAGGGACAGCCCCGTTTCCTGGCCTTTGTCCTGGGACAGTAACAAGCATCTTGCAATATTTTTTCCTGAGTTGCCGCAGCTGCCCCCTCCGGGGCTTGGCTCCTGCACAGCCTCCCTCCCTGAGTTGGGGTGGCTACAGTCACCCTTGGGCTGAACAAAGATTGCCCCCAACATTTCCATCCCTCAGCAAAACAGAGGGGCCGTTTGTTGATTTCCAGCAGTGGGGGCAAAACAGGGGATTGGAGGTGCTAGGGGAGAATTTATTGTCACAGTACCTTCCTTCCTTCCGTCTGTCTGTCCTTCCCTCCATTCATCTTTGCTTGCTTTCTTGCTTCCTTCCTTGCTTCCTGTCGGTCATCCCGCCCTTCTGTCTGCCCTTCCTTCCATCCATCCGTCCAGCCTTCCTTCCATCTTTGCTTCCTTCCTGTCTGTCATCCCTCCCTTCTGTCTGCCCTTCCTTCCGTCCGTCCGTCCAGCTGTCCAGCCTTCCATTCAGCCTTGCTTCCTTCTCTTAGTGGCTGGAAAGAGATATTTGGGAAGGGGCAACCAGAGGGCAGCCACAATGCTTGGTCTCTCGGTGCCTCTGCACCCATACAAAGCCGCCTCTGCTGCCCAGAGAATGTGGAAAGGCAAGAGGCTGCCCGCCATCCGCGTCACAGGGAGGGGTTGGTGGGGTTGGCCCTTCTGGCAGGTGTTCCATTGACGCTGGGCAGCACCCTCTGATCTGCCAGCCACCAGGTTGTGGAGAGCGTGTGGGGAGGGGGGATGAGGCCCTTCCAAAGAGTATCACCGAACCCAGCAGGCTGGCCCCATCGGTCCACCAGGAAAGGCCCTGGAGTGGGAGCCTGTCTCTGGGGGGGGCAAGGCAGTGACTAGGATTCCTGGCTCATGTCCAGACCCTTCCGGAGTTTATTTTGTACTCCTGCTAGCGTATTATGCAACAGAGCTCAGCACTTTTCCCAGCCTACATTCAGCGGCGAGGATCGTATTCCCGTTTTTCCCATTGTCAAGTTCCAGGCTATGGCAGCTGAAGCATTTGCTCTGGGTTCTGTCTCCGTTTCAGAAAAGGTCTCCTGCTCCCCATCCTGCTGCATTTTGTCTTCCACAGAGCCCAACCTGAGCAGAAGGAGTCCGGAGATGCTGAGGGCAGCGGGCGTTGTGAGCTGGACCCTCCCCTTCTTGCCTTCTGGCTCCATAATGCCAGATGGTCTCTTTGCAAAGCAAGTTTTTACTGGCTTTTTGCACCTGCAAGACAAAGCAACTCCGAACACCCAAGTTTGGAAGCTTAACCTCTGCCCATGTTAAGAAAGATGTGGAACCCAAACTGGGGACTCCTCCCCAAGATTCTTCTGTTGCAGTAACTCTCAGGTTATGCAAACTGGGCAGCTTGTCTCTCCCATTCGGGCTCTCCCCTCCTCCCATTCTTGCCCCCACATCCCTTCCAAAACATTCCTGCTCTCCTGTTCAGCCTGGGAACCCATGGGCAGCAATCCTGAGAGCGCTTTGATTGTAACTGGATAGATGTGATCCGCAGCATTCCCTGGTGGAGCATCTACTTGGGGAGCGAATTCAGCAACACGGAGAGCCACTAGAAAGCTCAGCAAAAAGCCACGACGTTTAAGAAGGAGGGATGTGCTGAGCCCCTCAGGAATCCTGTCAGTTCCCACTCATTGGACTTCTCCTGGCACTTGTCCTCTCAGAGGAAGTGAGCCAACCCTGGGAGAAGTCTGCGAACTTCCCGGCAGGCCCTCGGTTTTCACAACCAGCAACATCCTGCAGTTCCCACCCTGGGCAGCCAGCCGCCTTCTCCCTGAGGCACGGAAGGCCGGTGCCGCTTGAACAGCAAGTGGGGCTTGACTCCTGGCGAGTGCCCATGGGCCCTGGGCTGCTTGCCAGCAACATGGACCCCAGGCTGCTGCAAAACAGACCTGCATCTGGAAGGCCAAACCAAGGAAGCCGTTTTTCACATTGCGTAAGAAGTTGGCCCGCAGGAGGAGGGTACCGTTGGCTATTGGCCTGGCTGGCTATGAGCCGCTTCTTGAGCAGAGGCCTCATGCCTGCGTACACCAGTTGCTGAGGACCTTGGGCAGGTGGAGGTCTTGCACTGACCCTGCTGGAGAGATCCTGCAAGCAGCTACTGTGTGAATCGAGTGTTGGGCTTGACAGGCCATTGGTTGGACCCAGCATGGCTTCTCTGGTGAATCATGGAATCTCCTGGTGAGTAGCAATGGTCCTTTTTTAAAAAAGACAATGAATGATATGGCACGGTCTACCCGTTCAGGACTGTACCACTTCATTCTATTGCAGGTGTACGGAAGACCCAAGAAGACTCTCCAGCATGGTCCAAGAATGAGTTACATCCTTGAGGGAAGAGGAATTGACAAATTGACTTTTTAAATTTCCATTTCCATTTCTTTGCCAATGAGCTCCAGATATAACGGGACGATGCAAAGAAAAACAGATGTGCACAGCATGGATGGACCTGGCAGAAAAATAATTTAAAATGGCTGCTGCCAAGCGCGCGCATCTCATCAGCACCAGCTGGATTGCATCAGAAAGAGAAGAGAGCAAGAAGGGATTCCATATTTAATGCATGAAATCCTCTTGCTATGTTTTCATTTAAAGCAAACCGATGGAATTCATATTTCTCATCCCAACTGGTGGAATACTCCCTGGTGTCTCCATTTCTCTGAAATTTCAGGTGCGTTTCTCTGTCTGAAAAACGCTTACAAATTCATGCATCTTATGGGAAATGCACATGGATGCATGCATAGCTTTTGCAGGGGAAGGTGGACAATTCAAATGCAGAGGTGCCTGAGTGTTTTTAAAGAGCACAGAAAATGAGACAGAGCAGGTCGATTGCACACTTGTGAACTTGGAAATAATCAGACACACTCTTCGTTTTGGCCTGATCTCACAAGGATCTTCCTGTACAAACCAATCCTGAGTGGAAGGCTATGTGTGGAGGGGAACACAAGGCCACACAACTCTGGAACATCCTAGCAGAGCAGGAGAGCTGTGGCAATGGGCGAATACCACTTCCTTTGGCCACCGAATGAAGTGATGACGAAGCTTTCAAGTTTTACTGCGGTTTGTGCCAGAGTAGCACTGGAGGAGCACGGGCCTAGGGCCAAATCTGACCCAGCTGGAGTCCCCAAGTGGTCCCCTGGAGTTCCCAGAAGGCCATGTGCCTTTCCTCCGTTCACCAGTCATTCAGTTGTTTCCAGGTTTTTGCTTTGGGCAGTGCTGAAGTAGAAGAAGAATCAGGAAAACAAACATCAAACAGATTTTTTTTTCAAACAGAACCCATTTTCCTAGTGTTTCTAAATGTCACACTCTCTTTGCAATATGGTTGGTGTTTCAAATTAAATTTAAAAGGTTGCCCTTGAGCTGGCTGAAAATCTTCTATTTGAGGCGAATGTGCTTCACAAGTTGAACCCATCTACTCAAAATGTTACACGTTTTCAACTTTAATGGAGCTTAATCCTTTGAAACAGACTCAGTCTTGCATCCCTATCCTATACACTTAATTGTTCGATGTCTGTGTTTAATGATCGAGTTTTTAACTGGAGTGCTAGCTCTCTTGGACATAAATAATAAAAAACAGGGTTTAATTACATCTGGGAAATGTGAGCATGGAGTCTGCCATGATGAACGTCAGTATGGCAAAACGTTTTGCTGCACCATTGGTTGAGATAAAGGTGAGCATTAGATTGAGAAATCTTGAGGACTAGCACCATAGAAAAGCACCCTCTGTCTGATGTTGGACAAATGCAATTATAAATGCAAACCAGTTGCTGGCAATAGTGCAGTGTAGCATTCCAATTAAGCTGCAAGCTCATTGTGGCAATCACTGACACCTTTAAATCACCAATGACAACATATTTATTTTGGGGAACTTAAGGATTTTTTTATTAGGATAAGAACAGATGTGAGTTAGTGTTTGTTGCCCTGAGAGTTTAAGAGGAACTGATTTTCTGTCAGAAAAGATTGGGATCAATCACATCCCTCTCTTTCCAAGGTAGTGCTAAAACATTTATTTAAAGGTTTATATGTTCCCTTGGACTTATCTGTATTCCGAGCAGTATGTCCAATGAAATAAGATTAATTCGCGCTTTCCTTCGCTGTGTTATTGACAAAGTATAAGCTTTATGTGACTGGAAGCCAGATTCCTGTCTGCTGGGAATACCTCTCTCTAAACATGTCGCCACAAATTATTTTATTGCATTTTTCATACTTGTTCAAGTAGGTTGGCATGGTAAATTCCAGATCCCGGGATTCCTGGCTCTGTGTCAGCAGCTTGAATTATCAGTGTGGGTGCAGCGCTAAGCAAGGCTTGGTCAGCAAAAGCGTTCTTTGCCAGAAAAGACTTTTGAAGAAGAAAGCGCATGGCTCAAAGCTTCCCCCAAAGCAATTACAAGCTATGGGGGGGTATTGTCATTAGGATGATTTTATCATCACCACCACCCCCACCCCCCCCACCCCACCTTTTTGCAGAGACTGGAACTCTAGATGGCTCACAACATTACAATCCATGCAACAAAAACATGCAAAAGTATACAAAAGTTAAAAATACGATTATGCCCAGCTTTTACACACATGTCATAAGTGGAGCCGCCCAGAGCCAGGGGTCAGACTAGATGTCCCAGGAGGTCCCTTCTGACTCTGTTTCTGTTTCTATGTATAGTCACAGAGGAGAGAGTGGCTTATAAATAAGGAAAGATAACTTACTCTGCAGCTCACCTACCAGTGCGATTTCCATCCAACCCCTTTCTCGTACATACCCCCCCAACCCTTTCCTGAAGACTCCCATGGCTGTGCACCAAGTACCAAAGGCATGGGGACATTCTGCTTTCCCAGCGCTCCTGTCTCAGGAACCGTGGACCAGTGGCCCATGTGGTGTCTCAAAGAGTGTCTGAACTGATTCCATTTTGGGCACTGGCTTGAGCAAAGGTCTCTTGAGCTTCAGTGGGTCTTAATTCCCAGAATCATCGAATAGTAGAGTTGGGGGGGGGGCGAGAAGGCCATTGGCAGCTTCCCCCCATCAAGCAAATAAAATAATAGAATAATGGGGTTGGAAGGAGTCAAGAAGGCCATCAGGTTCAACCCCTGCTGTTGCAGGACACCAACTGAGATGACTATCCAGTTTCACTTTGACTGTCTCCATTCCAGCCCACAACCTCTCCAGGCAGCTGGTTCCACTCTCACATTGCTCTGACATTGGTTAGCCTGAACCTGGGTTGCCACAACTTGAATTGATTCTTCTGTGTCCTACACTCTGGTATGAGTGAGAAGAGATCTTGACCTTCCTCTTTGTGACAGCCTTTCAGGGACTTACAGAGGGAGTCCCCCCTCAGCCTTCTCTTCTCATGGCTGAACATGCCCAGTTCTCCCAGTCTCTCCTCACAGGGCAGTGTTTCCAAACCTTGATCATTTTTGTTGCCCTCCTCTGGATCCTCTTCTGTTCCTGGAGTTGATCTTTGATGCAGTTGATGTTCCATTTGGAAAAATATGGCTGAAAATATGTACATCTTTTCATGTGAAAGGAAGAAGACAAATTGAGCAATCAGAGACAGACTCCAGAATGAATCTGGAGAGCTTTGGCTGATGCATGCCTCCCAAGTCACCTCCCCTTGGGGAGTTACATCCCACCTGGGATGAGGAGAACCAATGATGGAAGGAGCTCAAGTTCCCAGGGCCAGATGAGTTACCTTCCTAAGTGCTGAAGGAGCTTGTACACACAGTCTTTGAGAGTCCTTGGAGAAGAAGCTGGGTGAGATGATGGACATATTTTAGCTCTATCTTCAAAAGACCGGGGGAAGGTGAATCTGGGAACTGACGGCCCTCAGCCTGACTCTGACACCAGGCAACAGCTTAGAATTAGTGTTGGCTTTTGAGCATCTTGCAAGTAATGCGTGGATTACTGGGAGCTAGCATGAGTTTCTCAAGAATGAGCCAAGCCATAACAACCTTCTTTCTCTTCCATCCCTCGTCCTTTGGACAAGGCTACCGGTAGGGCAGATTATGGGCATGCTGTAAAGACAATCATAATTCAGAGGTGGAAGCACAATTTTTTTTCCCTCTGTGTTTTGCCCCCTTGCTCATGCTTAGGTAATATTTATAATGTTTACTCAGAGGTAATGATGGAAAAAATGGATTGCTTTCTGCATCTGAGTTTTAGTAGCTCAACTGGGGGCCTTTTTACTGGGTGCTCTAAATAATGTTCCAGCATCTTATGTTATTTAGTGGCTTAAACAAGTCACTTGGAGTGATATTTTATGATGCACTCAAAACGGAAAGAAAAGAACTGTAAACATAAATTTCCAGTCCCTCGTGTTTCATGTAATTAAGGAGACTGTGCTAAAAAGGAAAGCTTGGGTAGCTAGAGGGGAGGCAGAATGCCATTTAATTTTAATTTTTAGCCAGGTATTTTGTGCAAATTGTGGCTGCAAGGTATGCAAACTGTGGCTAGAATTTAAGAAAATTTCCCTGGTTTTAAAACAGTGAAAGCGAAAGCAGAAATTCCTGGCTACTTCAAAAGGAGGAGCCCTGAAAAAAAAAAAAATCCCTGACTTGCTCCCTCTTTGCCTCTTGAGCCAGCAGGGAGCCACTGGGTTAAACCTACTGGTGCTGCCACTCCGATTCAGGTTTGGCCACTTGCTGTTAACAGAGTCGCTGTGGGTAAATGGGAATGCGCTGGGCGACTGCTGAGCAGGTCTGGAGTCATGGGACTAATGATGGGGTGAGGGGAATATGTGCATAATGGTACACATGGCTAACACCCCCATGAGACCCCCAGCTGATCCGGAAGGTTGCTGTTTCCAAGAGGATTCCCAGCTACTGAAGGGACAGACATATTCAGATTTTGTTCTGCATCAGGTAGTTGCCATCATTGTATCTCAGGGACCCTCTTAAATCACCTGCTTTCTTAATTTAATATGGTCTTTAGCCTTCACGCTTTATTGTACTCCAAATCCTAAAAAACAACAGTTGCCTCTTGGCAACACAATTCCCCCTTTGGGGATGACAAAGGAGGAACAAAGTGATGAAGACACAGCTCAGTTGCTTACCCGCCCCTTTCTGAGTGGGCGGAGCTTCAGGGGAGAGGGAGGGGCTTTGGGGAGAGGGAGGGGCCTGCTCAATGTGGGGTGGCAGTTTTGGAGGTTGTCCATACTGAAAACCTGGACCAACACCTCCTCTCTTGTGGTGAGTTACCGTCTGCAGGCATCTTTAATTGGAAGGTGAGGGTTGATCAGGGACTAATGCAACAGTGATAATTATGTAGCACGTACATGGCTTTGGATGTGGCATCCCTTAAAATTATTGCACTTTCTCGGAGCCTCCTTGTATAATTTGCCTCCTGCTACCCATCAAGTCCCAGGAAAATATCGGGATGGATTTTTTTTTTTGGAGAGGAAAAAGAAGCTGCGCCCCCTCTTGTGTGGGTGACCAAAAAGGAAAGGAAAGAAACTTCTGGAAACACAAAGTGGCGAGTGACTGCCCCTTACATAAAATTTCCTGGGTTTTGTGCCTCTGAAAACAAAGCACGCCCCCCAATTTTACTGCGAAGGGCAGCAAAATGGGGCAACTCTATAGTGCAGCAATCCAAAAGGACGCCTGATCTAGGATGCCTTTTTTTGAAGAATGCAGCGTGATCGGTTCAGCGGACATGTGCGGCATCTGGTGAACATGGTCAATGTTGCTTAACTTGACAAATGGGACCCATCCCCAGCGCCGAGAGGAAAGGTGTGAGGCATTGTGGGAGGATGCTGAGCCCTTCTGACAAGAGCGGCGTGTGAAGCCAGCTCTCCATTCCAGCGCAGATGGGGAACTGCTGTGAAAAGTCGACCTCCACAACCCCACGTTGTCCTGCACTGGTCCCTCCGGCACTCTTGCACAAAGCAGACGAAAAGAACAAATAACAGTGCAGCTAATTGGAGACTGCTCGTTGCTCTACGTGGTGGGCTGGTCTCGGTGTTTCTTGGTAATATATGGAGGGAGTTTAGTGAGACACACAAACAAACGTTTTTGTTCCTTTCCGAGAGAGGATAAATGTTTCAATGCAATAGATTAATCAAGAGCTGGAGCGGGAATTTCATGTTTTGACAAACGAGATTGTCGTTACTGCTTAGCTCCCATTAGCTGAAATAGTACTCTCCCACCCCAATTTTATCAGTCTTGGAGGAGGAGGAGGAGGAGGAGGAGTGGGGGGAGCTCAGAATGTGGGCCAAATCCAAATGTTGAGATGGGGAAGATGGAGGCCCTTATTACAAGGCCAGATGGCCCTCTGAGAATAACCAAGATGTGCAACTATTGGGAGGGGACTTGGAGCAGGGGAGTTTCTCAGGGACAGATGGGGGGCGCAGGTCTCACCCCCATGACATGGCATCAGGAGAGGAGGGCTTCCCAGTTAGAGGATCAGCCTGCAAGGAGAAGGGGTGCCTGTTTCCAAAAGGCCCTTCCTGAAAGGATGGGACTCAAACATACTCATAAGGTGAGTTCCTAGAAGTAAATACTAGCTTGGGTTCAACGCACCATTCTGAGCATGCTCAGAGATTCATTCTGGGTAATTGTGCTCCTGGGAAACACTTTGGTGAATAAAGAACTTTTTGCAAAGAAAGGTCTGTGGATGTGTAGGTGTGAAGGCAGGAATCTTAGCTCATAACATGGTCTGGGAAGTTGTGGGGAGTGAATGTTTTGGCCAATGGGAAATTAGGAATGGCAGTGGTATGGTCAAATTTACTGGTGGTGGTGCTCATGATCCTGGACTGGATCATGTGACATCTTCTGGTCCATCTTGTTCCCAAAGCCAAATTAAAGGAAGGTAGCTCTCTGATGCTCTGGAGTATTAATAGGAAACTCGGCTGCATCTTGCCTGCCCATTCTGGAAGCAGATGTATTCACCGTTCTCCTGCAACAGAAGAAGTTCTGTGGACCGAAACTCTTGCAGGCCCCCAGGTGATGCCTGAAGGCCGAAGTCTCTGCTGCTGTGTGTGTCTCACAGTAAATGAGAATGAGAGATGAGCCTGTTCTGTTCTGCTCAGTCACAAAGTTGTGCCCAACCTATCATGACCCCATGGACAGCATTCCTCCAGGCCTTCCTGTCCTCCACCATACCCCGGAGTCCACCCACACTCACCACCCCAGTGACGCCATCCAACCACCTCACGCTCTTCCATCCCCTTCTCCTTTTGCCATCAATCCTTCCCAGCATCAGGGTCTTCTCCATTGAGTTGTTCCTTATCATTAGGTGGCCAAACTATTTGAGCTTCATCTTCACGATTTGGCCTTCTAAAGAGCAGTCAGGGTCAATTTCCTTTAAGACTGGTTTGATCTCTTTGCAATCCAAGGGACTTGCAGGAGTCTCCTCAAGCACCACAATTCAAAGTGTCAATTCTTCAGCACTCATTTTTCTTTATGGTCCAACTCTCACATTACAACTGGGAAAACCATGGTCTTGACTATACACACTTTTGTCGGCAGGGTGACGTCTCTGCTTTTTAGAATGCTGTCTAGATTTGCCATAGCTTTCCTCCCCAGGAGCAAGCGTCTTTTAATTTCTTGGCTGCAGTCCCCGTCTGCGATGATCTTGGAGCCCAGGAAAATAAAATCTTTCCCATTTCTTCCCCATCTATTTGCCGGGAGATGAGCCAGAAGCATGTAACAAAAAACAAACCTTGCACTCACGGAAGAGATAACAGTGTGCGGACAGTTGGATGTAGAAGAAGATGGAGGAGCACCAATGGGAGATGGATGGAGTCTATCAAGGAAGCCACCGCTTTGCATGGGGCAAGAGTTGAGCAGGGCTGTCAAAAACAGATTGTTTTGGAGGGCTCTCATTTATCCACTTGCCAGAAGTTGGAGGTGACTTGACACTGTGTAACAATAGTAGAGTCCTTTCTTGAACCATGCATATGTCATAGAAAATTATTGCTTTACACAAGTGCATTTAGGTGACAATCTTATGGTCCCTGGAAGTGTCTTCTAGTGGCCTCTAGGTACTCCAGGCTTCTCTCTCCGTGGCAGACCAGGAGCCCTCTTTTTATGATGGTGGGACCCTGCTGGTGGTGGATATGTGTAGAAAGGATGGGCTGGGAGCAGACCAAAGGCTGGCTTTAACTCCTAGGTCCCAATGCCCCCCTCCCCTAACACGTCTCCAAAGCAGCAATGTCAGTGTGAGATGTTCTGCTTCTGCTTTTAATAGAAGGGGTGTTGTAGACCAAAATTGTGTGTGTGTGTGTGTGTGTGTGTGTGTGTGTGTGAACAAAGCCCATCTCACACCCTGCCTGGGAAGAGGATAAGTTGTATCACAGACTCTCACCTGCCCTAGGATTATTCCGCTTGTCTTAACCGCCAAAAATGACACACATTCCCAGAGTACAAATCCGTTCACTCTGCTCTCTTTATGGTTCCTTTAATCCTATTCTTCCTCTCTCCCCTCTACCCACCCCAGAGATCTAATGACTTAAGACAAATGCATATAAACATGAGCTTTATCCTACATAATCTGTCTTCTGCCTTCCCTATTTCCATGGAGGTCGAGATGATCAGTTTAAATATTTCTAAATGGTAAAATAGGATGCATTTTTTAAAACACGTCAGGCACAATTTATGACATTTTATTAGGCACCTCAGTCTTGAGGAAACTATTATCTTTTGATTGGTCTCACTTCAGATCTTATCGGAGAGAGAACTCCAGCATCCGCGGCCAGTAAATAGATTTGCAGGGAAAATGGGATGCATTTCCTCAAAAGCATTCAATTTCATCGTCTTTCTCTTTGTAACAACCCCTCCTTCCTGATTTATAGAGAAGGATGGTGAATTATGCAGAATGCCCGAAAAGCAGTTATGGGGGGCTGTGCCCCCAGTCTCGCTTCCCCAACTTTTAAAATAAAAAGCACTTTACCTTCAGCCAAAGAGCAGTAGTTGACTGACCTTCCTTTTCGGCGGCTTTTGTGCCTAAGCACCAAAGTTCACAGGGTAAGAGAATCAACCGCTGGCTTCTGGGCAAACGGAAGTGAGATTTGTGCAAAGGCTCGGCTGTCTGGGCTGAACTGTGTGAGATGAGTCAGGACCCAGGATCCAGGGATCGAAAATGGCACCAGGAGCACGGGAAGAAGGAAGAACGGGAACGGAGGTTCAGGCCGGAGGTCAGGATCAGGCAGGGCATCGATGGAGTGTCCTAGACAGAAGAGGACACAGGGTTGCAAAACACTGCAAATGTCATGGAAGAAGGTGCAGGATCTGACCATGAATTTGGCTTTCTGTCCACACAATGGCCATGGGAAACCTGCAAGCAGGATATGAGAGGGCATCAGCACCTCCCTCTTGAAAACCAGTGTGACTCACCCCCGAATTTGGGGTTGTCTTGGCATGGCCTAAAGAATGCCACCTCTCCAAATTGCCCAGACAAAACCAGTCCCCCTTTTTGCCCAGTGATACAGAGGCCAGACAAGCTTATCCGCAACTAGAAATTACAGGAACCTCACTGACTCTCGACATGGGCTTTCTGAAGTAGCAAATATTACAAAGCCCATGTTCCTTGGCACAAAATCTAAATCCTACCACCTGTTGCCTTTTTTCTCAACCTGCTTTCGCATAGGTGTGGCCAGAAATAGAAACTGTACCTGTGCCCATTCTAGGCATCACAAACAATGCAATGGACTACAGTTCCCATCAATAATTAGTGTGAGGCTCATTCCCTGATGAGAATAGCATTCCATGCCAGTAACCCTTAAAAAAATCTGTTAAATTAAGCAATGATCTATATTGCAAAAATATTTACAGTCATTTGACAGTTATTACCTTTTAAAAAACCTACTAATGTTTCCACAAGGGGATGATTTATTTGCTAAGTATGCCGTTTTGGCTGTGAGAAATTCCACCGTGTGTCTTGACGCAACTTCTGAACAGCCCCATCTGTCTTCCTGCGATCCTTCTGGTGCCCCTTGGCTAAGAGTTGTGTGCATATGGACTGGTGCGCTGCTGTGGTTAGGACGGTGGAGGGGCTGCCTGAATCACAGGGAAGGGGATGGAGCTGCACAGGTTTTCCTGCTTTCCTGGGTTCAGCAAGGGGAGTAACAGAAAACTTGGTGGGTGGGTTGTCCTTCTCCACGATTTCACTGGGATGGGGTCAAGCCGTCTTTCTCTGGCAGGGAGAGCCAGTGTGGTGTAGCTGTTAAGAACACCAGACTGGGGGTCAGGGGAGCCGGGTTCAAGTCCCCACTCAGCCATGGCGATCACTTAGAATCATAGAATAGTAGAGTTGGAAGGGGCCAAGAAGGCCATCGAATCCAACCCCCTGCTGTTGCAGGACATCACGTGACACCATTCCACTCAGATGGCTGCAAAGTTTCTTTTTGAATGTCTCCAGTGTCAAGAGCCCCCCACCTCTCCAGGCAGCTGGTTCCACTGTCCTATTGCCCTGACAGTGAGGAAGCTTTTCCTGATGTCCAGCCTGAATCTGGGTTGTTGCAACTTGAACTGATTATTCCATGCCCTGCACTCTGTTACTAGTAAGGAGAGATCTTGATCTTCCTCTTTGTGACAGCCTTGGAGGGACTTATAGAGGGATATCATTTCCCCCCTCAGTCTTCTCTTCTCAAGGGTGAATGTGCCCAGTTCTCTCAGTCTCTCCTCATAGGGCAGAGTTTCCAAACCCTGCATCATTTTTCTTACCCTCCGCTAGACCCGTTCTAATTTTCCTACATCTTTCTTAAATCTTGGTGCCCAGAAATGGACATAATATTCCAGGTGAGGTCTGACTAGTGAGGATTTGGAAGTAATACTTCTTGTGATTTGGAAGTAATACTTCTGTTAATGCATCCCAAAATAGCATTTGCCCTTTTGGCGGCTGCATCACATTGTTGGCTCATGTTTAGCCTATTGTCCACAATTACTTTGAGTTCTTTTTCTTGTTCAGATCTGTTGAGCCACATAAAAATAATCTGAAATTTTATCAAACCAAGAAAAATGACACAACCAATATAGTAACAATAAACATAATTAATAATTAAACATAATTTATATCAGCAGTATCTCCACCGGGACCAACTCTAGTAACTTAACGATCATGTATTCATTCAGGTTGCCCCACTTCCCTTCCAGAACTGCACTGACTCTTGTGGTGGGTTATACCCCTTTCCTTTTATTAAAACCTATTTAATAAAAGGTCTCTAAATATTTTCAAATTTGTTTTCACTTATCAAACTTTTTTCCCTTTTACTGGCACTTAACCCTGACTGCTCTTTGGAAGGCTAGATACTGAAGATGCAACTCAAATACTTTGGTCACCTAATGAGAAGGAAGGACTCCCTGGAGAAGAGCCTGATGCTGGGAAGGATTGAGGGCAAAAGAAGGAGGGGACGGCAGTGGATGAGGTGGCTGGATGGGGTCACTGGGGCAGTTGGCGTGAGCTTAAGTGAACTTGGGGGATGGAGGAGGACAGGAAGGCCTGGAGGAGTGTTATCCATGGGGTTGCGAAGCAACAACAGCAACTAGCAACAACAGCAACAACTTATCACTACCTTTTATTTTCCACTTCCTTGCTATTATTAAACTTACTGCTGTTAATAAATTTGTCATCAGTTCTTTAGTATTTCATCCCATCTGTTCTCTAAATAATGACAATAATGCTAATCTAGGATCAACATCAATATTTAGGGTTGTTGTGAGGATAAGATAGAGAGGAAGAGGGAAATGATGTAAGCAGACTTGAAAGGAAAAAAGGTGGGATATAGAGAGAATAAATGAAAAATGACATGGGGGAAAGATGGCATGTGACTTTCTATGGTAGTGAAATGGTATAGAGATCTTAGACAGCCAGGTGTGATTGAATCAGGACACAGGTGAATCAGTGATATGTGCAGCACTGGATGCTTTCTCAAGAGCTGAGCAGGGCCTCCTGGATTTTGGAGGTCTTCCATTCACAGCACAACCCTGGAAATACACTGCACAGACCTAGGCCCCATTCCCTACCATGGGACTTCCTTTCAGATAAGGGTGGGTGGAATTACACCTATAAGCAAGCTGCAGATGAAGAGAAGATAAGGAACAACAGGTCAGCACCTGAGGCCACTGGCTGGGAAGATAACCTTGGTAAGTCAGATCGTGAATGTCAGCAGGCTAACTGCGTCGTTGGCATGGTCATAATAAGTAGATACTGGGCTGCATTCACCCCTTTCCATTTCAGTTTCTTTCCCTAATTAAATATCTCCCGAAGGGCTCAAAACGACCTGTCAGGGAGATCTGAGGCTGTACATTCTGAAGTGTGAAAAAGGAAGCCGGTGGTTCAACTTGATAGAGTCATTTTGGAAAGAGATAGAAAATCAATGCTTGTCATCCCCAAAGCAGTGTGCTTTCTCCGGAGTTGCAATTTGTACAGTGTAATCTGCCCCGAGTCAGCTGAGTTACAATATGAGACACGGCAATTTAAAAATGACAGGTTGTAAAACGCAAGGTTATCATCAACGTATTCATGGGAACACAAGTGAGATTAAGAATTATCATGCCCAAGAAAGGAGTTGGGGGAAGAAAGATCTAATTCGACATGATGCACTTCAGTTTATTTTCTCCCACTTCATTCTCGTGCATGGAGATGCTGAGTTTAATGTAGCTTTTCTTTTGACTCTGCCAGACAGTCTCCTTGTAGTGAATAAAACTGTAAGAAGGCAACATGGGCACTTCCAGTGCTTGGTGTGAAGCTCACAGGAGGAAACCTAGACTGGTCCCAAACTGGTCTAGCAAGCTGAGGACTACACAGGCAGAGCGAGGTTCTTCATAACTTCTGAAGGAGGTCTTCTCCCAGCTCTCCTTGGAGATAGCAGGGGACCACTGACCTCCAGCCCTTCCAATGTATTTATTCCTTTGGCTACTGGAAAAGAGGTGCTTTGCTTGATTCATCACAGACAGAAGATGTGAGAGTGATCCAAACAATAATCCTCGTGGGATCACTTGAACCAACCTCTCATCCAGGAATAGGCCTCCACTCATACGCAAAGCACGTGTTTGCATGAAGATGTTCGGCACCCTTTTTCAACAGACTGCCGAGAATTTCATTTCAGGTTGTTTTTGGATAAGAATTGACCACAGTTGGCGGCTTTCTCCATAAACACAACCAGAAGAATGTGAAATTGATCAAAAACAAAGGTAAAAGACAGCGACAACAAGGGTTGTGAGAGGATACGATAAAGGGGAAAAAATGCTGAACTGAAAACACGATGCAGTGCAATTATGCAAATGAAACCATGGCTGGTTAATCCAGGAAGGCTGGTGACGCCCTCTCTGTCATGTTCACGGCATCAAAAGCCACCCGGGAATGCAGGATGCTGTTTATCCCTCTACATGTTGTGGAGTTTCAACTACCTTTTGTCAGTGTTTAATGATGTCCCTGGTTCCTCTCTGTCAAAAGCGTTTCATGTTGGGTATGAAATATTTCCTGAAATGTGGCTGGCGATGACAGCTGGGTGGCATGTGTGTCTTAGTCCCATGTCTGCCTGATGGCTGAAAATCTTCAGCTTGGGTTAGGGTTAGGCTTGGGCTTAGGTTTAAACTTAGGCTTGGGCTTGGAGTTGGTGGTCCATGAAATATTTTCAGGCCTGGAGTGACTCCACCAACCCAGGCTGGCTATTTATTTATTTAAAAAATTAGACTGTCCCTTACTATAGCCTTGGGACAGTTTAACAATGAGACAAAAATAAAATAAAATGCAGCATCTGTGCAGGACTTCCTGTTCCAGCTGAGCCTTATGGGAGCTTCCTGTGCTTTGGAGCTTTTCTGTATGCTTGGTTCTTCTTCAATCCCGCCTCCTGGTTGGTCCCTTGATCCTGATGACGGCTCATTCCAGGTCTTCTGGTTCCTGCCTTCAAGCCCATCCCAAGCCATTGCCTACGGTTCACTGCAGAATTGGCACGGCCATTTTTTAGAAATAGAATTCACTTGATGATGTGCACAGGACCACCCCTAGACATTTGATGGACAGGGCTGATGTCCCTCTAGCAAGAGGGGATACCTCCTTGGAGGGGCTGCAGCCATTTCTCTGGTGGTGGAGATCAGAAGGAATGATTTGGTTCCTGGCCGTGGCGCAGATTCAGCACTCCCTCTTCCTGAAGAAAGCTGGGTAAGGCACTTGGCAGGCCGCTCCGCTCACAGATGGACCAGCCTGGATGCGCGCACAGATGGCGCTCTCTGCGGTGGAAGGGGCTGAGCTCGTTTTGCCAGCAGCCCAGCCGGCAGCCTGCGTGCGCTGGGGGAGGAATTTCTCACCAGCATTGCTCCAAAAGTGAAGCAGCAGTACGGCAGTTTTGCTATTTTTATCTGGTTGGATTTCGACCTTGACGCGTCCATGAAAGAGCAAGCTTATTCAATGGGAGGGGGTGAGCATGTTGGATCTTGGCGACCGTCTGGTCTGGGATCTGCCCAGGACCAAGAACGGTGGAGGATCAGCGTGACTCTAAGAGCACGCTCTCAGTCCACTGGATCACCTGTCCATCAGCTTGATTGGTTGGGAGCAATGAGACCCAAGAATGGTTGGTCATACCTAACTGATAACAGGTGGATGATCTGAGGAATGCCTTCTCACATATGTTCCTACTTGACCCTGAAGATCATCTGCTAAGGTCCTTCTCAGGGAACCTCCACTAAAGAAGGGTGGGGAGGGAACAAGTAGAAGGGCCTTTTCAGTAGTGGCACCCCATCTTTGGTACATGCTCCCCAGAGAGGTACACCTGGCACTATCCCTGCCATCTTTTTGGCACCAGGTGCAAACCTTTAAAATTTCTATTTAAGTCTGTGCGTTTTATCATGCTGAGCCAGTTTAAAATATTGTTTCTTATTTGCTACTGTGCCAGGATGAGGACAAACTACTATAGCTACTGCTGTTCATTGTCCTGTGCTTGTTGCCTTGTTATATTGTCCTAATTTTTTACTGTATGAGTATATTGCCTCTATGAGTATTTTATGATTCTGGAAGGGTGGATTCTAAAAGGGTTCATCCCGACCGAAATCCAAACATGCCTGGCCTTGCACCCGAAAAGAATCACAATGCAATCTCACATCAGGATAATTCTCTCTCCAGCACTCCCAGGGTTTATCATCTGTTGCTGCAGCCATTTTGTTGTTCTCGTTGTTTCTAAAAAAACCCTTCCAACATTTGGTTTCACAGTGACGGGGACTGGTTTCTCTGTGCCCATGAAAGCTGGTGTGTCAGCAAGTTTAATTTATCCTAATTCGGTACCTAATTGTCTTGCAATATCGGTTAATTAAATGTTCACAGGAGTGATAAATGGAGCAGATTCATCATTAAAACATAAGCAATTAGTCAGTCCAAGAGATCCCAAGGTCTGCAATCTTGAACGAAGGGAGCTGGGGCTCTGTGGCATACCTACTTGGCATGCAGGGGAATCCACGTCTCATTCTCCTGGTTCTGCAGTTAAAAGGATCTGGCAGCAGTGATGGAAAAGCTGCTACTTTCATGGAGTCCTCAGAAAGCCATCGAGAGTGACAGGATAAAAGAATAGAAGAGTCGGAAGGGGCCATGAAGGCCATCGGGTCCAGCCCCCTGCTGTTGCAGGACACGTTACACCATCCCACTCAGGTGACTGCCCAGTTTCTTTTTGAAAGTCCCCAGTGGGGGAGAGCCCCCCATCTCTCCAGGCAGCTGGTTCCACTGTTGCATTGCCCTGACAGAGAGGAAGCTTTTCCTGATGTCCAGCCTGAATCTGGGTTGCTGCAGCTTGACTTGATTCTTCTGTGTCCTGCACTCTGGCATCTGCAAGAATGATCTTCCTCTTTGTGACAGCCTTGGAGGTACTTCTAGAGGGATCTCATGTTCCCCCTCAGTCTTCTCTTCTCAAGGTTGAACAGGCCCAGTTCCCTCAGTCCCTCCTCATAGGGCAGTGTTTCCAAAGCCTGGATCATTTTCGTTGCCCTCCTCTGGACCCTTTCTAATTTTCCTACAACTTCCTTAAATCTTGATGTCCAGAACTGGACACAGTATTCCAGGTGAGGCCTGACTAGTGAGGAGTATAGAAGAATGACTACTTCTTGTGATTTGGAAGTAATACTTCTGTTAATGCATCCCAAAATAGCGTTTTCCCTTTTTGCATCTGCATGGCATACTGACAGAGTCAAACTAGATTCCATCAGTGATCCATCCTGATGGCCCAATTCCACATAAGGGACAAAGGAAGGGTGGACTGTTTGGAGCGATTCCTTGTTGCTCTCTTTGGCAAAGTATTTGTGGAACAAAAGTGAACTGTGCAAAGTCCACCGATGGGAAGTGCAGGCTGGCCTCATGATGGTCATATCAAGAGTCCCCTCTCTGTTGTTCCATCAATGAGCATCTGGGCTAGGTAAAATAGAGCAAGGTCCAAGGAGCTGACAAGGGAGCAGTTGTGCAACTTTTGGAATGTTAAAAGAAATTCAAGCCTGGAAGATACCTCAGCTCGACTTTGGATGTGAGACCAAGCCATGGGGCATTTCACCATTCAGTGTGCAGTTTGTACACGCCAAACTTTGGAAACATCCTGTGCACCAACTCTGCTTCCACAGGTGAGACTTGTGGGTGTTTCATGCTCTGACTCTTCTTGTACGGGATGGCATATTTTGCACAAAGAAGGGGTCTAGCTGTCCTACCAAGTGCTTGTGAACTTGCTGCTACTGTGGGTTGCTTCCCGGGCAGGCTGAGTTGGGAAAGAAATTGGTTGAGCATAAGAGCACTGGATTCTGGCTAGATCTTCACATTTTTCAGCTCTACCTACAACAGTGGTATATTGGGCTGTTTTTATTTATTTATTAAATATATTTATATCCCACTTCACCCCCCCCCAATCAACTCAAAGCAGCTTACATCATTTTGCCCCTCCTGCTCTCAATCTTATCTCCGCAACAGCCACCCTGTGAAGCAGGCTGAGAGGAAAGGCTGTACCTGGCCCAAAATGGGCTGCATGGCCATGTGCGGGCTAGAACCTGGATCTCCCAATCCCGCTCTCTTAAACACTGCACCACACCGACTCCCAGATTAGATAGGAATTCTTATGTCCTGGTATAAGGAACGGTCCCTATTGCTTAGACATGTAACCGTTTTATCCGACACACAGAATGCTCTGCTTATTGACGTGTCACAAAAGTGGAGTTTGAATGAGGTGGAGCATGGCTGCATTCAGAAGTTACATAATGCCATGATGCAGCGGGACAAGAACGAACAACGGTTAGGCTTGACTTCATGAGACTGGTGCTCCGTTTTTCTCTTTCTCCATAGCAACGAGGAGTTGGAAGCTTTTGCTTTGAATGAGAAATAATCACAATTGGCCTTCTAAAACCTAAACTGGAACCACCCCCGCCTCTGGTTTGCTGAAACAAGCCTGCTTTGCAACTCAAAGTTTGAAGCTGGCTTGTTTACAACAAGCCGAAGTTAACAATAACACAGTTTAATTAATCCTAGTTTAGAGAACAAGCCATGATTAATCAAAAACAAAAATCTTCCCCCGTTGCCAAGCAGAGAACTGATGTGCCTGCTTCTCAAAACACTGCTATGCGTTTGTTTGATGGTCACATTTAGCAAATATCTGAAATTGGGACGAAAAGGTGCTGATGAGGAAGCATTAAGAGGTAAGAGCAGGACTGTGGAAGGGTATGAAGTACGGTTCTGAAATAACAACATAATATCAGGATGCAGGGAAAAACAAACCAATAAAACACAGCCATCATTTGAACTTTTATGCTGTTGGCACTGGAAGGCGTTATGGGTTTTATTAGAGAAAAATTAGCTTCTCTTGCTTTCATTTTCAAATAGCAGAGTGCTTTCCTTGTGTAATAAAAAGAGCAATGAAAGAAATTGGCTACAGGGCACTATTCTTTCTCCTCTCGCAGAGAAAACATTCTGTTGCATGGTGGCATGAAAGACGAACTGAGGAGACGCTCAAACAGTTTGCCTGCAGCTCTTTTAATCTGCCCTGTTCGCTTCCTTTTGATTTTAGGAGTTTCGGGAAGCAAACTGATGAGCAACTTTTGGTGCCAGTTCAGTGTCACAGGACAGACGGTGTCTATTCTGTCTATGCCGCTGCCTCTGTATTACTGGTTATGTGACCCCATCCTCTTGTAGCATCTGGGCTGCTGCCATTTAGAAACAAGGAAATGAAACCAGAGCTAAGCCAAATTCTGAGATTTATCTTTTTCCGCTGAGCCTCCCAACGCTAACCTAGCTGGTGGCATTTTCTCAGAATGGTCTTCACCATATTTGTTTGGCTTTGTTTCTTGTTTTGGGACAGACGTGCAATTGCACTGCATTATGGATATTGTAGTTTTAAGTCAAGAGAAAGAAGCAGAACAGCTGTGATAACTTCAGGTAACTTTGCCTCCAACCTGGGGGCAGGTTACTTAAACTGGCACTTTGGAATTCATCCTGGATTCCATCTGGGCAGAATACAATAACAAACCAAAAGTTTTACTCTGCTTTCCCCCAGGCATATATAACTGAATAAAAGGACATCTTGAGAGTTGTTAGATGAAGTGATGATGAAACTTGCCCTCTATGTAAATTATAGTCTAGGATTCCCCTTTTTATTTTTACAGGTAAATAAGGTAATGAGATGACTTAATGAAGACAATTTACCGTGCAGCTCCTGAGTTCAGTGGGGCTTACCCCAAAAGGCCTTGGCTAATTAAGAGAATTTTTTTCCTGCCGCAGATCTCAGGATAGCTTACACCAATGTAAATATTACAACATCTAAAAAGCAGTATCAATAAAGAGAAAATGAAACAATAAAATCAGAAGCATATAAAAAGCACCTTGAAAAGGAACAAATCCCTGAAACACCTTGATCCAGTTTGGCAAATATTTGCTGGGCTCTGTATTTATGTATTTATTTCTATACTACCCCACAGTCAAAGCTCTCTGGGCAGTTGGGAAATGGGGCACAGCCAGCCCTCCAGAGGAACCCCCCCCCACACACAATTTAAGGGCAATAGCAAAGGAGGCCTTCTCACACACCCATTTTGGTGCCCCAGACAGAAATTTGGAGTTGGAAGAAAAGCCAGTGTGAAGCAGTGAACTGGTTGGAATTGGTCGAAGAAATGGTTTTTCAGGTATTGTGAGCCTGGAATATTTTGGAAAGGGGGCCATAGATCCCCAAATAGTTCTGTTACTGTTTTGCACCCTTTTCCTCCCCCACATTTGACAAAAAAAAAGGAGATTTGGCTTCCACATTTTAATTAACACAATGGATCGATGAATGGTTTGCCTGCTTTGGAAGAAATGCGAGCAAAAGCACAGTACCAAGAAAAGGAAACTGGAAAGAAGAGAGAGAAAACTGGAAAGATTTGCCAGGAAAGATAAATCGAAGCCTGGCCTGCTCATTTAATTTAAGTGATACCCCCTGTGACCCTTAATGCCTATTGTTGTATGCTCACAACGGCCTTGGATCTTGGTAGAGGAGTGAAGAAATTTAATGAGTTGGAAAACGAGTTTGAAATATTCAAATGCTGGCTGTACACTCCCAGCTGCATGTCCCTCCAAATAAAATTCCAATCTAGTTACGTGGCCAGAAATCAACACAATTGTTCGCCGTCCTGTTGATTTGGCTGTTCCCAATTAAATCAGCAGACTTTCCATTGATGTGACAGTTTGAGTACCAAACTAACGGTCCAGAAAAATTAAAGGTGAGCGGAGCCATGCCGAGTGGCTAAACTGTGGCTTCTCCAGTGCCCAGCATGGATATTCTTTGCTTTGATTTAGATCAGCCATGCCAGGCAGCCCTTCATCTGATAGTCTATTCATCATGCAGTACAGAAAGGCCTCTGGGCTTCTTGGTTCCAGGCACAGCTCCAACACCAAAGATCCTCTTTAAAAAATCATCTGTTTCTATGGGCAGCTTGGTTTCGTTAAAAATGATTACTACTTTCCCTGGTAGAAGCCCAGCTGCTTCCATAATAGGAAATTTCATTGGATTGATGGTGGCTTTCTAAGCAGTGAAAAAAAAAACAATTAAAAGAAGATTGGCCTTTGTTGTACAAAATTATGGAGATTTGTCATGGCCAAGATTCAGAGATGGGCTCAATTAGTTTCGTGCACTGAAGGCTGCTTTTAATGCGCTCCTCAGCAAAGGGATTTTGAAGCTGAGGGAGTTATTGAAGTGGTTTCTTGTATGTCATAAGGTGCTATAGTTTGGAGAAAATCATGGTGGTTGTTGTTGTTAACACTAATATTAGTATTAGTCCAATGGATTTCCACCAGACTTACCCTAAATCAGTGATGGAGAATTGGCAGTCCTCTATCATCAGCTCCCATTATCCCTGACTATTCCTCATGATGGCTGGGGTGGATGAGGTTTGGAGTCCAACAAGTTCTAGAGGGCTGTAGGTTCACATAGAACCTTGTATTTTGAGGGTCTTCTCTCATATTCCATTGTGGAATCGTTTTGTGCTAACTCAGCTACTCAGACAGGTTGCAATGTTTGTGGTCTACTTAGCTGAGCTCCAGCTGTTTCTCGGCTGTGCTGCTTTGTAGGCCTTCTGAGCAGTGGGGCAGTGCTGGGTGACAGAGAGGGCCAGTGATGAGGAGTGATGAGAAGTGGACTTCCCTGGCAGAGCCCCAGTTTCATTGGCTTCTTCCAGATCAGGAGGAACCAGCTGGCAGCTTGGTGGGCAGAATCATGCCAGAACCTTAGAATACTCTGACCAGTAACTCCCCGCATAGGGTAGCAGCACACCAATCTTTAGGTTCGTGGTTCTAGCCCAGTTGCTCCTGACATGGTGCGGGACAGGAAGCAAGATGTGCATAAAATTTGTGTACCATGATGTGCATAAAGTGGCATTTATGCAGATCCAAAAACACTGCTATCATCAAAATAGAAACACAATTAATAGAAATTGGGTATTGAGGAATGCTGTGACCAGGTGACCTGAGTGACTGGTCACTTTGCTGTCCAGGTGTTGCTGATGAGGAGCATCAAGGCCCATTTGCCTGCTCTACATTCTTATAGTTCATCATTGAACTAGCATTTGACTGGACAGGTCTTCAAGCAGAGGCTGCCTTCACAGGGGATGCCCTGGATAAATTAAGATCCATGGCCAATCCAGTGTCATCTTTAAAGTCTGAATAGCCAAAAGATGCCCAGGACTGCCTATTTGTGCTGGGATTCATGGCACCAGCCATTTTTCAGAGCCTTCTGGCCCAACCCATTGCTCTCCCTTTCTCTCCGCCTCACCACAAGGTTTTGTTTGCTTGGGAATTGGTGCTGGTGGATGACCAAGAGGGTGGTGGGCTGGCAGAAAGCATGCGATGACTCCAGCCCCAAACTTCTGCAGCGTTCTGAGCTTAGCTTCTAAGAGACTCGGGGGGCTGAGTCCTGGCAGTCATGATTACCATCTCCCCTCTCAGTAGAAGTTACCCATCTAGGAGGACTCCATGCCTTCCTGGGTTTCTCATGGTCAGAACTAGGAGTTCACCCCCTCTTTTAGCTTTTCTCCATCTCTGGAGGATTTCCTCTGCCTTCCAATTATTTTTCAAGATGCTCTGAGCCCTTGCATGGGATGGCCACAAAGTCTAAAAGGGTTCATACAGCGAATCTGAAATGACCACTATATTCTGCACCAATGGCAGTTGTACATCCCTTGTTCAGGCAGCCATTTTGTCTGAGCCTCTGGATGCAGTGCTAGGAAGGGGCCACTGGAGGGCTCCCAAACGCCTTGAGGAGCAATCCTTGGTTTCCCCTCTGCTGCCTTCTGCCTCCCCTTGTGACAGTGCTGGACATTTCTGTTTGACAAGCAGCTATTAAAGAGTTCAGCCAATTGAGTTTGTGGCACTGTTAACAGCCGTTAATGTTGATTAGTTATATATTTCATTAGTTAAGCCAAAGCCTCTGTTCAGGCCACTAGCTGGAAAGCATCCCTGAATTAAATCAAGGAAATTGAAGAAGGAAGCATTCAGTGACAGCAATTAATAAACCATGACTAAGTAACTAGAAGAGAGTTAAAAATAAAACTCTGCTTTCTGTTGCAAGCTGGAGATGTAAGAAGGTATGGTGCACGTTTAATGAATGCTGCAGGCTTAGCAGTAAAGAGGTTTAGGTAGGATGTGTTGGGGAAGGGCCCAGGGCAGACATCCACAAGAGAAAATGTGTTGGTGATGTGGACGAGCCAGGGGTGGAGAAACTGGTGCTCCTGGGAGGAGCTTGAGGGCCTCCATGAAGATCAGAGCTTAGAGATGAATTTGGAGTCTGAGCAGCTTCTTCTGAGACACAATTGGCCAAGCAGCATTTCTGTAGATTCCATGGACCTCTAGCCTGTTCCTGAGTGGTAGGATTGAGAGAATCACTTCAGATCAGTGTTGGGAAAGGTAGCTAAAATTTTACTGGAGGGAGTGCATGACCATAAAGCCTGGAATGGAGAAACTATGATCAATGAAACCACAGATTTCTATATGTTCCAATCCTATGCACATGCAGCTAGGAGGGTGGGCATAGGTAAGTGGGTTCACTCAGTGGGTGTAATCTAAGCATGACTTCTAGGAAGAGACTGCATGCTAATGCTTGATTTAATATCAATCATTCCATCCTTCCATCTGGATTTATTCTCCATCCAACCACAAAATAATATCAAACTTAACTCATGCTAGACAAAGGAAATTATATTCCATGAAGTCTAGAACAATTCCATTTATCAAGAACTAGAGGTCTGGTACTGATGATAGTGTTAAGTATTTGGCAGCAGAAAAAGTTACTTTAATGCTAACCCCATCAAGGCAGGTGGACAACCAACCAATCTAATGGAAGGAAGTCACCTTATTAGAGGATGCTTCACCCTACATAAGGTTGAAGGGATGGATCCAGACAGGCGAAATCTATCAGTCATTGCCCCAAAGCCCCATTTATTTCAGTGGGTGTACTTTAAGCAGGACTAAATCTGGATCAACACCCCAGTTCTCTGAATGACCAGAATTCCTTGAAAACCATCTGTTCTTGCGGTAACGGCAAAGTGTTCTTCTTAGCTGTATATGTTTGCAGGCACACAAGAGAGAGAGAGCTGAGTTTCTTTCACATAAAGATGGTGTTTTCCAGTAGGTTTCAGATATTCATAGAAACAGAGTGAATTAGAAGGGGCATCCTGGGTCATCTAGTCTGACCCCCGACCCCAGCTGGCTGCCCTCATGCAGGGGAGAAGATGGAACCTTGCAACTCGATGAAGGACAAGGGCCATGGGGTGACACAGAAGACCTCAGGGACCTTCTGAAGTGGTTCATCTAGCAAGGACCCAGATCATCATAACACCAGGCTTCTTATGCCAAACTCAAATAATGATTTCAGAAGGAGTATACGACCAATGGTACTAACTTCTGCCAAGAGGTGAATGGCTGCACTCTTTTCATCCATTTTTTGGCATGTTTCTACTAAGGTGACCAAGGCTTTCTCTAGCTCTAAGCTGGGCCAGAAGCCCAACTGGGATGGATTAAACTGTCAGCTTCATCCACCATTCCCTGGAGTACTTGTACCTGGACAGGGAGCAAAGGATCCCTTGGTTAAAGGCATCCAAATACGCTGGCTTTGCTTGAGATAATGGCATTGTCTATTTAATTATGGTCCCTCCCTTCTGCAGAAGTAAAGCAAAGGCTTGTAGACTTTTCACTTCGTGGTTTGGAGTTGGATTTTATAGCTCTCACTTTTCACTGGGCAGAAACAGCACAACCTCATGGGAATTGTGCTGATGAAGTGCCATCTCTTCCAACGTCCTCAGTGTTGCAAATCAACATTCTTTTTACAACATTTAAAAAAAAAATAGGAAGGAAGCTCCATTTCAAGTTGGGCAGCAGGGAAATTCCTTGCATTAAAAGACTTTGCCTGAAATGTAGGCAGTTCAGCATTGCTGCTACATTTGCTGGCAGAACATTCTATTCAAAACAGCTTTCTTAATTCATGTTTTAAAATGCGGGCATGTAAGAGAACAATCACGGTTTTGTATTCCAAAATGTGATGTTCATACTGTATTTCACTCTTTCCTATGCTATCGCATAGAAGTGCAGGCCTCTGTTTAACAAGGATGGGCAGAAAATAGTTTTAGATTTAAGGGTAAATCTTTGTATGATTTGTAGGCGATCAACAAAGATGTCATTTGGACACTTAACTAATTAATTAACAAGTGCAGCAACCAGATGGCCCCTCTCCTTGACGCTGCTGAGATGCAGAAAGCTGGCTGGGTGTGTGGGTGAAGTTTTTTTGTATGAATCATGAACTCCATCTAATTCTGACCCTCGAAACAAATTGGTGGATTACTCAGGATTAGTTCATTCAAAGGCTCTGGTTGCCAGATACTGAAGTTACACATGCACAGTTCTAATCTCCAAGGGAGGTCGGTGTCTCTCCTGTGCTGGTGGGGCTCCTTATCCATTGCAGCTTTTATCCTGAGCTTTATACCAGCTAGAGCAAAAGCTGCAAGGACACAGGTTGCACCAGCCTCCCCTATGAGATCCCATAAGCCCAAAGGCTGCCCAGAAGAAAAAGGTTCCTGTAAGGAAGATGCAATCCAGTAATGGAACATCCAATGGCATTCACTCACCAACTCCACTGAAGCATGACTCTGGCCAGTAAAAAGATCTACATCAGCCTGGGGAGAAGCCATTCCCATGTTTTATACTCTCCTACCACATCAGCCTATCCATTCCTGAGGACTTTCTTCTCATGCCCTTACCTTTTCCACCAGAGCTATGAAGATCATCTACAAGGGAGAAGACTTTTCTGTTTTGGAAGTGGCAACTATGGAATGTTTTACCTGAAGAGGCCGAAGTTATTTCACCATAAAGCTCATGTGTCCAACATTTAGAAACACAGAAACAGAGTGAGTCAGAAGGGGCCTCCTGGGCCATCTAGTCTGACCCCCGGCTCCAGCCGGCTCTGCTCACAACATGCCCACCATGTGCAGGTCTAGCCTATCTTTGAACACCCTCACCGATGAGGCCTCTGACTTAGGGTACAATCCTATCTAAGTTTAAACAGAAAAAGGATGGGTCTTGCTGGGACTTCTAGGCCTATTCCCTGTCTATCCCAAAATAGGTTCTAGGAAGATGCCTTTTTGTTCCTTTTAGTATTTTGTCTACTGATTTCTTGTTTTTCTGCATTCTTTTATGCTGTACACTGCACTGAAAACTGAGAGGATGAGGGACGGTAGATAAAGGATTCTAAACACACAAACTAACTAATTTGGAAGAGAGTAACAGCATAAACCCATGCAAGAATGGATTCCTCAGTTTTGATTTCTTGCTCTTCCAAGCATGCTTCATGAGAAAATTCACATTTTCCCAGTTGCAAGTTCTCTTTGCCCTGAACTTTGAGATTTTGCTGTAGTAAAAGTTGGCATGAAACCTTCCATGCATGTTTTTCCTAGGATGTGCACTTCAGTATATCATTTTGCCTAATATGCGATTTTTGCAAACCATTTCCTCAGTATAATGCATTTTTGAACACTAGCCTTTAATGGATGCCCGGTGTCTCTAAGGGACATGTTTTTTGCTTGGAGAATTCCATTGCAATGGTGGAGAAATTCAACTTGGATTACTAAGTTTTACTTCACGTATTAGTTTGAAAATGTGACATTTGGTTATACTGCTTTTCAGAAGGGATGATCCGAGGTAATTATGCCTAGATTCCTAATTGACACAGCACAATCACCCTGCTTAGGGAGACACAATAAGGACACATGTGTCCTTTGCCTTCTTGTCACTACTCAAATTCCCGGCCCCAGACAAGAGTGGCTTCAATTCCCACATCTTTCCAGTGGTTTTCTGTGATTCTGTATGCTTCACACACCTTCCTCTCAAGACCAATTATTTCCTCCTGAATCGGCATGACAAGTGGGTATAAATATTCTGTGTAATATCACAGCCGTTATTCCTTCTTTGATTTATCCTGTGTTCCTCTAGCAATACATGCAAAACAATCTGCTTGTTCTTTTCACTACAGCTATAAGAGCCAAGGGAGCTCAGCGCAGACTATCACGGCATCATGAGCAGATTCTATCCTGAGCCAAGCCGGCTGCATCATGAGCATTTTTCTTCTGATCGAAATCTGGAATTTTCCTGAAGACAAGCAAGGGCTGCCCCACCAACTTGTGGACAAGAGCTGTGCCTGCCTCCTTGGTGAGGAACACCTAGAATCAAAATCATCTGAGATAGCCTTCTCTGAGTAGGACTCCACCACTGGTATAGCACAAAAGAGGGTCAATGGGAGTCTGTTGTTCATAAAAACAATTCAATAATACTTCATGTCTGTATCCTGAAAGGCAGGCCTTTTCTAGTCCCAGAGGGATGCTCCATCAAAGAAGATGAAAGCTTGTCCTGTGCTGACCCAGAAGGCAGCTCCAGATCTAAAGGGGTTACGTTATTGGAGGAAAGGTTTTGGTTGAACATCATGATGGTAAAAGGGCTTTGATGGAGCAACCAGTGCAGCTGGGAACCCAACATATCTCAACTGGTCATCTCTTCTCTCCAGGTGTTGCTCGCTCACCCTCGGCTTCCCAAGTGCAGAGATGACGGATGCTTCTGGCCTGGTCTGGAAGTCTAGACCAAGGCAGCAGGACATGGATGCCATGGATTGCCACCAGTGTGGCCTGCTCAGGTGGAAATTAGGACTTCGTGGCAGAGCTCCACTGATGCTCCAAGACAGGATGAAGCTAGAGGGCCAGAGGCAAATAAGAACACAAGAAAAGCCCTGCTGGATCAGACCCAAGGTCCATCAGCATTCTGTACACATGGTGGCAAACAAGCTGCCCACAGGGTCCCTCCAGCAGGACGGGTGCAAGGCTCCTCCTGCCCAGCTCCTCAGCCACTGGTGCGTGCAGGTGGCCGCCCCTGGTAAAAGTGGTAGCCCATAACCAGAAAGCCACAAATGGCCTGCTCTTGTGGGCTGGTGCAAGGCTTTGTTTTGGTCAACCCCGTGTCTGGTGGATCCAGTGACATTGCCGCAGACTTGCATCATGACCTTCTGAACAACTCCCAGTAAAACTGGTGACCCAAGCCCAGGGGGTGATGGCAGAAATAGGACAAAGAGCCATTCCCATTCTGAGAGAAAAGTTTGCTCCCTCTCTGTCCAACTCCCTTGATAACAGAATGGAGTTATGTATCTTCCCTCTGATTTTCTCTCCGCTATCAAAATCCCCACTTCCCACATGTAATTTCCATCTTCTAATTGGGTTTAAAAATATCAGATTCATGTTTCATTGAAATCTGGGGCACTTTTGACAAAGGAAAGCAAAAAAAAAGTTCTCTGATTTAGATGTTCAAAAAATAAAATAGCAGTGTTTAAAAATAAACCTAAATGAAATGAAACAAAACGAACCGAAACCAAACCCCAGGACAACACCTGGAGAACATTCTTGGCTTTTCCCATTGCCGAAATTGGGCCAAGAGAAATAGTTGATGGGAAGATTGTCCTGCATTTTAGCATGAGAACTATCGTTACCAAATTACCAATGCTCTATGGAAAGATAATCAATAAAGGTATGGGCTTCAGAATAAACCAGAATTCACAGAGAGTCAATCTTTCAACAGCCTGAAAAGCATTTTTCAAGTCGAAGTCAAAAAACGCCCCCGTCTTCTAAAGTTGTTAGCTGTTGCTAAGGTCACAGACATAAGTGTGCTCCTCTCTAAGTATCAATTTTCCAACGTAAGTTAAAAAATATAGATGTTTGCTTCCCTCAGTCGTATCTTATGAAGTAGTAAATTTAAACTCCAGCTATTTTTTGTTTTGTAATTTGATTGTTACACACACACACACACACACACACACACACACACTGTTGTATTGGTTTTTGTAAGCCACTTGGGAGGTGTCACATGAGCTTCTTAGATACATATACATTGAGGAGATCAGAATGGAACAAGACCCTGGGATTTCTTTTGATTAACCTATACTGCTCTTCATTGTCTTTCTCCAGATCCCTCAAGAAGTAGTTCACAGAATCTTAGGGAGCCTCCTGGCCTTTGAGATCTACGCAGGGGGCCCTCCTGGGTGAACCACCCCTTGGGAGGTGAGAGGGATTGCTGCCAGGAGGAGGGCCTTTTCTGCAGCTGCTCCCCATACTGGAACGTTCTCCCCAAGGAGATTCGCCTGGTGCTTTCCTTATGTTCTTTTCGGCGCCAGGCAAATACCTTCCTTTAAAAAAACATTTTAATAACTAATGCCATAAGAGCTTTCTTTTGTATTTTCTGCTTGTATTTTACTGTTATTTTACTTTTAATGTGCTATTGGTTTTTATTGTGTTTTTATCTTGGAATTGTGATCCGCCCAGAGGTGCTCTGGCACAATTGGGCAGCATACAAATGTTTTGAATGAATGAATGAATCCTAGAATAGGAGAGCCGGAAGGGGTCAGAGGGCCATTGGGTCCCCCTGCTCAGTGCAGAACTCCGAGTCAAAGCATCCCTTTCTGGTTGCTGTCCAGTTGCAACTCGCATGCCTCCCATGTGGAGGAGCCCATAACCTCTCAAGGTCATGGGTCCCACTGTCATACTACTCTAACAGTCAGGAAGTTGTTCTTGATGTTCAGCTGGAACCTGGCTTGCTGTGACTTGAGCCCATTATTCCGTGTCCTGCCCTTTGGGATGCTCGAGAAGAAAGCCTGGCCTTCCTCTTTGTGACATCCTTTCAAGGACTTGTAAAGGGCTATGATGTCTCCTCTCAGTCTTCTCTTCTCGAGGCTAAACATGCCCAGCTCTTTCAATCTCTCCATCAAGGGGCTTTGTCTCCAGTCCCCAGATCATCCTTGTTGCCCTCCTCTGAATTCTTTCCAGTTTGTCTGCATGTGTGAGGGGGTGCCACGCAATGTGGCACCCGACCTTTTTCCTCTGCAATGCAGGGCAGGATGTGTTTAAAGGAGCAAAGCTCAGGGAACCAAGAATTAGGGTGGATGCCAGGAAGCACTTCCTGACAGTTAGGACCCCGAGGGTGTGGAAGGGGCTTCCACGGGAGGTCGTTGAGGCCCCATTGGTGCGGGTGTTCAAGGACAGGCTGGACATGCACATGGTAGGCGTGTCATGAGTGGAGCTGGCTGGAGACGGGGGTCAGACTAGTTGGCCCGGGAGACCCCTTCTGACTCACTCTGTTTTTCTGTTTCTATCTTTTTAAAATGGAGGTGCCCGGAACTGGACCAGAACTCCAGATGGGACTAAGACTCCATGTAACTGATCCTTCTAACACAGCCTAAAAGAACATTGCCCCTTTTGCGGCCACATCACACTGTTGACTCATATTCAGCGTGTGATCTGCGACAATTCAAAGATCCTTCTCACTTGCAGTGCTGTTGAGCCAAGAATTCCTCATCTTGTAATGAGGCATTTGGTTCCTTTTTCCTAGGTGCAGAACTTGGCATTTGTCCCTGTTGAATTTCAAAGTTATTTATATCCTTGGAAACAGAACAAGGTAGAGAAAGATAATCGCAAAGAGTGACAAGACACACAGTAGTGCATGCCAGAGCAGTCAGCTAAAAGGATCAAATGCAGGAAAGTGCTTGTTTTGAAGAAAGTCCAGCTCTTTCTGGAATTTAATTTTCTTTTAAAAAGTCAAGAAAGGGCCAAAGTGGCTTTGGCTAGGAATCCCATAAACAGGCTTTCCTGAGCAGCTTTGAATTTATAGCATCTACGGGCAGAGTTGACCTCTGGAGCATGGCTATGGGGTTGAGACGATGTGTTCCCCATTTGAGAATTTACCACTGTGGTCCCAAAGTCAGGGCTTTCTGGGAATGTAGTTTCACGGGCAGACCCTCTGGAATGTTCTAGATCTGTGAAGAGTTATACTTCTGTGTGCCGTTCTTCTTCCCCATCGTACTGTTTTAGAACTATATAAAACAAAAATGCTACTGTATAATGCTGGCTCCTGGAAGCAAAACAATGTTTGTATTGATTAGAGGCAGCAGAAGAAATCCATTCCTTTCTTTTGTCTCCCTGCCCTTTAGGAGAAGCTGTTATTGTCAGGTCAGCTGCCCAGTTTTTCTGCAAAGAAGTTCAAGAGTGCATTTTAAAGGAACTCGATGAGAGTATCAGCTGCTCCATGTGACTTCCTGGGACTGAGAGAACAGGGGAACATGGGGAGTGACCCTAGTTTTAGGGTTTATTTGTTCCTAGTATTCGTACGTCCCTTTTAACCTCCAAGCCCACACAAAATGATGTGCATCAAATCAGTGCGACATTTGGCAGATCACAAAAGCGTACAGCAAACCGGACAGAGTCACAAGAATGTAATGTTAGCTCACACTTTTATCAATTCTCTTAAGGGGGCAGGAAAAGGGCAAGTTTTTAATATTCTGAAAGTCCAGCACTGAAGGGGCCTTACTGGTTAGCAGGGAATTCCATAATTTTGGGCCTGGTAAGGCTCTGTTTCTTGTGATCAACAACTGAACAATTTTACCAGCAGGAACATGAAAGGATGTCTTAGAACACAGAAGAAAGGTTAGATAGTGAAGGCAATATATACCTCCTCCCCTATGTGCCTACCTGGACCTTAAACTGATCCACTGAGGTTCTTCTCCAGAAGTCTCCTCTAAAAGGGGGCCTCTAGGAGAAGGGCCTTTTTGGTCGTGGCACCCTGATTATGTAATTAGCTCCCCAGGTGGGTGCACCCAGTGCTGACTTTTGTGCCTTTTGATGCCAGGCTGAAACATTTTTATTTTCCCAGTATTTTAATCATTTTTTTTTCATTTTGCTATTTTATGCCGTTTTATATTTATACTGTTGTTGACTCACTGTGGATTGCTCATTGTTCATTTATATATTTGTCTATGCATTTATATTCAATGGGATATGGGAGTGGTGCATTATGACCCATATCATATTTATATAGTATGCTGCATTGCTTGTGTTGGTTTTTCTTTCTTTTAACTTTCTCCTCCCTCCCCACCCCCCGTTCTTTAAACCATTGGAGAGCCATTTGGCCAATGTGGATGGTATATAAAACCTTAAATAACTAACAAATTCAATAAATAATAAATAACCATGCCTGGTCTTCTGGGGAAAACTTGTTGCAATATATCTATACACTGCTGTCTGACACTAATCCAATGTTAACATACAATGTCGCTAAATTCTTCAGCCACGATGGGTGTCCGAAGATGGATCCTGACGAAGTGTGGCCCTACCTATCTGGATGAAGGTGAAAGTCTGGGAATGCCACTTGCTCAAGATGACGGATATGAACTATGGTGGCAGCATATTGTGTCAAAGTATTTATTAATCCAACTGGAGTTTTTGACAGATAACCTTTAATGTATTTTCTTCTTTTTTAAAAATCTATTCATTTATTTGAATCGAGCTGGTCTTTGATCGTAATAAAGTTTTAGCTATCTAATTAATAAAAATGTCTTTTAAAGTTGCTGCAAAGAAAGCAACACAGGCTTCCTTACTGCCATTCAGTAACAGGAAATTCCAGGGAAGATCTTCCTTAGTCAGGACCTATCCTGGTTTATCCTAGACCTTCTTATTTCTTGCTCGCCTTACTTCAGACCACCTCTTCTTGGCATGGCTAGGAAAGGAAGGCAGAGCAAACCAGAGAAACAATAACAGAACAAAATAAGACAAGTCAAACCAGTCTCTGCGCAACCACTGAGCAGGACCATTTTTACTATTCCCTTTTTGCTGTCAGCAAAACAGCTGTTCATTGAAGTTGGATCTGTCAATCATTAGAAACAATCCTGCTTTTCAATGCATCCCACTCGGAAAGAATTCTAGAAGGTATAAAACTGCGGACTGAAAACAAGCAGTTTCATTTTTAAATGCAAAGATCCTAACGTGCAGTGACCTTGTGTTTGGGTGGTGGGTGGGGGCACAAACAGAAACCTCAGTTGCACCGTACAAATTAAATCGCGTCTTCCCATAATTGCCACCTTGCCAGTAATGTGAAACATTAAGCATTCATGAATTTCTGTATGCTTGGCAAAACACAACATAGGTTTCTCTGTGCCTGAGAGCATGTTGAAGATAATAGCTTTTTATAAGGAGATTTCATCAAAGCTAGGAGATATTTCTCCTTTTAATCCTTTGTGTAAAACATTGACTTTTCTAATCAATTGCACGGGAAACAGAAATAAAGCCTTTGGATTATGCATGAAATGCAACAGGGAACACTTAGACTTATCAGTAAATAAGCAAACACATACATCAAACATGAGTGAGCTGGAGAGAGAGAGAGAGTGGAAGAGACAGACTTTCCATGTTTATTATTTAATTTTGAATTGATAAATCAATGGCGAAATAGAATTAAACGGCTGTGTAAGCATAGGGATCTTTTTATCTTCAGGTGAGAAGTGCATGGTAGACACATGACAGAGATGCTGTGTTTGCTCAGCAACCTCTGTGAAAATCTCTCCTGGGGTTGTACTTGTCACAAGTTGCCTTTCCTCCCTCCAATAATCCCCAGCCTTGAGTCGTCCTTAGCAAAGCTCTCTATTTTGTTTCTATGCGCAAATCATCCAGCCAAGTCTCTGAGCTTGGGGCATAGGAATGGGCATCATAGGTACAGGTTAGGGGACAAGTGGCTGGAGAGCTGCACTTGTGAAGGGACCTCGGGGTGCTGGTTGACTGCAGGCTGAACATGAGCCAGCAGTGTGATGCGGTGGTCAAGAGGGCAAACACCACCCTTGGCTGCATAGCCAGAAGTGTGGCTTCGAGATCGAGAGAGGTATTACTACCACTCTATGCGACTCTGGTGCGCCCACAACTGGAGTATTGTGCTCAGTTTTGGGCCCCTCATTACAGAAAGGATATAGCCAGGTTGGAGTCAGTGTAGCGCAGGGCCACAAGGTTGGTGGCCGGTTTGCAGGGGATGGGGTATGAGGCAAGACTGAGGGAACTGGGTCTCTTCAGCCTGGAGAAGATGGACCTTTGATCCAATGTGGTAAGGACCTTCCCTTTGTGTCACAGTTGCTAAGGAGCCCAGTCTGGGCTCTGTTTTGACACTCCTAAACTCCATGCACCAAACTTTCAGAACCAATGTGCCTCTTTTTTACAAAGGTGATGCACCGCTTCTTTCTCAAACTCTAGTAGGTTTACAAGGTTGATTAGAGAAGCTCTCCAAATACTGCAGAAACCAAGCTCTTACTGTGAACCATGATGAGATCAGGGTAGTTGTTGTAGCATGGTGGCAGTGGCATTATTATAATACCTTGACTTTTTTACTCTTACAAGGAACACAAAGAGGCTTACAAGTTGCTCCTCCTCTCCATCTTATGACCACAACAACAGCTCTGTGAGATCGGCTGGGTTGAGATTCTGTGAATGACCCAAAGTCACCCAGTTGGCTCCATGTCTGAGTAAGGACTAGAACCTAGATCATCTGACTCCTTGTCTCATGCTCTTAACCCTTACACCATGCTGCTGTATTCTCAAAAGGTAAGAAAAATACAGTTGGTTTCCAGATGGACTTCCACTTGCTCATTTAAGAACTTTGGGAATTCCTCCACTCCATTCTCTCCTGTTTTGGACTTTCCATAGTGATTCTGCCATAACAACTGCCCAGACCAGTATGATGACTATTTAGTGTTTCTAGATTCTAACAGGAGTTGTCGTAGACTCACTGTATTGCAAATCTTTATTGCCAAATCAGTTGGTGAGCTTCTTTACGGAGCTCACATTTGGTTGGAAGTTGTGTTACAGTGTGCATGGGTTCCTGAAGGTCTAAAAACCCAGAAGAAAATGGAGAATCAAAAAGCTTTATGGGACTGACCAGGACTGAGTATTTTCGCAGCAAAACTGAGAGGCCGGGAGTGGTTGGAGAATGGAACATAGCAGATAAGAAAAGCCCACGCTGTGCCATCCAGAGAGAGAATGGAATGTGATGAGAGTGTGTGTGTTCAAGATAAGGACCAGCATGTTCTGTGTCAGCTCTGCTCAGAGGAGTTCACTGTTCGATCCAGTTGGACTAAGCTGATGGAGTCAACTTTAAGGTATAAAATGACTGGGCTTTCCAGCGCTGAACTGGTCACCCACAGCCCTGCCACGATTGATCACTGCTGGAGACTGTTTCAGGCCATGAGTACTGAGTAATGTGAGTGTGAATAAGGACTCTTGATATTGTTGCTGATGATTACTGAACTTGTATACTTAAACTTTTGTATTCTTTATATCATAGAATAAATATTACATGCATAGTGTCTAAAACCAGATCTGGCATTCAGTCTTAAGGATTTTCCCTGGAAACTTGATAGCATCCTCTTTACTGAATCAAGGACTGCTTTATTACGGTCACAGTTGCACTTCAAATGTTGAAGAAGCCCATTTGGCTTATTTAAGGACAAGTTCCAGGGTCTCCGAGGGCGCGATAGCTGCAGTCTCATGGCTGGAAGCTGGCTGGGATTCTGGGAAAACGGAGTGCTAGTCTCCAATTCTGCCATTTTTACTTTTTTCAGGTTTTCTGTTCTCTCTTCTGATTGCTTCTCATTAATTCAGTTGCGTTGGCATGCACGTTTATGGATAAAATCGACTGTTCGGGATTTCTCCCTTGCTGCTTTTTTTGCAGAAGTCTCCAATAAGGCTAAACCCTGTATTATGCCATGAGTATAAGAGGCAGAATTTTCAAGAAGCATGTGTAGCAGCGAGCAAGGGACGTTTCCCTTGTCATTTGTATCAATCAAGTTTCCATAAACACTCAAGCTAACTACTTGCATAAATCAAATATTTCAAAGCATCAAACAGCATCACTCTGGCACAGTTTAATGTTCCCCCCTTTAGTTCTCCTGGAGAGAAGATTTAGAGGGAAAACTTATTCCAATATATTGCATATTTGTGATGCAAAAGAAATTGCAGCAGTATGTCCTTTTTTCTTTCTATAACTTTTGCCATGAGCTAAACAATCCATTCACTCGCTCTCTCCAAGAAGATCCTTGGAAGACTATGCCATTTTTCTTCTTTCTGATATTTATTTATTTATTATTTATTTATTAAAACATTTTTATGCCGCCCCATTTGCCGAAGCCTCGGGGCGGCTTACAAGAATAAATGAAAGAGTTTGCGACAAAAATATAGCTAAATATCTGCTGAAAGCCATGTGTCCTTGGGCTGAAATGATGTCTACCTAATCCTGTTCATTAGTTTTAGATTTAATGGCTATTTGATCTTCTAGGATTGTTTTAGGAGTTTACTTCTGTCCATGATGGCATTGTATTTTACTTGGTCTGCCGATAGCTGAATAGGTTTCACTGTGAGGTCTGCTGACTGGATCAATAAACATTTAAATTTAAATTAGTCAAGTCCTCCTCTTTCATTGCAGGTATCTGGTAATTAACCATTAAACAAATAGGAAAAGAAGTGTATGTGCTTCAAGATACTTTTACTATACTATTGTCAGTATACAATACAAAGTAACTGGATACTAAGTTCTGCAACGTTTATTGACATCCAATCCATACTCCCTTTGTCCCTTTTTGAGTTTCTGGTTATTTTTGAACTTCTCTTAAGCTTTCATTAATATGGTTGAATTTCAGCTGCTTCAGAAAAGGAAAAGAAAGTGGCTTTCCTGAAACTCACAAGTTGGGGGTTGGTGCTCACTCCTAAGAAAGGGATCCTTTGTCCCACGAGTTACCAACAAAGGTAGGTGTTCCAGTTACTAAAAGCTGATTCAGTGATAGCAGCCTTTTTTAACCTTGTGCAAATCAGTGGAAATATGCATCTGTCATCAAAAGACGAAAAAATCTGCTATTTTCTTCAGACCTCTGTTTTGCTCCTATTCATGCAAAATGCAGGTTAATCAGCTCAGGGTTCTTCAAACTGAAAGTCAACTCCACCCATAATGCAGCCATCTTGGATGGGATTTTCATGTCATGACATATCAAAATCCTCAAGAGATGCATGCGCATGACTTTAATTTCTTGTATGTGAGTGCTTTAATTTGCACCTCTCTGTTCTTGTGATATATCGGAGGATGGCACGCCTGCCTCACTTTAAAAATAAAGCAATGTGTTCACCATTCTCTTATGCAATTGCCATATTAAGTGTGATCACTGAGACAGCAGAGGGAGCTCCAGCGCACAAAACACTTGCATCTAACAATTGCATCCTTGGCCTTACAAGTTCTGTCACCTCCAGAAGAGTTTATTTTCTCTTGCTCTCTCTTTTGAAAAAATACTTAACATTGGATAAGAATGGATTGCTCCCTCGGTCTGTTTTTCAGCTTGAAAGCAGTGCTTCTTTGGGCAGGGGAAAAGCTGGGAAAGACTCACAGAAAGCCCCTTCCATCTTTTCCAAAATTATTTGCTACTCCCTGCTAGCACCCCAAGCAGTTCTGAGCGACCAGAGATCACACGCTGACATCACTCGTCGTCCTTTCAATAAGAACTGGCTTTATCCTGATATTTCCAAAGGCAAATGAATCCCATTTGGAGTGAAGATATTTCCTTGCATTATATGCATCAAGGATCTTACCGAATCAGGGATTACACAATCAGAAATGCACCCTGCAATTTGGCAACGATCTCTCAAATACACATACACACAACCCTCTCATTTTTTTTTTTTTTGGAACAACTTCCTGAAAGGTCAGTTTGCCATATCTATTTCTGAACAGTACCAAAGAGTCCATCCAACGTGTCCAGTCCTGTGGGCTGGGAAAATTCAGCAAGCAAAGGATTTGCATCAAGCCAATTAGCCATGCGAACTCCATGAAATCTACGTGCTCCTGGTAACCAACCCTTGCATTTCCTCCAAGACCTGCTTGCATTCTGCCCAAAGCTGTGGATCTGGCCACTGCAAGCAGCGGCCTCCTGGGTCAAGTGGCACCTTGGCCGTCTCCAGCAGGACTTTTCTTCTGTTCTTATGAATTTGTGGCTAGCACAAAGCAATGGTGTCCAAAAGGATGTAGAGTCACATCATGGTCCAAGTTCTTCTGAACATTCCACTCTCAGCTTCAGGTTTCTCTTATGGAGGGATGCAGACACAGAGAAAGGCAAATCAGACGACAGTCAATAAGCTGCATTTAAGACCTTTCCGTATAGACACCCATGAGCGGGGAATTCATTCAGTTCACATTTCAGGGAAAACTTACTGAATCTGTATTTCCCGAAGCTGAACATAAATTGGAATGCAGTTAGGGCAAGATCCAGTGCCCTCTGTCCTTGATGCAAGTAAGTCTCCAAACAGAAAGACCTACGAGAATCTGGCGTAGGCATGAGGAATGGCAGTCTCCACTCATCTGAGCTTTGCAGCCTGCATTTAATCCAGATGGCACTTTTTGGCCATCTGGATGCAACCCCAAGGATGGGGAGGGAAAGGTGCCTTTGGGATATGACCTAAGTAAGTGGTGGCGAACCTACGGCACGTGTGCCACAGCGGCCACGCAGAGCCCTCTCTGTTAGCACATGAGCCAAGTTGCCCCAGCATCGCCCCAGCACCTGAGCATCGGATGACAGCGCACACAGGGGCCATGCCCACGCTCGGAAAGGAGTAGCGACGTCAAGTGACGACGTCGCGAGCCGCAACTCATTAGCCGAGACTTGTCTGAGCTTTCGCATGGCCAGTCAGTGCGCTGTCAAGGATAGATATACTTGCTTGGACTGGCTGTGAGGGGTTTGCAATCCAACACACGGAATGGAACTGAGATCAAGCTTGAATTGGAACAAAATCAAATTTTCAGATTATGTATTCACATTTCGAATTGTATATATGAGTTTGTAGGTGACAAGAAGGGTCTCCTTGGGAAAGAAATGGAAAGTGATTTCATCTCTTTTCATACGTACATTTTAAAAATTGACCTGAAATGTTTATGTTATAGAAACTTAATCTTTCACTTTCAAAGCAGCATTAATTGGGACTTGCATGGAATCTACTCCTCAAATCCATCTGTTTGAGAGGCCCCATGGTTTACTGCTTCTCCTCCTCTTTTGCAGCCCATGTCTGTAAATCTTGCTTTGATCACAAGACTGCTTGCCTTTGAGCCCTGGGGAAGTACTAACATCAAATTAAGTAGAGGTGTTTCTCCCATCCCTGAATTACTGTATTTTATCTCCTCCTTGAAGACTTGTTGGTGCACGCCATCCTCAGGCAGTAACAGATGCTGTGCTTTCTGTCTTGTTTTATCCCATGTTGTCCTCATGAGGTGTGTAAATCTTTGTTGTTGGTTGGAAGGGAGCTTGGATTTAGAGAGCTGCTTCATTTAGCCTCACGGGTGTTTCTTACCTCCACCTAAGATTTGTTTCCCCTGATCCAACCACCAAAACTAATTTTACCAGCAGCCAGCCAGTATTCCAAATTTCTCTTAAATCTATTCCTTTGCATTTAAACACATGTGTGCATACCAGAAGCCCATGCAGGGCATGAACAAACTCTATTTTTCCAGCCATAGCATGGAATCCAACCACCAGCAGATGGACAGATGGACGGAAGGAAAACAAATGAACAAAAACTCCTTTGGTACTACCAGCAGCCTCAGGACAGCACTTTCCCTAGAAGCAAAAAAGACAACACTGAGGCTGTCCTAAATTAGGCACATCCTGAGAAGGCCAGACTCCTTGGAGAAGACCATCACATTAGGGAAAGTCAAGGGCAGAAGACGCAAAGGAAGGCCCAACAAGAGATGGATGGACTCCACTAAGGAAGCCACGGTCTGGAATTTACAGGAGGTGGAGAGGGCATCTTGGAGGGCTTTCATTCACAGGGTCACCATAGGCTGGAGATGCCTTAATGACTCACAACAACAATTCCCAGAAGGCAACAACCAGAGCAGATGTTTTGCCCTAGGGTAAGAAAATATTCTTCCAACCACAGGCATTTCTTTTTTTCTACACTGAGTGAGCAAAGACCCTCAGAAAACCTAAGAAAAGGAGGGAGGAACTTCAGAACTGGATGGGGAGGAGATGGAGATCTGTAAGGCGAAGACAGGTGAAATGACTGGACCACATACGAAGTCTCTAGCATTTTGGCCCTCCAGTCCGCAAGCAACGAGAGTCACCCTGAGGGTGGAATCAAAAGCTTTACTGGAAGGGAGGGACAGAGGGGAAGCTTCAGCTTGGATTTGACTCTTCACGTGGGCAGAAGCTTCTCCTACATGCAAAAGAGAATGTCGCTTTGATTTAGACCGTTCTTTAACTAGGTAAGTTTCAGTTAAAGACTGGGCTTCCAATGTTTCATGTTGACCTGCTCATGAAAACAATCTAGCACGGATGCCGTAACAGTGGATTGTCTGTATCAGGATTAAGTCTGGCTAGGTGACTTTTGATGTGTCTGCCAACACTATGACAGATCGTCTCATATCTTCCATGAATCTGCCTATTTCCCCATTAAAACCAATTAAGTTGGTGGCCATCACCACATTGAAGGAATGAATTCCACAGTGACACATATTTCCTATTGTCTGCCTTGAATTTCTGGGTGCACGTTGGCAACCCTGAGCCAAGCTGCGCTAGAGGCAATCTGGAACTAGTGTGCACTCCCCCCGCCCCCCCGGAATTCAGCCTCGCTAAAGATACGCTCCTCGGGAAAGTCACTGGGATAATTTTTGCTTGATATCGTACCACTGAAAATGGCTGCATGACATTATGGTGAATTATAGCAGCTCAGTGCACACTTCATTTCCCATAGCTGCTGTCACAGCAGTCACTTCACTGGAAATTAAGTGTATATTTCATCTGTTCCTTGAAAAGAGAGGAGCGGGCTTTTGAGAAAGCAAGACAGACGGACGGATGGAAGGAAGGAAGGAAGGAGGGCGGGCATTGTTTTGCAGGATTGCGACCCATAATAGTCATTGGTTTCGCCCATGCTGGAAATATTTCCTGGTCCTTTTTTAACAGCTGGTACTGAATACCCCAAGGTCTGCTTGCAAAGAATCAGGAATATTTCAGACGAGGGATGGGGAAGGAAAAAACATAGAAACAGAGCAAGTCAGAAGGGGCCTCCTGGGCCATCTAGTCTGACTCCCGGCTCTGGCTGGCTCCGCTCATGACATGCCCACCATGTGCATGTCCATCCTGTCCTTGAACAGCCTCACTGGTGGAGCCTCAACCACTTCCCGTGGAAGCCCATTCCATGCCCTCGGGGTCCTAAAAAAGCTTAGTAGTACAGCATCGCCTTTTCCTGCAGGTCTCAGCTTTGATCCTGAAGGTCTTTGGACATCCCTTTTCTTGAGGCCCTGGACAGCCACTGTCCATCAGAACAATGATAATAGTCTAAGTGGAGGTTCTGGGTACGGTACCAGCGGTGAGGGTCCAATGACTGGGCCTGACCTAGCTGGGTACCAGTTAAGGAGAGGCCTTCAACCAGATCTGTTTACAGGGGCTTGAGCTTGGAAATGGTCTTGGCGCAGGGCTACTGGTCCACCATGGAAAATCCCAAGCTTTAGTACAGGAATCTTTGGACAAGACCATTCAAGTTCTCCAAGCACTGTGATGAAGAAGTGTTCAAGTGAGAAGGGAGGTCCGAGGGAGCCCAAGGCGTTGCATCAGAGAGACTGCTAAGGTGTGACAGATGGGACACAAAGACATTGTTTCAGGAACTCTCCAGTCAACAGCTGGGATCCCAGTCCAAAATTTAGCAGAAGCTCATTGGAGAAGCTTGCCCTCTGGAAGAAGTCCTCTTCGTGAGGGCAAATACCACCCATGTGGACCTGTTTGTGAGAAAACCTCAGCAACAAGCATCCCCTCCTCCTGTGTGTATGACCTGCCTCTTCAGGTCCCATTACCCCCACAAGCTTCAGGTGCATAATCTTGTGATTTTTTTTTAAAGAGAGGTACAGAAATCTATATAGATCTTTTTGTATACATCTTGTAGTATCTGCATTTTGCATTAAAATAGATTCCCCCTCCCCTAAGTACTTTATATTGCTGGGATGTGGTTTCATTACTATTATCACTATTCTACATGTACCCCACCTTTCTGCCACTTGCAAGGAACTCAAAGCAGCTTATAAGGTTCACATTTTCCCTCTTATTCTCACAGCAACAACCCTGTGAGGTAGGCCAGGCTGAGGATGTGTGACTGGCCCATGGCTGAGCCGGGACTTGAACCCTGGTCTCTCAAGTCCCAGTCCTATACTCTGGCCACAACACCACACTGGCTGTCATGTGCCCATTTCTCAAATATGCACAATTTCCCTTAACAGACACATGACGGGCTGCATCTCGAAGCTTGTAAAAGTGCCGGTTTGAACTTGCAGCTCTTTTGCGGCTCAAGAGGTGTGAACTGCTTAAATCCAACATGATGATGATGATGGTACAAAATAAAAATGAAAAATAAAACACCAAAAATTCTCAGTGGAACCCATTTTTCGTTCCCCTCTAGCCAGTACACTTCCTTTCCTGAACAATGTGATAAACGCTGCTTTCATGTTTATCTCTACAATAAAAGGGCAGAGACTTATATTTCCTTTTCAACAAAATATGAACATGCAAGGCCTGAATATACCCCTGGGGGAACTTGAGTCTCTCTTTGGCTACAGCGCAGTCACAGGCTTCCTGAATGAGTGACGTAATCACACCACATCAATGCGCAAGGTTCTTAGTGGTGCAGCAAAGGCCTTTGATGAAGCCTTCAGGAAAAGAACCAGAACATGCTGTGGTGCGTGAAGTCGCGAGTAACTTGGGTGCAACATCCATTCCAGATCAGATGCCTTGGAGTCCTGCTATCATGTTGAACTCAGCACATTTTCGTAAGTGCTTTTTCATGCACTCGGCTGTGAGTCATGGAGGAATTTATGCACACGGCTGAATCAGCCCGAACTTTGGATCAAGAAGGAAATAGAAATGAAAGTGTTTCCAAAATGTGACAATTGCTTTCTTTGCAGAGGGTGCTTTGTTGGATTGGCTTCATGAATTTTCATCAGTGTCTTCACATTTGTTGCTCGCGGGTGTTGAAAAAGAAAACAAACCGCTCCAACAGGGCAAAGGCGTTTAAAACCTCACCGTTACCTGATTCTGAAATGCCCTTCCCGCACGACGCTGCAGCTGTCATCACTTTGCAGTTACAGGACGGCGTTTTGATGCACAGGTCAGCAACGCTGACTCATATGCTCATATTTCTCACACTAAGCAAGAGTTGTTTTTCTTTGTGTAAAGGGGAAAAAGACATAAATAAGCAAAATGCAGAATGACCGCCATGGCTCAGAGTTGGTGCAGAAACAGCCAGCTGGAAGAAAGAGTAGACATTTCGCACTGGTGGGTACCAAAGAGCTGACTCCGACAATGGAGCCAGAACTAAATTTAGATGCGACGTGTCGCAGCCTTCCTCTGTTCTGCCAGCTTCAGCTTATTTAGTATCCCTTGTTGTGGCAGGAGTTTCAGAAGGGCTGCAATGTAGCTTGCCAAGCCTGAACTTCACCATCCACCTGGATTTACCTTCCATTTCACCTTCTGTGACCTTGGGAAAAGTCCCACACATGGCTCAGGGAAAGGCCTCTCTCGCTCCCGGGTTTCCATCTGTCTTGTGCTGCTAAGGTGGACAAGGAGCACTGGAGGCTGAAGCATGCACAAAGCTGGGAGGTGGTGCCCTGAGGTGGTGAGCCGCACTGCTGGCAGGTTGCTGGAGCATTTCCTGGGGACCAAAATAGGGTTGGTATGAAGTCTGCCTCTCCAAGAATTCATGGACTTCCCCTAGTGTTTGGCCTGGTTTTCCAAAGTGTGCCTAGCCAAGCCAAGAGGAATCCACGCTCAAACTGTGGCTGCACTTGGTGCGGGACAGCAGACAGGCCTGACTCTTGGTGAACCCTCCATGAATGCAGGACATGCTTGCTAGGAACCCATGCTCTGGGCTGGAGCAAACTGGAGTTCAGGAAGCCAAGCCAGGGGCTGGGAGAGATCTTTCTCCCATGCTCAGGATGGCTGAAACCAGTCATGATGGAGCCAGTCTTCCCCAGCCTGGTGCCCTGTAGATATTTGTGACTAGAAACCCTATCTTCCATTGGCCAGGACAGATGATTACTGCTTCCCAAAACATGGTTGTGGGATGCTTAAAAGACCGAGCCAGATGGAGTCCTGCTTTGGTGTCCCGTGTTCTCATGAGCTCCAAAGCAGAAGAAACAGAAAGACGTGGTCTATTTCCCTTGTGTTGTCAGTGATCGCTTTGCCCCAGGTCCATGCTCATTTCCCTTTTGATCCAGTTGTGGAAGGGAGGTGCATGAGCTCTTCCAGATACCACAGGGCTGAGATTCCAAGAAACTCAGTGTGGGGGCCCAGTGCATCCGGCAGCTCATTAGAATTTCGACTCATGTAGCTTGCACACACGGCGTCTAGGCTGAATCAGCTCACTTTCAAGGCCAAACCCTGTCCTCCGCTCCCCAGCCTGGCCAATTTGCCTAATGGAATTTGACAGAGGAGCTCCATCCTGACTGTCAGTTTGGAGAAGGAACCTCAAGGGGATGGAGGCGGGGAGATATTTGATGCACAGAAAATGAGTCTACAAGGTTCCTCCTTTGTATCAGCTGTTCTAATGGCAAACTTTTACCCTCTCCACACATAAAGAATATTCCTGAAAGATAATCGGAACTGGTTGTTTTGTTTTGTTTCATTAACAAGTGGGTCCTAGATGAAATCAAACCCAGAAGCAGAAATGACAATCTGAGGATTTCCTACTTCGGGCACATCATGAGAAGGCAAAATCCCCTGGAGAAGACCATTGTGCTAGGGAAAGTCGAAGGCAGAAGGCGAAAGGGAAGAATAAAGATGAGATGGATTGTATCCGTAAAGGAAGCTGCAGTCCTGAACTTGGAAGAGCTGAAAGCAAAAACAGCCATGGAAGAAACTGAATCTAATTATATGACCACCTCTGACAGACTGAAGTTCAACTTCTTCATGCTCTTCATTAGCGTTCTTTATCATTAAACCAGACTTGGAGAGCCCTTCAAAAAGAGGACTCTCCTCTTTCCAGCCCCACGTAGAGATGCAATGGAGATGCTTCACCAGTGAGCTTCAGCCTTTCTGCAAAAGGAAAGAAAACTCCTCTTCTCCTGTCTGCTCCCCAGTGGGACTGAAGTCCATGTTCCTGGATCCCTGACTTGAAGGATCGGCCACTCTTATTTCAATAGTCCGTCCCAGGCTGCCCTTGGACAAGAACAGCCTGATACAATTCTTAAAAATACATGATTATTTATAGCTAGGTAGTTAAGTAAAGGTTAAATGATGGAATTCATAAATCTATATTTATGATACTTACATATTAAGATGAATAATTATCTACAGCAGGGCCGGACTGTGGGTGGCTGTCCAGAGCTTTCTGACCTCCACCAGTCCCAGGAAGCACGGCTAAAGGTCAGGGATGATGGGGACTGGAGAGCAGCAACTTCTGGCTGGTTACAGGTGGATGGAGTCTGATTTATGGAAATGAGCATCCATCGGAATGTTCCACTTTCAACTCAAGCACATAAAAATGGGGAAATGCTCTGCCGAGTCCTATTTCGACTCTGGAAATCTTGTGTATGCCTGCAGTTTTTCGTCTTGGAGGTAGGTGAACTCTGAACAGGAAAGCATTCTGCTGAAGCTCTCTCTGATTTTGATTTATGGATTTGTTCCAGTCAGAGCTTCTTTTCGATAAGGGCTATAAGTGATTAGAAAGTAATGAACTATGGAAAAGGATCAGAAGATGCTGAGATTAGATCTTCTCTTGCTGGAAAGAAGCTGGCAATGGAACAATCTGCATGAAATGTCGCTTTGGTGTCGGCTTTTCAGAAGCACAGATTTATTTCTGTTATCTTTATATTTTCTCTCCAAAGAACAAGATATGTGGGATTAAGTCAGGGATGAGAAGGATGTGTTCACCTCGCTTGGTGCCATTTGCCTCAGCGTAATTTTTTCCCCAAGAGCTATTCTTTAGCTGCCTCTCCTCCTTCCAGGATTTGGTGCTAGGGAGTCCCCTAATCACACATGGCAATGAGGTGCCACCACATACTCTGATCTTGTATTTATTACAGGACCCTTGTGTTGTGGGAAGACTCCTCTGCAAGCTTGTTGGGGCTGAGTCAGAGGCAAACATCTCCTGATGGGATGCAGGAGTCCTGCAGAAGAAAGCACCAAGGACATTGGTCAGTAAACAAGACAAGGATCAACATAAGCCTGACTCAAGAAAAAGCCTTGTAGCTTCCATAGAACCACAGCTTGACCAGTCTTGATTGCTCATCTTGAGGAGACCCAAGGGGCAGCTTGGGTGAGAAAAAGGACTTCCATATCTAACTATGCTTTACTGTCAAAAGACATGATGGAACATGATAGGGCTGATAGTCATACTTTGAGAGGGACTTTGCAACCTCTGGAACGTCAGTCAGTTGAGTGAGTCTACTCTAAAAACTGGATCAAAATACTCCTCTTCATTTTCTCAACAGCACCAAAGTCTCCCAGATCATTAGCAAGATGATTTTCACTCACAGACTTTCAGTCTAAAAGATGTGACACAAAAGGAGAAAGGAAGGTGCAGAGGAGAGGAAAACAAGGCAACTTGGGAACAGTTCTTAAAATTATGTGATTCTCAGAATGGCCAGAGGGACTTGGAACAACTCAGGGAGAGAAAACAATGGACATGGTATCTCAGCAGACAGCGCCAGTGGCCATTTCTTGACCAATGACCAATGTGATTCATCACATTGTTGTGGTGTCCCAGTGCTGATGCTTGAAGCTCCTTGCAAAGAACCAAGCAGTTCCCTGGGCATTCTTGTGTGGCTTGATGAATCACAGAACAGTAGAGTTGGAAGGGGCCATGAAGACCATCGGGTCCAACTCCTGCTGTTGCAGGACACCAAGTCACACCATCCCACTCAGATGACTGTCAAGATGATTTCTGAATGTCTCCAGTGAGGGAGAGCCCTCAACTTCCCCAGGTAAATGGTTCCATTGTTGTACTGCCCTGACAGTGAAGCAATTCTTCCTGGTGTCTAGTCTAAATCTAGTTTTTTTAACCTGAGCCTGTTAATCCATGTCCTGCACTCTGGAAAGAATAAGAAGAAATCTTATCCTTCCTCTTTGGAGCCTTTGAGGTTCTTGTATTGTGCTATCCTATCTCATCTCAGTCTTCTCTTCTCGAGGCTGAATATGCACAGTTCTTTCAATCTTTCTTCACAGGGCTTTACTTCCAGTCCCTGAATAATTCTTGTTGCCTTCCTCTGTACCCTTTCTAGCGCTTCTCTGTCTTTTTAGAACTAAGGTATCCAGAACTGGAGACAGGACTCTGACTAGGTTGCTATACTGACTACTGACTAATCAGGTATAGTGGTCCTCAGAGGTTGCCACTGGTGGCAAGGGGTTCAAAGGGGCTAGCAGATCTTGACATTCCACTTTCTTCCTAGGCTTCTAGATACAGAAGGACAACTGTAGCTGTTCTAATTACAGAATGGGGGTATCTTGCATTGTGGGCTCAATGATTACTCATCTTAAGCCTGTGTTCCTCATATTAATATTTAATCACATGTTTTAGTCTTGAAAGGCAGTTAAATTGTTGTTGTTCAGTTGCAAAGTCATGCCCGACTCTTTGCGACCTCATGGACAACATTCCTTCAGGTTTTCCTGTCCTCCACCGTCCCTAGGAGTACACCCAAACCCACACCCACCTCTCCAGTGACCCCATCCAGCCACCTCAACCTCTGACATCCCCTTCTCCCTTTGCCTTTAATTGTTCCCAGCATCAGGCTCTTCTCCAGTGAGTCCTTCCTTCTCATTAGGTGGCCAAAGGAGGCAGTTAAGAAGATGCATTAAAGAAATAAATAAAAGTGCAGAAGAATCAAGAAAATGGTCACAGTTTTCTTCTTTTCTTCCGCAGGATTAAAAGGACAGGGATTAGTCTTTTCTCAGTGAAAATGTGTCATTTATTGCGTAGCATGAGCAATCCCTGCTTCTTTCAAGCAATTCTTGAGATTCCGCTTCAAGATTACCTGGCTGTTGTTACATGCCATCAAGTCATCTCTGACTTTTGGTGACCCTGTGAATGAGAGCCCTTCAAAATGCCATGTCCTTAACAGCACCGCTTAGCTCTTGTCAACTCAAGGCTGTGGCTTCCTTGACGGAGGCCATCCGTCTCCTGGATGATTTTCTCCTGCTTCTTCAGCCTTCAGCTTCCTCTCGCATACTGGTCTTCTCCAGGAGGTCTTGTGTTCTCATGATGTGCCCAGGTAGGACAGTCTCCATTTCATCCTTTCTGCTCCCAGGGCAAGCGGTATTGCCATCTTTGTAACCAACAGGTGGCTCTCAATCCAGTTTACATGGAGAGTTTCTTACACTCTGCTCTATGGTCCATTCCTTCAGAATTTGAGTTTTGCTTGGAGGATATCGGAAACTGCACTCCAGGTTTGCTGTTTGTTTGATGAAATGTACTTCTGTATTTCTTTAGTTCACGTATTTCTGGGGCACGTTCAAGCCATGGTCTGATTGCGTAATAACCTGGGATGAGAGCTTACAGCCGAAATGAGCCTGCAATTTAAGCAGCTTTGTAAAGAATACGCAACTTACCTCCGAGGTATGATAGCCTCATCATCCCCTGTCCCTTCCTAGGCTACCACTTCTGTATTGACAGCATCCTCCTTGGCCGCTGTGGCCATCACATACAAACGCTCCTGTGTTGCTTGGTCCCCTTCCCAACCTTGGGTCTCCAGATGTTATCAGACTAAAAGCGATATAATACATGGTCATGGTGGCTGGAACTGAGGGGAGGTGTCATCCGACATCCCCTGTGCCCCTAAGTTGAGAGTTGTGCATCTCCTCCTCCTCCTTCCAGTAGTTCAATATCTTTGGCAATGGTTGCTAGGAGTCAAGCGTTTCCTCCTGGACCCTAATTTCCTTCAGTGCATCCATGTGACTCTCCTTCCATCGGCCATTCATCTCTGTCCTCCACACATGAGCAATGGTAAAACTTCCTCAAAAGGTGAACTCGCTGTTTTCCTGTGTATGATTGCGTTAAGATTCTTCATGAGCAGTCTTGGATCAGTGTGCCATGAAATGCCATGCAGTGGTGCAGCTAGGGCTGAAACTTAGGACCGTAGCCAATATGGCCATCCATAAAAGTAGTAGCTGATGCGGGTAGCCTGGCAGCAGAAACAAACTCCAATTTATTTCTCTGCTCATGACTGTGCTATGATATAAGCGAGTCTGAAATGCAAAACGGCTAATTTGGAATCCTGGAATTGAGGGAGACACTGAGATGAGAAGTTGGAAGCATCCCTTAGAATGCAACCGCATGTCACCCAGTTCCCCAACTCCAACAATGTGAGATGGCAGCAGCCCCTCCAATTGTCACGGTTGGACTTTCCCCTTCTCTGCCCAGTGAGTCTCTTTTTATAAGCCCTCTTAATTGGCTTGTTAGTATAACCTGATGCTACTTGCCCTGCTTGGCTGGTTCTCTAATAAGGCTCAGCTGCCTTGTCTCAAACCCAGAGAAGCCGCAAATGTTGCTGAAGAGTACAAAGGGATTTCAAGGAACTCCCTCCAGTGTCTCGAGTAATTGGGTGTGAGCCTTCACTTAATAGGATGCCCAAGGGGGAACTGTAACAACACAACAACAACAACAACAACAACAACACTCTGCTCTTAACCTGGAAAGGTGGAAAATGTGAAAGTTTCCTTATAATCTGTAGGGGGACTCTGCCACCTTAGATGTTCCAGTGGCGTTATCTCTAGGGTTCCTAAAAAACCCAAGCGATGTTGCCCTTTGTGTTGCCCTTTCTAGAGATGTGGATCTTGGATTTTTAAAAATCCATTTCCTCAACAATTTGAAAATTATTTCAAAAGAAGGTTTGCAGGGAAAGCCACGTGAGTTTTCATGCACGTTTCCCCTAGCAAATGCACCCTTTGCTTGACATATGGGCTTTCTTTATGCACTTTTGCATTGCAAATTTGGAGCAGCCTGAAAGATTTGAAAGTCTGAAATTAGGCAAGTTCATATTTAATGGGGACTGAACACATTTCTCCCCCATCCCCGGCTTGTGCTGGTTACTGGCATCTGAAGCAATGACGTTGCTCCATTTTGGTCACATGAATGAGCCCCTGAGAACTTCCTGAATTCTGCTTTGGGCAGAATTGGGAATTGAAAATTCCCTACTGAAACGCTCTTTGTTCACTTCCATAGTGGCGCAGACCCATTGGCCAGCAGCATCGTTTTCTGCAGGCACCAGTAAATCACAGCACACATAATTTAAAACAAATGCCGCATAAGGGCTTGTAAAATAACAATACACAGCAGCCTTAAATTTCCCCGGTGTCAAACAGAGTCAGTTTGCCTGGCAGAACTCCAGCTCGGAAGCGTGTGTGCACGTGTGCGGACAAACTCCTTTGATGTGAAATATTCAGCTCTGGATACCAGTAAAGAACAGCCCATACGGCACAGAGAGGTCTGCGACGTAGGATGAGAAAGGAGAGAGAAAGAAAAAACACCATACTGGGCTGGAGGGTTTACCCAGCTATTGCTGGGTAAATGAGTATGGCTGTCGGCCATGATTCCCCACATTTCCTGATTCTTCAGCAGAAGCCTTGATAAAAGAATAAGGAGTTAACAACTCTGTCCCAGTTTTCAGTTGTGAAAGGCATTCAGCATGCACTAGTGTCCCATTCATTCATAGAAATAACATTTCCTGATTAACTGAAATCCGCCATTTCTTAGGTTTCAACTTGACTTGATGGGTGACATGAATCCTAGGGAGGGAAGTGGACTTAACTGACATTCTACTGAGAACTAGGAGCTTGATACAATGACAGAAAGACTCTGGACTCTTATTGCCTCTTCCTGTTCCTAGTTTTTAATATTTTTTGCTTCTTTTAAGAACTAATACCTTCAGCCCAATCAAAAGATGTGATTACTGTAACGGTTTTACATTATTGAGAGATGAACTGCCTAATCTTCATTTTGCAATTTAAATATAATCAGGAGCTTCCTAACAAAGAGAACCTAGGCTTCCTAAGGCTTCTAATGACACAAGCATGTGCATCCAGCACCTGCCAGAATGGACAAGGGCTAACCCTGGTTTAGCCCTCCTTCCGAGAATTAAGACACCCTTTGCGGAATGAAGCGATCGGCAATCAAGCAAACTTCACCTTCTCCCTCGTAGCCCATGCCCATGTTATAATCATTATATTATTTATCATATTTCTCTCCTGCCTTTTAATTGCAAGGAACTCGAGGCGGGTCATCCAATCCTCCTCTCTGTTCTCTTTGCAAGAACTCTGCAGGGTCGGAGAGGCTGGGAATCAGTACTGGGAAATAAATAGGATCGTTTGAGGCCAGGCACACCACAGTGGTCAGTCCTCCTGCAGACAAGTCAGTCTACCTGGGCCCAGTGACAGAGGAGGCGGGCCCACCCCCACACAGCTTGGATCTGGAGCTGGTGCTGGTCCAACTGCAGAGGGTGCGCCTCTCGCTCATTGGAGGCTCTGCTGAATCACGCCCTCGTTCTCAGCAGCAGGAGGAGGGAGGCAGGAGCAAGGGGGTCTGAACCCACTGGAGCTCCTTCAAGGCTGCCTAATGACGTTCCTCACACTGGGCATGTCCCTCTATTTCAAGATGGACAGAAGGGTTTTCGAGAGGGGAAGCAGGCATGGGACCCAGTGAGAGAAGCCATCCAGAAAGGCAGGGTCCACAGGGAAGTTTCCAGTTTGGATTCGATACTTGACCTGAGCCAAGCTTCTTCTTCTGACTTAAGTTGTTCCATTAATGGTGGAGTTTCCATACAGGATCTGCATTTCAAAGGCTTGTCTTGAGGTTTGGAACCAGAGGGAAGGGGCTAGCTTGCAACAGCACCAGTCATAAATGGTGCAAGTTGCAAGAAATGGAGAGGGTTCTGGAGATGCCTTGCAGTCTGCTGACCCTCAAAGGAAGGTAGTTCTACAAGTCTTCCCTTCATAGCTTGCTCCTTAGGGCCAGACAAGACACAACTTTAAATGCATGACTGCGTTTAAGGCGCCACCCTCATCTCACCTCTGGAGAAGATCTATATAAATGCACACACATGTGCTCTGATGTTCTGTGTCGTCAAGCCGCTTCTGACTTATGTTGACCCCATGAGTGAGAACCCTCCAAGCTGTCCCGTCCAGGATAGCTCCATTTAGCTCTTCCACGTTCAAGTCTGTGGCTTCCTTGATGTAGTCAACCCATCTCATATTCTGCCTTTGACGTCCCCTAGAATGACGGACTTCTCCAGGGTGCCTTGCCTTCTTGTCATGTGTCCCAAGAAAGACAGTCAGTTTTGTCATCTTTGCCACTAAGGAAAGCTCCGGCTTGGTTTGATCTGGGGCTCCTTTGTTCATCTTTCTGTCAGACCAGGGTAATCATGAAGTTGTCTTCCAGCACCGTGTTTTGAATGCATCCTGTTTTCAGTGTATTCAGTAATAAGGGACAGTTGTCCTTGTGTGTCTTAGACAGCCATTGCCATTGCCTTGGATCTTGGCTTGTCTTCCATGAATGGAACAGAGTTTGCAGTAATGCACTGGGGCTTTCCATCCTCTCCCTTCCCATCACTCAGTCAGGTAGGCCAATTTCCCCCCTTTCTTAAAATGAATGTTTTCACTCATTTATAGCTTGCCTCTCTACCCCTGCAGGGAAGCTCAGAGCATTCTTATCAAACCTACTGGAGACAGAAGTTGCTTGCTCGTGCGCAGACCTCATTCCTGCGGCAGACAAAGGGAGTGGGGTGGCCATGCCAAGCTGGACGACAGAATGGAGGAACAGGGAAGAAAAGAGAGATTGGCCTGTTCTGAGCCATTATTTCAGCTTAACAAGCCGCAGAACTGCTCTCACCTCTCCTTTGTTCCTGGGAATAATTCCTTTTGCCTGGCTCACCAGTGTGTTGTGAAACTTAATTAATGTTTGCAAAGACATGAAGGCTCTCTAGTTGAAAACCCGGCACGGTATATAAGTGCAGAGTAATTGTGATCATTATTGCTTTCATTTGCATGTATGAGCTGTAATTAGCTGTGGACTGTATTTCAGGGAGTGTGAATAATTTAAGCGTTCTGTTCTGAAAAGTGCACCCAGAAGTAGCATTGGCTTTTTTTCTCCTTAAGTGTTTCCTCAAAATATGGCTCTTTGTCTCTCTCAAGGCTGGCCCTCCAATGTGGTTGGGTGATGCCCAGACCTCGGGAGGTGGACCAACAAGAGCACTGCATCTCCTTGCCTGCAGGAGGTCTGGCCATGCCTTCTGGAAGGCCCTGCCAGCCATGTACCTGCTGTGCGCTTTGCCACAGTTGGTGGTGCTCCCAAAGCCCCGTTGGCCAAGGGAACGGTGAGTGGGCTCTTTAGAGAATGAGCCAGGCTGAAATGCCCTGGCCCTGTGAGAGTCCCAGGAAATTGCCTGTATGTTTCAGCTTGGCCAGCTTTCTGAAGAGTGCATGGGCTTCACGAGAAGGGAAAAGGCACAATATGATGTCGGTAATACATGTGCTCATCTACATCGGATGGCAAGACAGCTTCTGTTGGGGCTGGCCCCTCTTTCTGCACTCCTAGCATTACAGAGAAACATAGCCTAATGTCCGTATCTTCCCTGAACTTTGTATGAGCCAATCTGGAATCAAGAAGAGGATCTACTTCTTGTGCTACCACCAGCAGAGGTGCACCGGTGGCTTTCATAGGACTGAATTTTCTCAGTGGCCTTTTTAGTGGTGGCACCATGTATCTGTAGGCCTCAGGAGCGCTCCCTTGTGGCATTGGTTCAAAATCTTCTCTTCATGCATGCATGCTTCTCAATTTATTCTCCTGTGAATGGTTCTAGTTTTATGATGCGGCTATTAACCACACAGAAGCTTCTGTTTTGGAGATAGAAAAATAATTCTGTGACAGCTTTCTATGTAGCAAGTTCTACAAAATTTGTTAGTGAATCTCCTGAGCATCTTTCCAAATTGCCTTTCAGTGCAAAGCCCTCCTGACGCAGGAACCAAAAAGATTCATAAGATCATAAACTTTGAATCGCTCATGGGCAAACTGGTCTTGGGCTTTGTTGCCGGAGCCTATAACAAAGGAGTCTGAGTTACTTCCGTTTTGCAAATGCCATTTAAATAGCATTTTCCAGCATTACCACTGCTAAGTCAGCTGGGTCCTTTTCCCCTACTTTTATTTTTAATCTGTCTCTACATTCCAGTACATACAGCCTGCCTTTCTCTCTCCATGTAGAAGCTTGCAGCATTCATAGCAGAGCGCAAATCTGCCAAAGACAAGATGAAAATCGCTACATGCTCTTATATGTTGGGGAAAGAAAATGAGGAATGCCAGCCAGTTCCTAGAGTATCATCCCGCTCCCATTAATGACCCTCAGAATTCACCCTTGAAAAATAACTAAAATATCTGCTAGAGACGGGTCAAAGCTCCAAAGGATCCATCCATCTAGCATAAACAACAGATTCCAAGCTGGGGCACAATCACAGTAACCTTCCTGAATGTCTACTGTCTCTGGTGTGGGAGAGCCCCCCACCTCTCCAGGCAGCTGGTTCCACTGCTGTATTGCTCCGACAGTGAGGAAGCTTTTACTGATGCCCAGCCTGAATCTGGGTTGTCGCAACTTGAATTCATTATTCCGTGTCCTGCACTCTGGCATCAGCAAGAAGAGATCGTGACCTTCCTCTTTGTGACTTAAAGAGCTACTTATAGAGGGATACCATGTCCCCCCTCAGTCTTCTCTTCTCAAGGCTGTACATGCCCAGTTCCCTCAGTCTCTCCTCATAGGGCAGTGTTTCCAAACCCTGGATCATTTTTGTTGTCCTCCTCTGGACACTTTCTAATTTACCTGTATCTTTCTTAAATCTTGGTGCCCAGAACTGGACACCGTATTCCAGGTGAGGTCTGACTAGTGCAGAGTATAGAGGAACTACTACTTCTCTTGATTTTGAAGTAGTACTTCTGTTAATGCATCCCAAAACAGCATTTGCCCTTTTGGCAGCTGCATCACATTGTTGGCTCATGTTTAGCCTGTTGTCCACAATTATTCCAAGATCTTTTTCTCATTCAGTTCTATAGACATATAGAGGTTTGCACCATATGAGTGGCAGGGACAGACCCACTGGAAAGTCACCATGTGTGTTTTCCCAGTAGGCGAAGGAATGCCACTAAGTTAGCATTTGCCCACTTGCACTGTACAGCAAAGAACCTGACTGAATAACCCCTTCTTACCGGGGACTGCAAATAATTATCTGTGGAAACCTTCTGCTGGCAGTGGCTTTCCTCTTTCATTTCCCAGCTTCTCCTGGGTTTCTCAGGTTCCTTGTTTCCTCTAATGGCATCCTTCTCTCAGAAGGATTATCCATCCCCATAAAAGCTGCTCATTCTTCCAGATATAATTAGTCTTAATTAGCCTGGCATGGACCAAACGGGCCATGGGTTCACTTTTATGAAGATGGAAAGGGGTGCTCCTTGCTTTCCACAAGCTATGCTCGCTTGTACGAAGCAGCTTTTAGGAGATGGACCAGTTTTCTGCACTGGATTAGCACCTGTCTCACTTATCATACATTTAGGTCGCATTTTCTACAAAGTGATGGGCAGTCAGGGAGATCTGGGTTTAGAACTTAAAGCAGAACCAAACGGAGCACCCTGGATTCACCTCTCCCTGCTTCGAAGGCTGAGAACTTCAGGGGAGGTGTTCTGCTATTTCCTGGGAAACTGTAAAATTGGCAAATGCTGTTGGCAGGCTTACCACAAGGGGCAGTGGCAGATTCAGCTGCACACCTCTTGAGGGTTGGCAGCTGCACACCTCCTTTTGCAACCCCCCAACAGAATCATAGAATAGTAGAGTTGGTTACACTGTTTGAGGGGAAGAGGGCACCCTGAAGAGCACTCCTCGTCTAAGGTGCACAACAGTTGCCTCACAGTCGTCTAGGGATGTGCTTATTTATTATTTATTTAGACAGCTTACATGCCGCCCCCTTCGCATAAGCCTTGGGGTGGCTTACAAGCATTAAAATGTGTTGGTGTCTGACATTAAGCAGGGAGTTGGACCCCATAACCTTACTGGCCCCTCTGAATGCTGCTATTCCATGATGGTACCAAATGCATCTGGAAGGGTCCTAGAAAGGGAGATGTTGAAAAGAATGTTTAAACTAGTCCATGCAGTTCCATAATATGGAAACATGGTATTGATGTGAATTAGGTCCATCCAAACATCACAACAAATTAAGACAAGTTAAACCAGGTTGTTGACATGGTCTTAAAGTACACACTTGTAAGCTCATTACTGGGTAGCCAGAGCGGGGAAGGGTTCAGAAATTCGGAACATGGCATTAAATATGTCTGCTTCACAATAGTCTTTAATTACATTCACCGATTACCAATTGAATCAATTGTTTAGTAAATTTTAATTAGAATTGGGATAGTATGGCAAAGCAGAAGCAGCCAGGATAGGTTTAATCCTACTGGTTCCTTTCAGGAGCTGCCTTTCTACAATATGAATACTAGGAAGGCCTGCCAATGTTCTTTGGCTTTTTAATGGCCTCATTAACAACACAATTATTACCTTGTGCCTTTTCTTCTTACCTGAGCAAAGCTGTTTGGAAGAGATCCAGTGCATAGTCTGGAGTGAGTTGTTCTCCAGCCAGAGGCATTTGCTCCAACAATCCCTATTTGCTAAGATAAATGCATGCACGCTAGGAGAAATAGTGTGTCTAAAAGTTATTAGGAGACCGTTCTTGCCAAACAGAAACAGAAAAAGAAAGAGAAAGCAAAATACTTTGCTTTTCAGTCACCCATATGCGAATGATGCAAAAAGTGGAACTTAAGCTTGCAATCTGGTGCAGCAGCCAACAAGACTAATGCAATGATAAGGTCATTCCACCCAGTTTTAACAAGACAAATTGGAGAGGGTCGAGAAGAGGTAAGGAATGGCCGTTGAGTATGAAAAACAAGTTCTATGAGAAACGGTTGAAGAAAATGATTAAATTCAACCTGGCGATAACCGAAGGGAAGAGCTGAAAGCACTCTTTGAATACCTGAAGTCCTGTCCCACAGAAGAGGGCAAAGTCTCACTCTCCACTTGCTCCCAGAAGGAGAAGACAAGATCGAATGGGCTTAAGTTACAGGAGGGGAGGATTTCTGTCCTGGATAGTCAAAACATTGACAATGGAACCAATGGGCTTGAAGGGAGGTGGGTCATCCTTCACAAAATGCCTTCAAGGAGGGGTGGATTAATTGGATATCTTGCATGGATCAGAGGGTTGAAGCTAGATGTCCCAACAAGACCTCTCCATCTCTATGAATGAAGCTGAAGAAACTGTTTGTCCCCAGTGTGCCCTTCACCCAGAAGAAAATTTCTTTCCCACTGGGTACCCCCAAAAAATGAACGGAAAAGACCCTTGTCCATGGAATCCTGCCTTTCCAATTGGGGGATCCATGGTCGGAAGAAAGCTGTGGATCCTAGGAGGGAAAAGACTAATTCTCTACAAACATGTTTGGATGATGATTATACCATTTGACTTGTGGGCATATTTAATGAGTTCCTGGCAAAGGGATTGTGTATCCTCATTGAGATGCATGGAATAAATGCAGAACTTTAGGCAGGCAGATATTCTATCAAGAAGAGGGAGGGGAAGAGCCAGATGTTTTGTGAATCTCCCTGCTAACGAGCTGCAAGTGTTAGAATTGTTTTCCCTCCCTTCCTGCCACATACACATTGTATTAGAAAATTATGAAATTTTACATGCCAGCCCCAAACAAACTGTTTCTGATTATATTTAGGCCTTCAAAAGAGAGTGCAGATATAGATTTGGGAGATTAATTGCATAACATTAGAAGCTGTGTCACCGCTGAACTCAAGTAAGTTTGTTCAATAAATTCCCCCAGCAGAAAGCATCCGATGTACAACACGAGCGGTACAGAAGATGAGCAAGGGATGCGGGAAGAATTCAAAGCAGAGAGAGGCTTCCGCAGCAACAGTGAACAAGATGAAAATTACAAGGTAATGGAAAACGCGGCAGGAGGCTCTCCAACCCTACGATTAGCTAACTTCTGCCATGATTGCAAAAGAAATTGCTTAGCTTTATGTAATCAACAGATGCTGTTTCACCACGACGCATTTTCATCCTGCAAAGCACAACGACAATTTAATTAGAGGAGAGGAGAGACCCTCAGTAGCCATGAGGAGGAGGCTGACATGGAACATGGCAGTGTGGCGACGGGTCTAAATCTGGGGAAAGCAAAACCCACATGGGGTGGCCATGAGAACCAGATTAGAAGTACCTACTTTCAGGGTTGTCCCAAAGCATTTGCTTGCCTGATGCAAAGGAAAGGGCAACACCCACGGCCCTCCAAAGCCATGAACGAAATTTCTGCTGCAGCTTGGAGTAGGTGAGTCTTCAGCTGCTAGTGCTCCTCCCATACACATCCCACCTCACCTGGTTTGGGCTGAGCCACATGCCATGTTCCATCAGGTATCCATCGCTTGTACTGCTAAGGCAGGCAGGCGCCACGTGGCCAAATTATCTGGAGTTCTGATTGCATTTCAGGACCTTGGTCAGCAAACCTGGACCTAGATTGCTTCTAGAGACAGGTCAGGAGATACCTCCGGAAACCTTTAGAGGTTCCACCTGGCTGCCCATGGCTCCACAGCCTCTGAAGGAGTGAAAACTAGGGAAGGGGGAAGGGGGCCAGGGTAGCAGTCTGGCTGCACCTTTCCCCCCTTCCCTTTTTTCCTTGTGTGTTGTATCTATTTCTCATTGTAAACTTGTAAATACAATATTAAGATGTCCAATAGAAATCCATGAAATTACCAATAAAACCAAAAAGCCTAGGACACAGAGGTAAAGTCATGAAAACAAGTGGACATTTCATTTCATTTCAGAATGAGGGCAGGAGGAGAATGATGTAAGCCACTTTATTTATTTATTTATTTAAAACATTTTTATGCCACCCCCATTGCAACAAAGCCTCGGGGTGGCTCACAACGAGAACAAAATATACAAATATAACAAATTATACAATAAAAATATTAAAACCCAGTGCATCTCGGCTGAAAGATTTAAAATCCTATAAATAACCAATAAATTAACAATTAAAATAAGTTTTAAATAAAAAGGTCTTAGCCTGGCACCGAAAAACAAATAACAATGGTGCCAGGCGGACCTCTCGGGGAGTGCATTCCATAGATGTGGTGCCACCGCAGAGAAAGCCCTCCTCCGAGTACCTACCCTCCTAATTTCTTTCATGGAGGGTTCCCGGAGAAGGGCCTCTCCCGCAGATCTCAAGGGGTGAGCAGGCATATATGGACGCAAGCGTTCCTTTAGATACCCAGGACCCAAGCCGTTGAGGGCTTTATCGGTCATAACCAACACCTTGAATTGGGCCCGGACTTCAATCGGGAGCCAGTGGAGCTGACTGAGAACTGGGGTTATATGAGAACAACGCCCAGTCCCTGTCAGCAGCCTGGCAGCTCTATTCTGCACCAATTGAAGTATCCGGACTGTCTTCAAGGGTAGCCCCACGTAGAGCACGTTGCAGAAATCTAATCGGGAAGTTACCAACGCATGTGTCACTGTCGCCAGGCAGTCGTTCTCCAGGAAGGGACGCAGCTGATGGATAAGCCGAAGCTGAAGGAAAGTGCTCCTCGCCACTGCCATCACCTGAGCTTCTAAAGACAGCTCAGGGTCGAGGAACACTCCTAAGCTGCGAACCCTGTCCCTCAGAGGGAGTGCAACCCCATTTAGGACAAGGCCCAAGTCCCCTATCCCAAGGCCTGAACCACCCACCAACAGGACCACCATCTTGTCTGGGTTGAGCTTCAGTTTATTGGCCTTCATCCAGCCCATTACCTCGGCCAGGCACCGGTTCAGCACAGCCACTGCCTCACCTGGATTGGTGGAAAACGAGAGGTAGAGCTGGGTGTCATCCGCGCACTGATGATTCCGCAGCCCACACCTCCTGATGACCTCTCCCAGTGGTTTCATGTAGATGTTAAATAGCAAGGGGGACAAAATGGACCCCTGCGGAACTCCATGGCATAGCTGCCATGGTGCAGAGCCATAGTCCCCCAGCACCACCTTCTGAAATCGGCCGTTGAGATAGGAGCAGAACCACTGCCACGCAGTGCCTCCAACTCCCAATCCCGCTAGCCTATCCAGAAGGATACCATGGTCGATGGTATCGAAAGCCGCTGAGAGGTCCAGGAGAACTAACAGGGACGTACTCCCCCTGTCTCTCTCCCTGCACAGGTCATCGTACAGGGTGACCAAGGCAGATTCAGTACCGTACCCAGGTCTGAAGATGGGCTGAAATGGGTCCAGATAATCAGTTTCATCCAAGAATGCTTGGAGTTGTCCCGCCACCACCCACTCTAGCACCTTGCCCAAGAACGGGATGTTGGCCACCGGTCTATAATTGGCGGCCACCTCTGGATCCAGGGATGCCTTCTTTAGGACTGGCTGGACTACCGCCTCCTTTAAAGGGGCAGGTACCCGGCCGTCTTTTAAAGAGGCGTTGACCACCTCCAGGATCCAGGTCCCAATCCTGTCCTTGGCTTTCTTAAGTAGCCAAGATGGGCATGGGTCTAGTAAGCAGGTGGTAGGGCGTACTTGTCCAAGCACCTTGTCCATATCATCAGGCCACAAAAACTGAAATTCATCCATTAATTGTGGACTCGATGGCGTCGTTGGCATCTTCTCAGTAGAATCTGGTTCAACAGTAGAGTCAAGCTCGTGATGAATCTGAGCGACTTTGAGCTCGTAAGAAAAAAGCAGGCGGTAAAATAAATCATAAATCAATCAATTTAATTCAGATCTATACCACCCAATAGCTGAAGCTCTCTGGGCTGTGCACAAAACCTTAAAGCCCTGAAATAGGGGTAAACTCCTTAAAACTGGGAGTAGAGGGGAGCCTTAACCTGGTACCTGCTAAAAGCCAGGCAGGCCTCACTGGGGAAAGCATTTCAAAATTCTGGGGTGGGGTGAGCCCTGAAAAGCCCTCTTCTTGTGTCCACTGAGCATCCCTGAAGACCTGCGAAAGCAGGGCTTGTTGGAAGGTGATTGAAAAGCAAGGGGCCATCAGTAGTCAGGCCCTTCCTGTGATACTCCTCAGCCTAGCTGCCCTTGGCAGAACTGGGCAAGGGTGTGTGTAATCGATGCGGTTTGCTCCGGTCGGTCGGGGTGAGTACAAATCCTCCCCTTTCCAGCCTCTGAATCTTAATCTCCCCTCTGCCATGGCTGCCCTCCCAGAGAAAGGCACGGGTGATTCCAGCATTTCAAGTTTTCTCTGAGGATTAAGAATAAGGGCATTCTCAGGAATCTCAGGACTGTGTCCTCATGTTGGCCTGAAGCCTTCTGGAATGTTTGATGAGGAGGCTAACAAAAGGACCAGCAAACATTTGATGGAAAGCACAGGACAGAACTTTCGGCACAGGTTCGAAGAAAGAGGGCAATCAGAGAGAACAGGGCCCTTTAATTACTGAAAGGGAACGAGAGGGCAGAAAAGAGGAGGAGGACCCAGTGTGATGTTGAACTGTTTGTGCCTAAATAGTACAGCTGAAATTTAACTGTCTTGGAATTGTAATGAATGGTTTGAGTAATAATTACTGGAGATATATATATATATGGCAGAGCAATTTTATATTTATGAAGTACCAGTTTTCCATAAATATGGAACTTAGTTAATGAGCACAGGGACTAATTCATTAACATTCAGATGGAGATAAATTATGAATGTAAGAGCCACTGTTTGTTCATTAAAAACAGTTGCAAAAAAACAGGAGAGACCCTCCCCACCTCCCACTCTTTATTGCTGATTAATCCAGTGATTTTTAAAAGAGGTTCATTTTAATTAGCGTCATTTAGTGCAATTAGTAGCAAAATAATATACAGAAAGATGAATATTTTATGTTGTGAATGGACTGGACATGAGAGAAACAAAGACAGCGTGACTGTGGCATTGCTGAAAGGTTTCAGGCAATGTTTCAATATCCACAGCCGGTTTTTATTTATTTATTGGATCCATTTCTATCTAGCCTTTCCTCTGAGGAGCCCAATTCGCTTCCTTTTGCTTGTGTCCTCACAACAACCCAGCAAGGTAGGTTAGGTTGAGAGTCTGTGCCACCTACATTTTTCTTCTTGGCTCCTTGGAGACCCACAGCCAAGTCTCCCCAGTCTCATTCCAAGACTCTCACCACTAGCCTACACTGCCTCTTCTTTCTTGCACAGTGGGGGAGTGCAAAGTGACTCCGGGCTCAGTGCTTCAGCTCCTTGCACCTTGCTCAGGGGCGGAAAATGGCAGAAACCCGAGCAGCGAGTCCCAGAGGCCGAGGAGCATCTGTGGTACAGCCCCTGCATCGGTGAAGGCCTCCAAAGATGTCCAAAGAGGCCAGCCACTTATTTCACTCCAATACCCAATCAGCCATGCATAACTGAGGTCCAGCCATGCCCAACTTTTCTCAAAGAGGTGGAGGAGAAGCAGGACCTTTGAACACTCCCAACAACCCCAAGAAAGCAGCAATTCCACCAGCTGCAGGGGCACAACCTGCCAGGTGTATGACTGGCGGATCCCAGGCTGGACATATGGGCTACTGCCTAGATCTCAGACTCCCCCAGTCTTACTCAAGGACACAGGGAGCAATCCGAAATTATTTCTAGACTGCTTTTGTTGAGAACTGGCCCCTTCCTCTGGTTCTAAATCTCAGGACAAACTTTCGAAAATGCATTTCTTTCACGGAGACTCCACGGATAACAGAACAGTTTGGGCTTTACACCACCAATGACCAAAGCTGGAAAGAGAAGCATCTGCCCATGTCAAGAGCTGAATCTAATCAAGTCAGGATATAGAAAGGGGAACCAAAACATGAGCGTTTTAAGAAAATTTGGCAACACTATGGAAGCATGGTACTGAGCTTATCTTGCACGGAGATGTTATAGGTAATAATGTGGATTGTTGGTCTTCAAGTTTTTAGGACAGATACTAATATGGTAAGGGGAAGGTTGTGGGGGTGAAAAGAGCTGAATCCAAACTGGAAACTTCCCCTTGGGCCTTCCCTTTCAATAAAGCTTCTGGCTGCACCTTCACGGGGCTCTCGCTCTTTCAGGGCAAGACACTGCAAATGGCCAAGCCTCTCCAACATGGCAGCTCATCTACCCCAGTGCCTCCCCACGGGGTCAAGGCCAGGGCCTGGCACCTGCTCCCCTACTCAAAACCCTCCCTCCTCTTCCAAAACAGGGCAGTTTTCATGCTCGGCTTGAGAAACTTCTCCAGGCACAGCTGAAGGAGCTTCGAAGGAGAAGAGCCTGGTGAAGAGGAGACTCCGAGGGGATCTGTTGGCGACATTTAGGTACATGACGGGGTGTCACACGGAGGTGGGTAGAGACCTGTTCTCCCCTGCAGAGGAGGGCAGGATGCGCTCCAGCGGAGACAAGCTCAAGGAACCAAGGTTCAGTTTGGATGCCAAGAAGAACTTCCTGACAGGACCCCGAGGGCATGGAATGGGCTTCTATGGGAGGTGGTTGAGGCCCCATTGGTGAGGGTGTTCAAGGATAGGCTGGACATGCACATGGTAGGCATGCCATGAGCGGAGCCAGTTGGAACCGGGGGGTCAGGCTAGATGGCCCAGGGAACCACTTCTGACTCGCTCTGTTTCTGTTTCTTTGAAGGTGTTATCCCTCCTCCTTGTGCCACCCCCTCCTCAAAATGCAACAGGACAGTGGTGACTACTCTAAGGTCTGTTTTCATCTATTCCTACCAGATCTAAGACCTTCATCAGAGGTCCTTCTCCAAGAGCCACCCCCTCACAGAGTGAGGGAGAAAATGTCTAGAAGAAGGGCCTTCTTTGTGGTTGCACCCCACTTGAGGAATGTTTTCCCTAAGCAAGCATGCTTGGTGCCTTCACTACTTGCCTTTCATCACCAAGTAAATATTTTTTTATTTAACATGTGCTTTTCATAGGCCATTTGGTTTTTATTCTGTTAACTTATTTCTGCTTGATTGCTATGTTCTTCTGCTGTGAATATCAGATTCTATATTTGGAAGGAATTTATTTTTGTATATTTGATCTGATTGCTCTATTTAGTGCTTTATTGTTGGCTGTCCGTGTCTTTATTGCAAGCCACCAGAGAGCCCCTTGAGCTACAAGGAAGTGTATAAATATAACACACAAACAAACTCCCACTGAACAGCCTGCAGTGTGCGAGAGACTGGCCTGCTTTCTGAAGCTTTTAAGGGTGGAACACTTACAAGAAAGCATACAAGATAAAAATCTCCCCTGGGAAAGGATAGAGGAAATATCTGTCAAAACATGGAATCAGGGACTGCTAGTTTAAAATCAATAAAACCCAAATGTACCAATAAAAGCCAGCAATCAGGAGCTGCAAGAGGGTCAGGGAGAACACGATGGTTTCCAGAGGTCCCTTGAAGTCCTGCCAAGACAAGGTGCCATGAACCCCTGATCAAAGCTGATTGCAGAAGTCTAGGGCCACCATTCCTCTGTCTAGTTTATTCACTTATTTATACACGTATTTAGGCCACCTATAACTTCCCAGGCGTTCCTAGGCGGGTTACAATGCATAAAACGTATCAACAAAATGAAACACATTAAAAGAAATCAAAGCACAACGAATTAAAACATCTATGAAAGCAATATAAAAAGGGCCACAGCATTCAGGCTAAGTGTTAAAAACAAATCCCTAAAAGGTTGTTACTGTTGTTGGACAGAATTCTGACTGCAGAAGGGCTGGTTCAGGGGCAGATGGTCCTTTGGGCCGCTTTGGACCAAACAGAGAGTAAAGGCCACCCACAGTCTGCATCAATAAGGCTTCCCTCGATGCCACCTATCCCATCAGCCACGGCACCTGCCATTCAATCGCCCCCAGTCTACACTGGTTGCTGCTTCCCAGGTGTTCTGCAAAGCTCCTGGGGCACGTCCTCCACCAAAGCTGCCCTGGTAGCATTTGTGGCCTCCTCACCCCTCGCAGCCAAATCTGCCTGTTAAAGAATAGACCTCCCCACAGAAAACACCATTGTCCGCTTCAGGCCCCCTCCCAGCAAAACCCCTTCCTGCCCCCTCTGCCTTTGGGGTCAGGCATTGGGGGATTTCTTTCTGGGGGTGTCAGGCCACATCCATGCCCACCTCTCCAGCCTTTCGCCCCCCTCCCTGCCATGCACGTCGCCAGCATAAGGAAGGCGAGGCGGCGCTGGGAAAATGCAGCAAAAAGGGTTTTTTTTTTGCTTTTCGGCGCCAGGCCAAACCCTTATTTCCCTGTTATTTTAATGTTTAATCGGTTGTAATGTGCTTTATATCACAGCATTACTACAAGCGGGGCCATTCGAATTCCTATTGTGCTCGTTGCTTGTTGCAAACAGTCCCGAGACCCCCGGAAAGGAAGGGTCTCCAGGAGCTTCAAACAAATACATGAATGAGTGAATGGATAAATAGATAAAGGGGCGGCCGCGCTCCTCCATGCCGGCGGCGAGGCCTACGGGGCCGCGGGCCGCCAACGCCGCGAGCCCCTTCCGGGCGCGGGCCTGGAGAGAGCCGGGCAGCGCGGAGAAGGGCCCGGGGGGGAGGCGAGGCGAGGCCCGGCCAGGGCTGGGCTGCAGGCCGCGCAGCTCCGCTCGGTCGGGGGACTTGGCGGCGCGTCTGGACGCGGGTTTCCGGCATCCGCACGCCGGAGTCGCTCCGGGCTTACCGTGCGGCAGGGCGTCCTCGAAGGCAGGGGCGGCGGCAGGGAGCTTCGCGGAGCCGCGCGAGGGAGCGGCTGGCGGACAGGCCGCAGGCCTCACTCGCTCGCTCGCTCGCGCCTGGCCGTGGCTTGAGGCTCTGCTCGGCTCGGCTCGACGCCTGCAGGAAAGGCCCCGAGCGCGCCGCGGCCTAGTCGGGCCCGCGCCCGCGGAGGGAGGAAGCCGCAGCGGGCCCGGGCGGCGCGGGCGGGACGGAGGCCTCCTGGAGGCTGCGGGCCGCCCTAGCTGCGGCCTGGACTCTCTTCCCCACGCCAGCTGTTTTGGGTTCTTCTTGGACAAGGCAGGATGGAAATACAGCATTCAGTCATAGAAACAGAGAGGGTCAGAAGGGGTCCCCTGGGCCATCTAGTCTGACCCCAGGCTCCAGCCATCTCTGCTCATGACATGCCCTCCATGTGCATGCCCAGCCTGTCCCTGGACACCCTCAACCGATGGGGCTCAACCACCTCCCGTGGGAGCCCATTCCATGCCCTAGGAGTCCTAACTGTCGGGAAGTGCTTCCTAGTATCCAAATCAAACCTTGGTTCCCCAAGCTTCGCTCCATTGGAACACATCCTGCCCTCCCCTGCAGAGACCCACCTTGTATGACACCCCCTCACGTACCTGCATGTCATTCACAGCCCCCCCCCCCCCGAGTCTCCTCCTCTCCAGGCTGAAGAGACCCGGCTCCCTCAGCCTCTCCTCATTTGGCTTCCCCTGCAGACCAGCCACCACCCTAGTGGTCCTTCATGGCACGGATCCCAACCTGGCTATATCCCTCTTGCAATGAGGGGCCCAGAACTGAACACAGGACTCCTGCTATCAATCAGTCAGTCAGTCAGTCAGTCAATCAGTCCATCAGTCAGTGAATCCTAGAGACCCCAGCTTCAATTCCTAGCATTCTAGGAAGCAGGACTGGGAAAAAGTACTTGGAAAAAAATCCCTTGATGATCTGTTGGCAGACCTGGTGCCAAGCTCCAGCTTATGACATGATTTGTTCAGTGCAACGCTCTGATTGTGGAGCTCATGGAATCTTTGTTCTGTGCTTTGCATGTCCTTGCAAGAATTTGAGGTATAGCCGCAGACTGTCAGACCTGTCACCTAACACTGTGGCAGGCTGGAGAGGGGGTGTGATTCTGGAAAGACAGCTGAGGGTCCATGGACTGGAGGGGGAAGAAGCAAGCAGGATGGGAAGAGATCGTCCGACTGCTTCCAGCCTTTGTCAATTTCACACGTGCTAATTCTTAACTCTGTTCTGTACTCTTTCCAGACCAAGCAAAGAACATCAGAGGGTACATCAAATCCACCCTTCTGACCCCACAGTGGCCACAGCCAGTTGTCCAAGGAAGACCTACAAGTAAGACTTTTCTTGGGATCCTTTAAAAACATTTTATGCACACAATCATTTTAAATGTTTTTCACAAGTTCTGCATATTTGTATGCACAGTACCCTAAAATACACATTGTTGTAATTGTGAAAATTAGCAGCCCAAAATTAGCATATAGATGTGTTTTGGTAGGCTTTTTTTTGGGGAGGGGAGCACAGGACTGCACTGCAAAATCCACAGAAGTGCAAATTACAAAGAATAAATGTGCTTCGACCCACGTACTAGTCTTGGAACTGCAAATCAGGCCAGCTTGTTTTAAAACCTAGACTGAATGACATTAAGTGTCCCTAGCTGGAAGTCAGCAACCTAATCTGCTGAAGCAGGACCAGTCAAAAGGCCAGTGAGAGGAATGCACTAAAAGGGGGTCTAGGAGAGGTGGAGCAGTTGGTGTTGTTACACCATTTATTGAGATGATTGGACTGAAGATCACAGCTCAGAGCAAGAGCCAGCCGGACTTTCCTGGTTCCTGGGAATCATGGAGACCTGGCTGAAGCGAAGAGCTGCAGTTGTGCCTCCAGTCACAATCTGGGTTTTTTGGCAGTAAAACAGAAACTGAGCTGCTCATCCCATGAGCAAAATGCTCGGGAGCTGCTTCTGGATTCTTCCCCTTGTATTGTGAACAAGTCTTTCCCCCACTTTTTTTCTTTCCAGCAGTTCAAGGTGAAAGGCTTTTAAAGTACAGTCCATTATCAGGGTAAGCTGGACAGTCAGGGCTGGGTTGCAATCCAGAGTAAGGAATAATAAAGTTGTTAACAAGTAGTAACAAGAATGATCCCTCAGACTGGAGGAATTAGCTCTTGCCCATGTCAGGAGTTGATTCCAAACTTAATCCCCCTTCTCCTTTTATCTCCAAAAAGGGCTGGTTCCACCCTCAGGGAAGTTTGTGCTGCTTGAGGGCCAGATAGCAAGATGTTCTGGCTTCACGACAAAATACTGGGTTGATGGACTCACACTGAGGGGTGAGAAGATCAGGCCACAGTCCAGCTCTCTTGCACTTGCCAGACTTCTTTCCTGTGCTTGGCCCTGGTGAGGAGGTGACTCGAGCCAAGAGCGAGTCTGCAAATGCTGAGTAGCATCAGTGGCTCTGTTGGGCAAAGTATGCAAAGCCTGGGAGCCACATTTGTGGAAGCAGAGCTCAGTTTGCAGGAGGGGAGTATAGACACCGTGTGAGCAAGATGGCCTGTGGATTCGCCTAGATGCACTTAATGCTGGAGAGCCATGCAAGCAGCACAGAGCAGGTTTAGGGCCAAAAGAGAGCAGGTTGGAGCTCAGGGAGCTGAACCAAGGAAATGTGACAGGTTCCCACACCCAGATTGGATTCCTCATGCATCACACTCACATGACTCATCCTCTGACATTCCTTCTTCTACAACATCTCCCCCAAACCAGCTGCTTGGCTAATGACACTCGTTAATTGTGGCATGTCATTAATGCATTCCAATCCCCCTTCTTCATCTAGCTCACCTTCAGAATTTGAACTTTTGAGCCTGGAATGCTGCATTTTGAGAGAAGTGAACCAAATTCCTATACCTCATGTTTTTGCGCAAATATACAACTTTGTATGCAACTTTCTCTAGAATACACTTTTACTGTAACACATGTATTTTTATTTATTAGATTTCTAATCAGTTTTTTTCTTATAACAAACTCAACATGGCTTACATCATTCTTCTCCTCCTGTTCTCAGTCTTATCCCCACAACAACTTTGTGAGGTAGATTGGATTGAGAGTCTGTGACTGGCCCAAAGTCATGACTGAGCGGGGACTAGAACCTAGATCTCCTGAGTCCCAGTCCTGTGCTCTTAACCACGACACCACACTGGCTGTCTGGCTGGCTGGCGTGTGCGCTCTCTCTCTCTCTTGCATTTAATGTTTGAGCCAAGAGCTGCACCACAAAATTGAGAGAAAGGTCTAGTCCAATCAATAACTTCAAACCACAGCTGAGCCTGGGAAGTGCACATTCAGTTGGCTTGCTTAAAAATGTGGGCAAATGAAATTCTCCCCATTCCTGTCCAGCCATATCATTGCAATCACACTGCCTCAGTGTCGTTCTGCGCACTGTTGACAAAAATCATTGGAGAGTCATTCTGGATTGATCCACCTGGGCGGAGGGAAGCCATTTTTAATGTTTGCGTGATTTGGGAATTCAGCAAGCGAGCTGCAGCAAGCCGATCGTGTGTGAAAAGCTCTGTTTATCATCTGCATGGAGGAGTAGCTAAACATGTTCAGGGTTAACTAATCCACATTAAGCGATCTTGAGAAACATCCTGGAAAAGCATCAAAGTCTTGACAGAAAATCAATCTTTTGCTTGTGCTTAGAAAGCTTCGGTTTTTTTGGTTTAAAAAAAAAATGCCCGTACCGCAGTCTTTCAATCAAGCGGAGATAGAAGGAAAGGCTTTACTTATGCCTGGCTCAGGGTTACAAATGGAAGGGGAGGGAGCAGAAGGGGTGAAAGGAGAAACTCTATCTGGAGTTGCAGCTGTCAGTTTCCGTGTAACAGGGCTTGAGGTCTATAATTTCACACAGGCCCAGATGTGCTAATCCAACCTGTCATGTTTCCGCTCTGTTTGTAGATCAAATGGGATTAAAAGATTTAGGCAGAGCTCACGGAATACATTTTAAATAACACGGTGGAGCATCTCATGAGCATGATCTGAACATTTTGAAAAATCAACCGGTTGGAAGCGAGAATGGGGGTCTACCAAGCTATGGGGCAATGACTTGTGTGCTCACATTTGTATATACGTAGATGAATACACACTGAAGTACTATTCAGGGCGGGGAATTCAGATTCTCACTGAATTCAGATTGTCACTTGATTGCATTTAGACCCATTGGAATGTCATTTCATCCCGCAATTCTGGATTCAGGGGAAAACCCTGCTGCCTTGACTGGACCCTATAAACTGTTGACCCTATAAACAGAGTGCCCTGCTCTTGGCAGCCCTGCTCAGCATATGTAAGCTCAAGGTTGTGGCTTCCTTGATGAAGTGAATCCATCTCACGGTTGGATTTCTTCTGCCTTTGACTTTGCCTAGCCTGATGGGCTTCTCCTGGGAGTCTTGCCTTCTCACGATGTGTCCAAAATAGGACAGCCCTTTGCATCTAGCTTGATTCAGTCCTGGACCCACTTGCTCTTCTTGCTCTTCAGTCCAGGGTATTCACAAAGCTTTCTTCTAGCACCATGTTTCGATTGCATCCACTTCCTTCCTGTTCTCTTTCTTCTCTGTCCAGCTTTTACTCCCATCCGTAGTGACTGGGAATATGAGTGTGTGGATGATCTTGATCTTGGTCTCCAGTGAAACAGCCTTCTGATGATTTTTTCAAGTCCCTTCATCACTCACCTTCCAAGTCAGTGTTCTCCAAATTTCTGGGCTGCAGTTTCCCTTTGAATTGATGATTGAGTCAAGGTACGCAAAATCTTCCCCAGTTTCAGTTTCTTCATCTCTGACATTAAAGTTCTGTGATTCTTCTGCAGCCAAGATTTTTGTTTTCTGGATGTTCAGCTGTAGTGCTGCTTTTGTAATCTCCTTTTTTATATCAATTCATTGCCGCTTTCTTCCAGGAACAGGGTATCAGCACACTTAAATTATTGACGCATCTTTCAATTTTCACTCTGTCTTTCTCTGACCCTGACTCAACCTTCCTTATGAAATGTTCTGCATAGAGATTGAACAGAGAGTGAGAAAAACTGTTTGTTTGTTTGCATAATTAATTCATCCAGTGCTCCATAGCCGGGGCTTTCTAGTACACCCTTTTCTGACATCTTTGCCTATAGGAAACCGCTCTGTCTCTCCATATTCTGTCCTCACAATACCTGAAAGCAAAGCTTGCGGGAGAAGACAAGCATGCTAGGAAAAGTCAAGGGCAGGAGAAGAAACGGAAAACCAAGAAAGAGATGGAACAGTTCCACAAAGAAGCCACAACCCTGAATTTACAAGAGCTGAGCAGGGCTGCCAAGGATGGAACATAGGGTGGAGAGAGGGGAGACACAGTCATTCCTATGGTTACCGAAAGACTTTGGTGCCCGACTGATGTAGAACAAGAAGTAGCCAATGTACAATTGCGATATGATCTTGAAGGCCTCTTTCTTTTCAAAATCCGGTTTAAATGTTACTCCATATAGGGTAAAAGTCTGCTGCAACACTGAGCTTCACTTTGCTTGTGTGCGAGATCAAAGAAACGTTGAGGCAGTCTTTTGCATCCCGTTTCTTGGGGATCAGAATGCATTTTGAACATGTTTGAACTGTGAATTGTTGGGTCACTGTTTTGTTTTCCGTCTTTGTTGGCATATCTGTGGTATGATTCAGACTATTTTGGTCTCTGCATCTTGGGATAGTTCTTTGATGCTCTCCCTGTTCTGGGTGTTTCATTCCTTACAAGTGCTTCCAGTTCACTTTCTAAAATTGTAAGTTCTTCTTCATAAGCTTCCATTGTGAAGGTTTCTCTCACCCCTGCATAGTTCTTCTGTTTATTGGGCCCACCTTTTCTTTATTTTATGCTGATTCATGGAACAGAAGGGTTGGAAGGAGGCCAAGAAGGCCATCAGGCCCAGCCCCCTGCTCAGTGCAGGACTCCCGAGTTGGACCATCCCTCTGAGACGGCTGTCCAGTTTCACCTTGAATGCCTCCATTGTGGGAGAGCCCACGGCTGCTCAAGGCGACTAGTTCCACTGTTGTATTGCTCTGACAGAGAGGAAGTTTTTCTTGGTATCTAGCCTGAATCTGGTGTGCTGCAGTTTAAATCCATTGTTCTGTGTCCTACACTCAGAGATGAGTGAGAAGAGGCCTTCTTTGTGACAGCCTTTGAGGTACCTGGTCAGATTGTACCCCCCCCCCCCCCGCCTTTGGTCTTTCACAGTTCCTAACCTGGAATAGCATACTATAAGTTGGAACCTTCCATGGCTGAAGTTGGGGTGGCACCTTTCAGGTTGTTGGTGCTGAAACAAAGGTATCTGCTATGCATACAGGAACACAAGAGCTTGGGTCATCCCAAAGAGGAGAAGCTATCTATTAACATGGGAAGAAATTCCCATCATGTGAGAGACGAGACTGAGACAACGGTCTAGAATTGGGAACTCTCCACTCTGCAGCCACGGAGTTTGGAACGTCTTGGGCTTTGGAGTGGCTCTGGCTGCTAAGGGTTTCCTTTTGTTGAAGGAAGGGCCACTGCATCTCCTTCCTGTTTGGGCTGGGACTTTGCCTGAGCCTCAACGATCCCTCGGCTTTAGTGTGCTTCAGGGTATTTTTGGTGACTCACTCTGGGGCTGGGTCCCAAGGCTGTGATTTGCTGGCAGCTCGTGGTCTCTGGCTTTACTGGGACAGCTGTCCACAGTCCAGCCCTCGTATCTATCTTTGTCAAATTGTTTCAGGGTTGCGAAGAAGCCAGCTCATGTGAGGTGCAGGCAGCAAGAGGCTGTCTGGAAAACCTGGACGTGAAATATTTGCAGTCGTCTCCTTCCCCACCTCTTCCTTTCTGGGCACGGGTCCAAACTATATGAGACCTGGGAGAACTGTGAGAAGATCTGCTCATGTTTGTTTCCTCTTCCCGAAAGAAGCTCTCTCTGTGTGCCTGCATACACTCATGCAGTGCTGATTCCAGATTATGGAGAGCCCTGGGGCAATGATGTGGACCAGGCCTTCCACATCTCTGCTTGCCTCCTTCTCACCACCATGGTCACCCACCAGCAGCTACTCTTGCTTCCCTTCCTCCTATCAGTGCTGCCACTTGCTTGCTCAATGGGCAAAGAACCAGGGAGCAGGGAGGCCGTAGCATCTGCTGTTGTCTGGGCCAAAGTGAGAAGCTCGCTTACAAGCAATGATGAAAAAGAGGAGGAAACACACAAACAGAGTGAGTCAGAAGGGGTCTCCTGGGCCATCTAGCCTGACCCCCAGCCCCAGCCAGCTCCACTCGTGACATGCCCACCATGTACATGTCCAGGAAGTCCAAGGTGGCTTTGGCAATGGGCGTCGGACCTCAACAAGTGGCTTACAATGCCTACTTTTGACATTAGCCCTGGGCTTCGCATGTCCATGCTTGTGGAGGAGGACTTCTACTAGAACTCTGGGGAAGGAAGGTTATTTCTTCTCATCCTTCCCCTGCCAGTTCCTTGAATCAAATTTGCCACCCTCTGCTCACAGACCAACTTGCTGTGGAGCCACAGAGAAGTGGACATCCTGCCAGATTGATCTGTGTGAACTGCTGAACCACAGGAGACAACATTTGTCTGGGGAAACACTTTGCTTGGCCTTTGGGTTCTCCTGGACAGGTAGGAGTGGAAGAGGACGCCCTGTCCCTGTTCTACCTTACCTGAGCCCCTGTTCTACCTTACCTGAGCACCAAGGTCTTCCAGAGCTGACTTTTGGCCTGCATCCTGCCTTGTCGTGGGAACGCTGACTCACTCTTTGGTTTTAAGTACTGGCTTGTTTATGCCGCTTGGTTCCCAGCAAATGCTTTTCCACTGCTGTCCTGATGCTGACACATGAGTAAAATATTGGTGCAGTTTGCTTTCTCCACCCCTGCTGAGGAAGAAGAGGGGCTTTTTACTTGACCACCAGGCAAACCCCTCCTAATATGAAATGAGCACTATTAGACGTAAAACCCAGGCCCAGGTTATCTTGGGCTCTCTCGCTCAGAACGAAATTACAAGAGGTGCCCATGCACATCCATTCCATGTTGGAATATACCGCAGTAGCTTTTACAGCAAGCAACGGAATTCTACCAGCCCTAACTTAATTAGCTAAAAATTGATTTATCATCTTTGGAGGAAATGTGCTAAGAAAACGTGGGATGTAAGTGTGACACAAAGGAAATCATGTCTTGGCAGTGTTGTTCCAGTGGAGGAAAAAGCTCTTTGCTTTGTCTTGCCTTTGGTTGACCTGTTTTTGTGTCTGATCTTAATCTTCCATCTGATCTTTCCTTTAAACCAAAACTCCAAGCATGTCACAGAAATAATGAAAAGAGACCCTTTCCAGGCAAAAGGAGCATTTCTGCTCTGAAACCTTCTCCCTGCTGCTGCCGCTGCCTCCTCCTCCTGCTCTTTTCATAGAGTTTGGGTGTGATCTGTCCCAGTGCTGGGCATGCACAAACCCTTTGTATGAAATAGAGGGCTCAAAATTAAGCAGTCTTCCCAATGTGATGCCTTCCTTATCCTTTGGTCTACAGCTCCTACCAACACTGATCATTAGTCATGCTCACTGATGAAAACAGAGTCCAGAACATCTGGAGGAAATCAAGGAGGCAAAATCAGGGTAATGGTGCTCTTACTCAGAGGAGGTTGCTGATTCCTATGTTACAGGGACTCTGGATCCACTGCAGCTTTTATCCTGAGCTTTCCGTGGTGACCATGGTGGTGATCTTATTCCAGGGACAGAGCTCAGCACCATGAAGTGGGGAAGAAAAATGCTGTGATTCCTGCTTATTTAAGCCTCCTTAAGCTGCCCTGAGAACCTATGGCTGATCGGGCAGCATATAAATCAAAACAAATCAAATCAATCAGTTTCAGATGTAAGGAGGACAAGCCTCTGGATGTTTGTTAAGTGCCATCGAGTTGTTTCACCCTATACATGAAAGCCTCCAAAACATCCTGTCTGTGACAGCTCCATTCAGGTCTTCCAAGTTCAAGGCTGTGGGTTCCTTGGTGGATTCTGGTTCCTGCCCCATAGCTGAGCAGATCAGAGTAAGCTGGTCAAGGTACTCTTGGGTACAAGCAGCCAGTCTCCCAGGAAGCAAGCAAACAGGAGGGAGGTCAGGGCAGGTCAAGGGGGAAGTCCCTAATGTTTTTTCCTTCTCCTCCCCCTTAGTTCTCCTCCCTTGTTTTCTTTCTTGTACCACCCATGTAATGGAAGGGCTGTTTTGTTAACCTTTGAGACAGAAGAAAGTTCTGGTTGTCAGAACAGACCCAACCAGGTAGAATCAAAAAGGTAGCACAAGAATGGACTGAGAAGACTCCTCTGTGCTGGTGTCTTGCAACATCTGTGCGATGCTTGTCTTCCTGCCTGAGGGCAACATGGCCAACATGCGGAACAAGCGCAAACTAGTAGCCCTGTTGAAAGGAAAAGTGAGAGCACTCAGCAACGTGTGTCCACTGTCAAGGGAATAAAAGAAGGTGAGGAGTTTTAAGACAGAGCAGTGGAGCTGTAACAGCTCAGAGCAGTACAGAAGTTAGAAGTGCAACAGCAAGCTGAGGCAGTACGGAATCCTGAGAGAAGGGAAAATGAGGAGGAAACTCCCTGGAAAAGAGTGATGGTTAGGTGCAGAAGGACTAGAAGAACTAGAAGATGCTCTCCACCAGTGGGAACAATGGAACTCTTGAACCTCTTTGAGATATTCAGGGGTGAGACTGGAGGGCAGCCTGCTGTGGAAGACCTGCAAGCCTTCCTGTGCAACACTGAACAAGAGGCTGAAGGTCCACCAAGTAGCGGTGATGATGCCAAGCCTTGCAAGAACAAGGAGAGTGCTACTTGAGGGAGACTCCCTGTTGCTTGGGGTGGAAACACACAGATGTCATGGTGACCCGTGGGCTCATCAGGTTTGCTGCCTCCCTGGAGGACAGATTAGAGATGCAACTGAAGGACTGCCGGGGCCCATACAGTCCACCAACACTTACCCCTTCCTCCTTATATGTGTGAGAACAAAGGACACTGCCAAGCGGAGCAGTAATGAAATCACATCAGGTGGTGAAGCTTTAGGGAGGACAGTCAAGAACCTTCGGGCTCAGATAGTTTTCTCTTCAATCCTTCCGGTTTTTGGAAGAGGAATAGACAGGTAATGAAAAATACTTCAACCGAATGCCTGGCTACAAAGGTGGTGCCCATGATTTGGATTCTGGGACCATGGGCTATACTTCCTGGAAGGTGGGCTACACCTTGCAAGACCTGGAAAGAAGGTGTTTGGCCCCAGCATGAAGAGTTTTATCAGGGAGGGAGAAGTACACCTGGAAAGGCTTATGCATCTCAACAGAGGGAGCGGCTCTAACAATGCTCAATAAGAGTCCTCCAAAAATGTAGGAAGAAAGCTGGAGTATAAAGCATGTGGTCTTCATTGTCTCTATAATAATGCCCAGATATGGACAACAAACAGAATGAACTGCAACTTCATACAGGGGGGTAAATACAGCCTGATAGGTAGAACTGGAACCTGGTGGGATAGCTCCCATGGCCGGAATTCAACAATGGAAGGAAATAACTTGCTCAAGAAGAGCAGAAGGACCAGAAAGGGAGGTGGAGACGTGCTATAGGTTGAAGACGCATATCTCTGCACAGAAATGTAGAAGGATGAGTTTAGTAGCCCCATCAAGAGCATCTGGATTAATATAAATGGAGCAAGGAATTATAGGAACACACAGTGGTTGGAGTCTATTACTGACCACCCAGCTAAGGAAAAGAGGGAGAGGAAACTTTTGAAAAGCAAATGGTCAGGGTTTTGAGACCTGAAGGCCCCCTGCCCCTTCCAGCTGTCCAATTCTAGGATTGTTTGATCTCATATTCGGTCTTCTGTCTTCTGCCTTTGACTTCATGTTTACTCAGAAGTACCAAGCTTCTGCATATCTACTGAGAAATAAGCATAGACATGGTAGCGAAATGCTGTCGTCTCCAACCAGCTGATGCTCAGAAGTGAGAGCTTTCAGAAACCCCCAGTGACCCTGTCTGGCCAAGGGGCCAAAACTTTGCAGTAGCATTTGCAATTTCCAGCACCATTCTCGGCTCACAGAGCACATCAAGATGTATCTTGAAGGTGCGTATTTGAGAAAGAAAGGTTTAGCCATTTGTATTTAAATATTTCTATGCAAATATGTATGCGGCTGTTGAAGCAAAAAAATCAGATTGTGAATTTGAGATAGAGGCGAATACATGTGTAAGTGACATGCCCCAGAAACAGTCTGAAATATTTGAAAGCGGAATCACCCAATGGATTCGGCCTTATCCGCCAGATTTGTTGGACTGTAGGAAACAAGGCAATCAGGCCTTCAGGCGCTGATTTGCATGGTGGCATTTCATTTTCCTCCTCTATAATTAAGAGTACCCTTGCATTTTAGGTCAAACACTGCAGGGCTTGGTCACCCCCGCTCATTAATCAAAAATTACTTTCTGCCCTTTTGTGTTTTTCACACCCAGGCACTCCAAATGGAAAAGATGAAGGTACAGTAAGCGGCCTGCGACCGCTCTATAATTAAAAGGTTGAGCTGCTCTTGTAAACAAATTACCATGAACAAAGGGGTTTACAAATGCTGGCTAATTAGTCTGAGTTCCCTCAAGCTTTTAGCTGCATGTGTGTGTTTAATTCAATAATGCAGTGTAAATTCTCCACCCTGAAAACTCTAATAGGAATTGGCAGAAAGCTGAATAATTGATATTGTCAGCAAGTTCAACAGCGCATTATTCTCTGTGAGCAAGTGTGAGTGTTGTGATTTCCTGCGAGGATAAAGAACTGGTTTTAATGAATTAACAAGTGTGATGGTCGACAGCTGGCTCTTGCTTCTGCCTTGGGAAGCAATGCTGTAACTGGCTGAGGAAAGGAGCAAAATTATGCCTCCTTCATACTTGTGGCTGAATTTCCGCAACGTGTACCCTGACTAAAGTCTCGATTGTAGTTGAACAATCTTCGAAAAGGAGACTTACTCGGAATAGCAAGATTGGCATTCATAGGTCCTGGTGTGGGAGGAAGCCAGCTCTCATTCTTGAGTCCTTGCTGGTGGAAATCATGGTCCAGCTGTGGAGAAGTGCCAGCTGTGCAGAACTGAAAAATTCTCAGGTAAGGCTGGTGGTCCTTTCCTGGTGGGTGGTCCTGATCCATTGCAGCTCTTCTTTTAATGAGCGACAGTGTGACATGGTGGTTGAAAGGGCGAACATTTTTTCAATGTATAGCCAGAGGTGTGGCTTCCAGATCGAGAGACATGTTGGTGCTGCTAAGACTCTGGTGTGCCCATGTCTAGAGTGCTGTGTACAATTCTGGGCTCCACATTATAAGAGAGACATAGCAAGGTTGGAATCAGTTCGGTGCAGGGTCACAAAGGTGGTAGCTGGATTGGAGGGGATGCCCTATGAGATGAGATTGAGGGAGCTGGGACTTTTCAGTTTGGAGAGGAGAAGAAACATAGAAACATAGAAACAAAGCGAGTCAGAAGGGGTCTCCTGGGCCATCTAGCCTGACCCCCTGGTTCCAACTGGCTCCACTCATGGCATGCCTACCATGTGCATGTTCAGCCTATCCTTGAACACCCTCACCAATGGGGCCTCAATGACCTCTCGTGGAAGGCCATTCCACACCCTCGGGGTCCTGACTGTCAGGAAGTGCTTCCTGGCATCTAAACTGAACCTTGGTTCCCTGAGCTTTGCTCCGTTGGAGCGCGTCCTGCCTTCCTCTGCAGGGGAGAACAGGTCTCTGCCCACCTCCGTGTGACATCCCCTCACATACCTGCATGTTGCCAACATATCCCCTCGGAGTCTCCTCTTCTCCAGGCTGAAGAGACCCAGTTCCCTAACTGTCAGGAAATGACTCTGAGGGGATCTTATAGCAACGCACAGGTATGTGAAGGGATGTCGCATGGAAGAGGGTTGTGACCTATTCTCCCCTGTGGTGGAGGAAAGGATGCATCCAATGGGGCAAAGCTCAAGGAATACTTCCTGACAATGAGGAACCCTAGGAGATGGAATGGGCTTCCAAGGGAGATAGTTGAGGCCCCATCAGTGAGGGTGTTCAAGGAAAGATTGGACGACCACATGTTCGACAGTATGTGAGCAGAGCTGACTTGTGCCAGGGGTCAGGCGGGATGGCCTGAGAGGGCCCTTCTGACTCGCTGTATTTTCATATTTCTGTGTTGCTATGCTTCAGCCTTATGGGAGCTATCCAAGGAACTCCATGGTGGTTGACTTGTTTTGGAGTTGAACTTGGGACCATCTTCTTCTAAAGCTCCTGTAAAGCTCAAAAGGAAATAGGTGAGGAACTTCATTTGGCACAGGGAGTTGCCAGTCCACCCCAGGAAATGTGGGTAGAACATCAAGGGCTGGCTGAGGTTTGTCAGGGCGTCTATAGAAGTGTCTTCTGCTTCCCTCCCTTCACAGTCATTGCAGCTTCCTGCCAGGCTTTCTGGATTGCAACAGCCAATCATCCTACAAAAACCACTGGGTCATGGAGTTCAGGATCAGCGACCTTGCCACAATGCCCTGGAGTAAGGCTATATTGAGGATGTGGGAAATTAAAATGGCACCAGGAAAAAGAAAGTTTAATGCTGTCCACCAAGCAAGCCACAGCAGGGGAACTGCTGGGGAACCTGGTGACTTGGATGTGGTTTTAGGATGCATTGCACTGAGCCTGATATTTTTGCTTCAATTCACGGTAGCATCACCCCAGAGCATTGTGGGAAACTGCAACAGAGCGATGTTGTATTAGCATAGCTTCAGTGTTTCTCAAGGAGATTTTAATTGGTTGGGTGCTGCAGTTGGTTTTACTGAGTTTTGAATTTATTTTCTTTTATGTTTTGATTTTGTTGAGATCTTGTTCTTTTATCTGCATTCTGTTGTTAACAATCTCAAGCATCATTGGGATGGAAAGGCAAGAGAGAAATCAATTAATTAAATCAAGAATAACTCATCAGCGTCCGTTGTTCTTCATTGGTAAACTGTGTCTGCATCGGGGTGCGGAAATTGTCCATTTCAGGTTCTCTCCTTCTCTGTTTCTTCTTCCACCCTCTCAGGGGAAGATGTTCCTAAGAACATCAGTTGGAGGAACCAGGAACCACCCTTGGGAGCGGATTTTGGGCTTCCCGTAATTTTGAAAGGGCAGCATCGCATATGTTCTTACTAAAATGTGAACCAAACAAATTTCTTCTCCCATACATATTATTCCATTTGATAATTCCATTGCTCAAAGATGGCTGACACTCTGTCCTCAGCCCGACCCTTCCCTCCTGCCCAAGGCTTCAAAACACCAAATGGTCCTTTACAATGCAGATCTTGACTGATACTTCAAAGACTTAAAAGACCCTGGCAAGCTGAAACATAGCATCTGCTCATGTAAAGAGTGTTGAGCCCAAACTGGAACCTTCCCCCGGTCCTTCCCTTTTCATTCATGCTGCAGGATCCATGCTCAGAGCAGTTCCGACTGGTGGAGATCCAGCCAGCGAGACCTACACAAGCCCTCCACCTGGGTAGCTCATCTCTTGCGATGCCTCATAATGGGGTCAGGAACCAGGCAAGGCAGTGGTTCTCCCTCCTCTCCTGGGTTCCCTCCCATCCCTTCCAAAGCAGTTTTGCTGTCATAGTAAGCCTGGGAAGCTGTGGACAGTGACCTTGATGAGGCACCAAAGGCTCCTGCCCCCTTTGATTCTCCTGCCTTCCCATTGCCCCTTCCTAAGTGTCCTCCCCTTCAGAATCCAATAACACGGGCCCTTGGAAATTCGAGGAAGAGTGAGTGGCTGGCCTGTTGATGACACACTCACTGTCAGATCCCCATGTAAAGCTGATGGACGCCACCACGTGAGAGCAAATCAGCTCTCCTTAGGTGGAGACCCTGATTTATCTTAAACCCTGCCAGCCCGAACCAGGCAGCTCAGAAGATGCAAGAGAGACTGTGGAAGCCGCATCATCCTTCTTCATTGCATTGTGACCTGGTCTGGTCCCTGACTCCATCTGGCTTACCTACTTGGCTAGGCGAAGGATGGACACGGAGAGGCTTCTGGACCTAGTGGCTCCACGACTTCTTCCGTCTCCTCCCCATTCTTGTCCACTGGTATACTCCATTTCGCCCTCCTCAGTGACCTTGGGAGAGGAGCTACTGTGGACCTTCTGGGGTAACCACAAAGGTTGGAAATCTGAGCCAAATTCTTCTACTTCAAGGTTGTAGCTCTTTCTGTGACCTTGGAGGAAAATACCCTGTCTCTTTTGGACCTTCTGGGGGCAATCAGAATGCTCTTATTTGGTGCTGCCTCATTAAGTGTCCTTTTGCGGGCCCTTTCCCCCTTTCTCTGTGAAAAGTGGGACTAATTTCAGACTGAAGTCTGTGTGTCAAACCAGCCCTGAGAAAGTATAATTAATTAGTTACAACTAATTATAACTAATTAGGCTAGGCCAGCCTGCTGAGATCTAGTCCAACTTTCAATTTTACTAGAAGGAAAAGAAACATCCCCACATTTTTCTCCATCTTGGTGAGTTGCAAAGTAGACGGAAAAGGTGAGCTCATTGGATTGAGCGTTCTCTAGGGAGGAGTAAATTCCCCAGTAGTAATGTCTTATGGACATTCTCTGAAAATTTCCCAAAATCCTCCCCACTGAGAAGTAGTTCCTCAGTTAATATTGCTAGTTCACCACTGGTGGTGGAAGGATGAGCTGGGCTGTCTGGAAGGGAGAGGGGACGGGCCCAGTGCTCACTCAGCAATACTGAAATAATCTTCGTATGTGCTCCCAAGCTAGCCAATGGGGCAGTGGAAGGCGTTGGAAACCCCGAAGCATGCTATTTGGCTGCAGAGAGGAATGCTTCCGGGAAGTTGATGTGCACCCTTGACTCCTGGCGTGTAGACAGCTAGGTTAGATAATCTTAAAAATTTTGGATCCACCGTTGCACCCAAAATTCCCCATCCTATTTCAAGGCAACAAAATCGGAGTAGAGAAACTGGAGTGCAGAATCTTCTCCCAGGTGCCTCTTGGAGGCAGTGGGGGACTCTCCAAGAGTTTTGTGGGGGAACCCAGCAAAGAAAATTCCCAGAGTTTTCTGAGCAATTGTTTTTCTGAGAAATTTGTTCTCAGCCCTAATTTGTCTAAGTTGTATAGTGGGACCAGTGACTTGCGGGAGAAGCCAGAATTGCTAGCCGATCATCTCATTTGCAATGCGTAAGTTTCCTAATTAACATGCTAAAAGGCTCCCTGTTTCCTACTGACATTCCAGATCGTAATTTTTAAAGAACATCCACTTTGACATGTCAGCCTTTTAAGAGAGATTAATTGCTAACGCTTCATTTTTTTTTAAAGAAAAGAGGCACTGCGAGAAATCCTGTGTGCATCTCCTTGTAGCTACTGCGACATAATATTTACACAGTACTTGAACATGTATTAATTACTACATAATGGACCTTCTTGCTGTATTGCCACGGTGCTTGTGCCATTGTAAAACTTTTATCACCCTGCGATGAATGGGAAGTGCTTTTTCTTTTTGGAAGAGCAAAAAGAAAGTGCTGGCAAATTGACTGCTTATTTTTTAAAAGATGAAAGAGAACAAAATTGACCAGAGAATAGACAAAACCAGGTGAAAAGAAGCTTCCAGAAAATCAGAGCTGATGAATAAATGCTTTTGTTTTCATCAGTGCGCTTTACAACCCTTGCATTACTTTGTCTGTCTGCTGGAAAACTAGCTATTAATCTGACGTCAAAAGCAACGCATGAATATTTGTGCAGCCACCTGGTCAAACTTTGCTTCTGGCTGCCTTATATCTCTGTACAGTCAGGTCTCTTGGGAGCTGCGCTGTGCTTCTAACACAATCCTTTAGATGGAGGGACTTTTCTTGAAGTACCTGCAGTAACCCTTGTTGGCCAGAAATTCCCTGTCACCTCCCATAGAGGGACCCCACTGGCCAGAGTCGCTTGGCAGAGGTGCCCTGTGCAAAGCCGAATCAAAAAGAAATGGAAGGTTTGCAGAAGGGAGATACACAGGTTAAGACTGTGGAAGGTGGGCAGGCTGATCAGCTGGATTTGGAACAGGAGGATGGGCAGGAGTGTGTGTGTGTGTGTGTGTGGGGGGGGGGCCTCCTGCAGGGGGAGACAGAATCTTTCTTGAAAGGGAGGGACTGTGGAGAAGTTCCCAGTTTGGATTCAACTCTTAACATGAGCAGAGGCTTCTCTGTTCAGTTTGGGGAGAAGTCTGTGTAGAGCTCAAACAGCCCCATTATCTGTGGAGTCCCAATAACAAGACTGGGTTTTAAAGGTTTGCCTTGAGTTTTGGAAGCAGCAGGGTGGAGGGAAGGGACCAGCTCATGAGAAAAACCGGTGAGAACACAGAGCCCTGTTACCTCAAAGGACTCGGAGAAAAATCAATGGAAACACTTGCTGGAGGGGCTAAGGGGCATCCTAAGCACTGGATTATAAAAAGCGATATTCGTTGCACGTCAGTTGCAGTGCACCAGAGGGTACAGCATGGAAAACACAGATCACTTCTGTGTGATACCTTGAGGCCACATCTGATACGCCATTATCAGACTTCCAGATTTTACTAAAAACAGCACCAGAGCTTGTCTGAAGTTCTTATTCTACACTCCTTCAATGAAATCAGCATGTTGCTGGTTTCTACTGCAGAAATGCTAGTCAACGTGGGCTCTTCTGCCTCATCCCAAGCACGTTATTCATGGATGGAGTGTCTGGTCCCATTCTGAGATGCAAAACCCACCAAACGTTGGGAGCAACTTGCTGAAATTTGAATTCCCGGGTGCTTTTATTACGGTTTCACAGAACCCAAATGCTCTGCTGACATTCCTCAGCACTTGCGAGATCTAACTGTTTCTGCCACAGCCTGGGCCAGTGTTGGGCAGGTCTGTGTGACATATGTGGCTGGGAGAAGCGGGTTGGAGGACTGGTTGCCTCACTGGTTTTCAGCCCTGCAAGAGAGCTGGAGCTGGAGCAGATTTCTCTAGGAATTTGCTTATGAAGAACCACTTGCTTGAGGAAATTTGTTTGGGCATCATTCTGGGAAGAAAGAATGCGAGGGGTGAAAGGATACAGGTACTCTGATAAGGACTGGGATTTAAAGCCAGCAAGGGTTAAGCAGAGTAGTGTGGATAATGATGCGTTGCCTCCCAAAGAATCTGCAATTTCCTCTGTACACAAGAGTAGCTGGGCGAACATGCTCTGGACTGAAAAAGAGGGCCAAAGCTAATTTTCCTTCCATTGCTGAACCGAGACTGTCAGAATTATGGCGTTGTTGGAGGAGTTCTGTATATTGACTAGCCAGACAGTTCAAACCCTTTCTGAGCTTTTGAACTCTGTTAGGAAGCTGATCTGTCTGGATTACAAGCAGCAGTGCTCCAGTTACACAGCCAGGGAGGAGCAGAGGAAACCCAAACACATGTTATCAAATAGTTTGAGGAGAATTAAAGACACAAGAACGCCTGCTCATTCAAGCAGCTCGGAACAGAGTTCTTGGAAAGCTGTGCGAAATAATGTGGATTGCTGTTGAGGAAGTTGATCCACCAACACTTTGGAATTCTAGCATGCCTATCTTGGAGCGACATTATCCACACAACAAAAGCCAGTGACATTATCCACAAAGTGACTAGCAAAAAGACATCTTGGTAATTATTCAGAATTGCAGATGTTTTCTCCATGTTATCAAGCAGTACCCAACTCGTTGATCGTTTTGTAGTGCTTCCAGTGACTTCACTTTGCATCATTTAGACTTTTATGGAAGGTCCAGAAAGCGTGGCTTCTCGTTCACGTAGCCCAACTGGTGTTCAAAATAGTTGTAATAGTCCAATATAGGAAAGCAAGCAATGGCCGGAAGCCAGGAAAGTGATGTCAGAAGTCAACGCTCAGGAGACTCTCCTTGCATTTGTCACATATTTTGTTCCTTGCATCAGATAAATTGAAGCCTCAGAAAGAGCTCTTGTAGTATCTGTCTCCATAGACAGGCTAGAAATAGATTTACTAAGCTACAAGAATGTTGTCGGGGAAGATAACAAATGCCTTACTTAACAATACATCAAATATATGGATGTGGAAATGTGGGAAATCCAGAAAGGAGCTAGAGAAATCCATAAATCAAAGCATGGAGTGTGTGGGGAAAGAAAATGCGCACTCAGCATTGATTCTTCCAAGTTGGTATCGTGTAGTGGAGAGAATAACAACCACAGGGTTTAGTGGTTCGTGTTCCTTCCCTTGATAGAGCCTCATAAAACAGATTAAAGGAGCAATCTGATGTGTGTTTAGGCAGAAAAAAGCCCTTCCACTCTCAGCATTCCTCCGCTGGCATGGGAATTGCAGGACTTCTCAATGTCTCAGTATGCATAGGGTTGTTGTTTCTATTAGCAATTACGCCTTGCTTGGATAACGCTACTCAAGGGCTTCAGGTTATTTTTATCTGTGAAACTCTAGATTTCCCACACTCTCCTTGTTTTGCTGTTTCCCCTTGTCCTTTTGATTTTTAAATGTTGTTCACTACTCTAGTGGAGCAAGCTCCAGAAAGTGAAGAAACTGCGTATGAGAAGATCCATGTATAGGAATTGCAGCCATGTAGCCTGAAGTGCCTGATCCTGCCTAATCTTGGAAGCTAAGCAGGGTCAGGCCTGGGCAGAAATGGGATGGGTGACTTGAGTGTACGATTCTATGATTATTGCTGTCAACTGCCTAGAGAGCTTTGGCTATGGGCAGTATAAAAATATAATAATAATAATAATAATAATAACAACAACAACAACAACAACAACAACCCACTCAGGGAGACCCCGGGAGAGAGGGTAGGGTTTACAGGAGCATGTGCTGTCCCCATCCACCTTCCCAGGTCCGTTTCCAGCCTCCCGGTGGAAGTGCAGCCAAGCTTGGGTTCTGACAGCCTTGAGGTGCTACCATCTTGGGCAATAGCGATTTCCTCTGCCAGTCTGGATCTGAGTTGTGCCTGTCCCTTGAGAACAATAATGAAAAAGGGCAGGGTATGCATTCAGTCAATTAACATAGAATCACAGAATAGCAGAGTTAGAAAGGGCCAGAAGGTCCTTGGGTCCAACTCCCTGCTCTGTGCAGGACTCCCAGTTAAACCTTCCTTCTCTGATAGCCGTCCAGCTGCAACTGGGATGCCTCCAGTGTGGGATAGCAACTGCCTCCCTAGGTCATTGGATCCATTGTCATACTGCTCGAACAGTCGGGAGGTTCTTCCTGATATCCATCCAGAACTTGGCTTCCTGCAACTTGAGCCCATTATCCCGTGTCCTGCACGCTGGGATGATCAAGAAGAGATCCTGGTCTTCCTCTTTGTGGCCAACCCTTCAAGAGCTTGTGCAATACTACCCCATCTCCCCTCAGTCTTCGCTTCTTGAGGCTAAACATGCCCAGGCCTTCCAATTTTTCCTTTACTGGGCTTGGCTTCCAGACCCTGGATCATCCTGGTTGCCCTCCTCTAAACATTTTCCAGCTTGTCTGCATCTTTCTTCAACGCTGGTGCCCAGACCTGGACACAGGACTCCAGGTGAGGCCTAACCAGTGCTGAGCAGAGGGGAACTAGGTCTTGACATGATTGGAAAGCCATGCTTCTATTAATGCATCCCAAAGGAACATTTGCCTTTTATGCACGCACTGCACACTGTTGAGTCACATTCAGCTCATGATCTACAGCAATTCCAAGATCCTTCTTACCTGGGAAGGTAAGGAATAGGTCCGTGTTGCCTGGGAAAAGCATCTGCTCTGCTCCCTTCTGCTTGCTATGACCGGAAGACCTGCTAAGGTCTCAGTGCCCAAGAGCACTGCCATTCTGTTTCTCTGGATAGCCCCCAAAGAGCAGGGATAATGCGAGCATGTTCTAGACAGGCGTGGCCTGCTACTCCAGGCTAAAACGGCTCAACACTGATGCATTTCAGAAAACTGTGGAAATATATGGGTTAGGGTTAGATGCTCCGTAAGAATACCCTAACCCATGCACCATTACTTTGTAGTTGGGCCTGCTCCTGAGGGGGGTGGATGTGTATCACCATTGTGAGCACATCTGCATTTAAGGGACTCTCTCTTCGAAACTGGAACTGTGCCATCCTGAATTCTGATTTGGATAGGGTTTGTTTGTTTATTTATTTAGAGAGTTTGTATGCCGTCCCATTGCATAGCCTCAGGACGGCTTACATAAAATAAAATAAAACATGATACGCATAAAATCCAGATCCACCCTGGAGGGTTGAGGTATGAAGTTTCTCCCTTCTCTGTGGAAGTTTGATATTTCTCTTGAGTTGATCATAGATTCGTAGACTAGTAGGGTGGGAAGGGACCAAGAAGGCCATCGGGTTCTAACCCCTGCTGGTGCAGGATGCCAAGTCACAGCATCCCACTCAGATGATTCCCGCTAGTGTGGAAGAGCCCACGACCTCTCTTGGCGACTGGTTCCACTGCCATATTGCCCTGACAATGAGGATGTTTCTCCTGGTATGTAGCCTGAATCTTGTTTGTTCTTCCGTGTCCTACACTCAGTGATGAGTGAGAAGAGGTCATTTTCTTCCTCTTTGTGGCAACCTTTGAGGTGCTTGTAGAATGCCATCATCTCTCTCCACAGTCTTGTCTTCGTGAAGCTCAACATGCCCAGCTCTCTCAGTCTCTCATTGTACAGCTGAATTTCCAGACCCTGGATCATCTTTGTTGCCCTCCTCTGAAGTTTTCCTGTATCTTTTAAAAACCTGGGTGCCCAGATCTGAACACAGAATTTCAAGTAAGGTGTGCCTAGTGCAGAGTAAAGGGGAACTAGTATCTCTCTTGTCCTGGAAAGGATGCTTCTATTTATGCATCACTTGGATCAGTTGGATAGAAAGGTGGGAAGAAATCCAGGAATTGGAAGAAATGATGAGATCAATTTTGAGAGGGCATCACTGAAGGAACCAAAGATCATTGTGTAACGTATAAGCACATAAAATGCATTTTTTGTCAAAAAAAAAAAAAGAATGGATGGGCTGGCAGGGACTTAGGAAGCTCATTTTTCATATTGGGGTGGGGAGATACCAAGCCACTTTGATGGTATCAGCTTTAGCCAAGCCTCTGGTGAGGGCCAAGTATGAGCTTTTAAGGACCAAAAGAGCAAGAATCACCAGCTGCTATCAAGATGGCTGTAGGAACATTTGGGTTCTGGCTGAGACTCACAATTCAAGGACCTTCCACCCATTTTTGCAGCTGGTATTGGTTGTTTCTGAACCAGCTGTATATCTGCAGCATCAGAGGAGCATTCTGGGAGAAGAGAAGGGAAGAAGCAGGACACCCCTGTCCTAGGATGTATCTTGGAGGTACCTCCAGCTCCTCTCCTCATGGACCACTGTATGAACAAATCTGTGTGAACAAATGAACAAGATGGACAAATCTGGCCAAGTGTTTTGGAGGCAGACGAAGCACTGATACAATCCTTGCCTTCTTACTCTTTCCCCTCCATTGGATGCCCACAATCCCCTCTGTTCAGAGGGTTTCAGACTTCCTCTAAAAGGCTGCCCCCAAGTTAACAGCACATCATTGCTGGAAAGAGACACAGGAAAGAGGCTTCTGTTGTCTGACCTTGTCAAGGTCATTGAGGTTTGGATCCAGAACTCAGGATTTACCTCTGGGAAGCGCTGTGCAGTGAGGAAGGCACTGAAAGTGCATGCAGGACTGTCTTTTCTGCAGGGAGGGATGACTGGAGATGCTCGGTCTCCCTGTTTCATAAATCCACTCTGCCCACTTTTCAGAGCTTTGATTTCCTTCAAGAATTTTGCATCAGCCTATGCAGTTTCTTCCACCTTTTCAGTGCCGTCCATTCATTAGCATTTCCTCCTCTCAGAATTAACAATTTATATGTGCAAGCCCCCACATCTTGAGATGATCGCACGGTGGTGCCAAGATCTTTGTGGTGCCATGTTAATGTGCTGCCATCACAAAGATTATCTTGATGCGCCACAGCAAGCGTCTTGCCTTAGCCACTCTGTGCACTCAGTGGAACAATATAGGATCTGTTTTCCATCGGTCCCACTCAGAAACAAGACCGGATAATTTTGAACTCTAAAATCCAGGAAGAAATTGAATGCTGGAAGCATCCCTTGGTGTGGTTATGGCTATACTTTTTCACCTGAGATCTCAACATTTCCCAAATGGGATTAGAAATGATTGGTGTTGATTTTCTGTGGTTCAAGCAATAACCTCCTTCTGCCCTTACAGCAACTGCGGTCGTTTCTGTAGCTCTACAGTCCTTTTAGTGCTTTAATAGTGGCTTTTAAATGGCTAATAAAAAGAAGACTTTACAGTGTATAAAGTGTGTTGCTTCTTTGTCTTGAGAGACTAAGACAATCTGGGGTTTGGCAAGTGTTAGTAGCCCCCCCCCAGGCCCCCACACTATTGGACCCATTAAAATCGGCCAGATAATACATTATCTCACTTTTACTGTGATTTTCGTATTGTTCCTGCCAATCCAGTTTTAGAAGCTTCTGAATGCCAAAAGCTGCAATTTATAATGAAGAAAATCTTGGCTTTGGATGAGGGGTTTTGGGACAGTGGTGGGTGTGGAGAATAAAAAATAGATCTGGCTCTATACATTATACTGAAAGGATGCCATGAAGCAAAACTGCAAAAGAGATTTTTTTTTAAACACCATCTCCACAATTCTTTTCTGTTGGATGAAGAAGTTACTTTAAAGTTGTAAAGTTTTAGGTAGGTTGCATGTTGTAGCAGAGTCCTAGTTTCAAGAACAAGAATATAGAATGGTCCTGATGCAGATGCACAAACGGCTCTGCTTCACCTGAGCTGGTGCGTATGTGAGTGTGGAACGGGGAAAAGGGACTCTGGGAATTCCATTCGTATCCAACGTTGCATCGAAACCCTTCTACAATGTTATCAGCAGTCTTTGTCGATGTGGAAAAAGATTGTTGATTTAGCAGCCTTGTTCCATGAATGTTTGAAGACTTCCTTTCAGCTCTGCTCATTTTCTAAGTCAGGGCTGAGCACAAGAAGATATTGGCAAACACTAGAGGGATGGGATTCCATGGAGCTTTGTCACAACTCCGTAACCAGATTGAACTCTCTCCATCCATCTCTCTTCTTCACATCGCACAATAATTTCCTAAACTTTTCAGCAGGATGGGGGATGCATGATGATAGAGATGTCTAGGATGATGCAAAGGGAGCGAATAATTATATTGCAGGGTTCAAGTCAGCACCTCCACAGTTGTTGCACTGTAGCCTTGGAGAGCCAGCTGACATTTGGGAGCAAGGGAAAGACGGCTGCTGTCAATTGCTAATACAGAAATAACCTCCAGAAAATTGGTTGCAGCCAGCCAGCCACAGCTGTTAATTAACAGGCTGCACTCAAGCCAAGATGGTCTGTAACCCTCGAGGTATTGTCTGCCCGGTACATCAGAAGCAGGCATTGTTAAAGGCAATCACAAACCTTGAGAACCCCTGTTGTGATGGCCCCATCAAAGGCAGGCCTTTGGCGTGAGGTCCGTGCAAGGTGGATGTGCTGTTCTTGTCACCGATGTTAGAGAGCTTGGATTTGCTGTCCTTCCACGTGAGACCAAGGAGCTGTCCAGAAAGGCCAGCGACGGGTCTGTGGCAGAGATCATGAAACAACTCTCCAGCCAAGGAATCCAGCTTTCTTGCACCTGCAATAGTGAAGGTCAGAAGTGAAGATTTGAGGGGCAAGGATTGGTTTTCTGCTGCATTCTTTCTGAAAAGCATCTCTTGGGACCTGTTACTTCATGCTTCAGACCCAGGAGGCATCAGGCAACACATGTACACTGAATGTTCTGGTCAGGATCTCGTGTCAGGATCTTGGCTGCTTTGGTGGCCAGGACCAGAATGTCAGAAGGACAAACAGAAACTTTTGATGGGTTGAAATTCTTGGTTTTTGAATAGGTGGTCTTTAGGCCTAATTGATGGATGAACAAAAATATGAAAACCTGGGCTGCCTTCTTTGACATCTGTGCATAATTATTCCATTTAGCAGTGGTATAGTTTGCTCTACATAAAGAGGTACTTAAATTTCATATAAGACAACTGTTTGCTGTAATGCCTTATTTTGCTTAAATTCAACATGGGGCTTGTTTTTTGGTTTGGTTTTGATTTTTGAAACTCACAGTAAAACCAGTTTTTTTTGGATTAAAAAATGAAATGACCTGAAAGCTGAACCTTAAGGGAGAAAGCCTGGACCAACCTTGCCCCTTCCTGCAACATTCCCGCCTACACAACTGTTCAGTGGAAGCACTTGATATTGTTTCAAAGCAAAATACGAGGGTAAAGCAATCAGCCTTTATCATTTCCCCGCAGCCGTCAGTCTGTGAAAGCGACGAGTCGTTCTTCCAATACGTTTCTTCCAGTGGACCATCCGTAATCTGACCAATAGCAATAACAATGCCATGAAGCCAAGCTGAAGATGAGGAGAACTATAGAAAAGTGATAAAACACCCACTACAGACAAGACGAAGGGAGCTGTGCAATAAATAAGGGAGCGAGCAAGCGAGAAAAGGAATAAGTACGGACCGAGCTTTCAGAACACATAGACCCTCGTAAAAATGGGTTCAGTGAGTAGAATATTGGACCTCTGGGAAAGAAGAAGAGTAATTTGTTGACAAACATAGCAGCTAGCAGACAGAATAAATGTGCATCCTGGTGTTTATACTTCAATGTTCAAAAAATGGAAGGCAGAGACCCGGCTGCACACCAAACCAAGAGGGAATTTAAAAAAAAAAAAAAAAGGAAAGAGGGGCAACTTTATGAACGAGCTGTACTGAAATTCAAGCAGATCAGAAACGAAGAACCCAACTATTACAGACTAGGAAAAGAGGACAGGCAATGGGAAGTGGACACTCACACGGTCTTACCATCTGGCTCAGCTGTCAAATTAGTGATGGTTCCAAGTCCTTGTCTTAGAATGAAAGCTGTGATGACTCGTAACACCCAATGACTGTCCAAGGAGAGCTCTGTGACTCCATGGGCCCAAGAGGTTCAGTGGTAAAGCTCTGACCTGGTTTGTAAGTTCCAGGTTCAACCACTGCCAACTTCTGTCCCAGGACTCAGGGGGCAGGTGACTAGGAAAGTCTTCTGTAGCTGAGAAGCTGGCAAGATGTCTCCAGTTAGAGAGGAAGATTCAGGACCAGGTAGGCCAATTCCCCGAAGCAGACCAGAGCTGCTTCCAGCCAAAGGAGAACAACTTATGGGTAAAACACCTGCTCCCAGTTCAATCTCCTGGGAGGGCTGGGCATGGTTGCTGCCTGAAAATCAGGAGAGCAGCTCCCAGTCGTTCAAGGCACCACCCTAGGCAAAGAGGAAAGGCCTCTAATACCCAGAATCCTTTCTTCCCTCCCATCGTTCGTCTTGTGGTAGTGAATTCCAACATGCTACGTATTTCTTGTTGTCTGTCCTGAATCTCCCACCATTCAGATATCTCAGATGATCCTGTTGTGCATGGAGGACCAGTTCACCTGGCTGTGGGAACAGGGAGGAGCTGTGACCTGAGGGAGGGGACAGTGAAATGGGAACTCTCTCTGATGGAGAACTTCTCCCCTCAGAAGCAGTAGAACTGGCCGCTTGTTGCCATCATCAGATGGAAGCCCGATTAGGAGCTCAACAGCAGTGGAGATGTGCCGGCTTTCATGGTGCCCCTCCGTTGAGGTCAAGAAGCAACAGAAAGCATCCAGCATGTCACCCAGGGACTTGACTGTAACAATGAAGATGATTAGCGAAGAAGCGCTGGTGAGACTGGCATTGCTTGGAAGGTGCAGCCAGGCTCACAACAGATCCTGAGTTCTAATATTACGCGAGAGGAAGAATAAGCTCCCACTATCCACCTTCTCCACACCACACTTCATTTTATATTCATCAGACATATTTCATATATGCTTCCTGCTAAGGGTCCAATCTTATACCTCTTCCTTTGAAAGGGAGTTGTTCCAGTTCCTTGATCATTTTGTTGGCCCTTTGCAGCACCTTTTCGAGGTAATCGCCAGCCCGCAACACCACACAGATGAAGGATTTTTGAAATAAATGAATACATAAATAAAATAAAAGGTGGTGTAGTGTTGCACTGGCCACTTTTCAATGCTCAAGTGCTCACTTTTTTCTTTGTTCATTTATAGACCCATAGAATCATGGAATAGAAGAGTTGGAAGGGACCTCAGGGCCATCGGATCCAATCCCTTCTCGGTGCAGGACACGGAGTTACACCGTCCCTCTCAGACGGTTGTCCAGCTGCATCCTGAATGCCCCAGTGTGGGAGAGCCCACCACCTCCCTAGGTCTTTGGTTCCATTGCCGTACTGCTCTCACAGTCAGGAGGTTCTTCTCGATGTTCAAATGTAACCGGTCTTCCCGCTACTTGAGCCCATTAGTCCATGTCCTACACTGTGGAATGACTGAGAAGAGATCCTGACCTGCTTCAATGTGACAGCCTTTCAAATACTTATAACTTGGTGCCATTCCCTGTCCAGATTAATCTGCATTTTTAAAAATGCCATTCCTTCCCATTTTATTATTTCAACACCTCCCAATAGTTGAAGCTCTCTGGGAGGTGAACATGTTTAAATGTGTATTTTCAAATGTATTTTGCGAACATATGCTTCATAACAATGCAAAACAGTGCATTTTTTGAGCCAAGAACTGTGTCAGCACCCCTGGGAAGTGCGAAATCTCATGGATAACTATTTGCTGATCTGCACATTATTCCGGGAGGTGCAGATCAGGTCAGTGCACTTTGGAATTTGTAAAGAAAAAAAAGAACCATAGAGTCATAGAATCGTAGAGCTGGAAGGGGCCAAGAAGGCCATTAGGTCCACCCCATTGCTGCTGCAGGACACCAGTTTACACCATCCCACTCAGATGGCTGCCCAGTTTCTTTTTGGATGTCTCTAGTGTGGAAGAGCCTACCACCTCTTCAGGCAGCTGGTCCCACTGTTGACAATGAGGAAGCTTTTCCTGATAACTCACCTGAATCTGGGTTGTCGCGACTTGAATTAATCATTCTGTATCCTACAGTCTGGTATCAGCAAGAAGAGATCTTGACCTTCCTCTTTGTGGTACTTTAAGGTACTTCTTAGAATGACATCACATTCCCACTCAGCCTTCTCTTCTCAAGGCTGAACATGCCCCGTTCCCCCAGTCTCTCCTCCCAGGGCAGTGTTTCCAAACCCTGGATCACTTTTGTTGCCCTGCTCTGGACCCTTTCTAATTTTCCTGCATCTTTCTTAAATCTCGGTGCCCAGAACTGGACACAGTATTCTAGATGAGGTCTAAAATACTGTGGGAAGACCGAATATGAGATGGATGGACCCCACCAAGGACACCACCACCTTGAATTTGCAGGAGCTGAGCAGGAAGGACATTTTGGGGGCTTTCATTCATGGGGACACCATAAGTCAGAGATGACCTGATAGCACACACCAACACAGTTCCTCAAGCAGCTCTCTAGTGGGCTATGCTCAGTGGCACTGCAGAAAGCATGACATAGATGTTCACCTGGGAGGGTAGGCAGGGAGAGGCAGGCCCTGAAGCCACCCAGGTATTCCTGAGTTGCTCAAGGATGCTCAGAGAGGATGATCAGTTCTTGGCACGGGTGGGAACCCCCCAGCACAGCAGTCTGTGTCCTAATCGGGCCCTGGGAGTTTTTAATGGGTGCTTTTCATTTTCTTTTGATGGGGAAAGAATCTGATAAGAGCTCTACTGTTAAACTGGAGGCTTTTAGGTATCAAGGAGAGATTATTTCTGAGATCAAACAGTATGCTGATTCAAGAAAGCTTTCCGCCATCAGATTGCTCCAAAAGGAACATTGTCAATTCACTCTACTGTGAAGTGTCGAAAAGTATTAATGAGCTGAATAACACATTAGGGATTGCTGTCGTATGTCTATTTTAAATTAAACTCCAGGGTGCTTAGCTGTCCAAAATATTGAGTTCTAGTCATTAGAGAAAATCTAACAATGGGCTTTTTTTGGCAGCTAATTTAGACAGTGAGGTTAATTATCTGTGGAGGAGGAGAATGTAGGTAATCTACAGTCTACCCCCATAAAGCTCTGTAGCTAATTGATTTCGCAAAGAAATTGATAAAAAGTCCTTTCTAAATGAAGATGCAATTTTCAGCATTCTGTTCAGATCTGTTAATTTTTCATTCTAGTGCCAGATGGAATAAATCCACCTCTCCTTTTATTTAACGTGTTTCCACATGTATTTATTCGACATCAAGTACCTTCTGGCTTTCCAACCTGAGAATGAAAAGGCTTGCAAATCTATGCTGAGTTTATGTTCATATGTGCTCATCCATAAGTCCATCCCTTCTCATTTTAGCATTAAAATATAAATGAAATGCTTTTTTAAAATCATGAGTTTGTATTATTTTAAAATGCACATTTCTAAATTGTGTTGTATTTAAAATGTATTTCGATGTGTTTTATGAGGTAAGAAGTACAGTGGAACATTTAGTTAAGTTCAATACTCAGGTGAAGGTCAAGTCAGTTTCTGTTGATGTTTGCAAAGATCAGATTGCTCAACAGTTCTATCCTCATGTATAGTCCTGGGATGTACATAGAAACAGAGCGAGTCAGAAGGGGTCTCCCGGGCCATCTAGTCTGACCCCTGGCTCTAGCCGGCTCCTCTCACAACATGCCCACCATGTGCATGTCTGGTCTATCTTTGAACCTCACCGATGGGGCCTCAACCACCTCCCATGGGCCTCAACCACCTACATGTAGATCCTTATGTTGTAGGATGACCAAGAGTGGGCAGAAAGTAGATCTCTAGATATTGTGGAATTCAACTCCCAGGTGTTCCTGACCATTGGCTGTGCTGTCAGGGGCTTCCAGGAACTGATGCCCAGAATATCTACAGCCACCTGAGATGTCTAACAGGCTACTCTTCTGGGGTTCTCGGTTGACCAAGAAGATCCTGGGACCTTGGGGGAGATGGAATCAACACCAGCTCCTGAGAAACTGCCCCTGAGACAAGGTGGCTGTCAAATTGCCAGCTACAGCACAGGAAAGCCAGTATTGAAAGTTACAAAAACAGCAGTCAAACATCTTTACGTACAAAAGAGAACTCCTTCTGAGAAAGGGAAACTTGAGTCCTCCTAAGAAGAATCTCTTCCACCGTGACCCTGAAGATCTGCAGCTGAGCCCTAGGTAAGGCTGAAGGAGCTCAGCCTTAAAAGTCTCGGTCTCAGGCAGAGAGTGGCTGGAATGATGTTGGTGGCTGATGTTTCCTGACCATGTAGCTCTCTTCAATGGAAGCTCGTGAGCTAGAAACATGGGGTGGTCTTTGGTGTCTCTGCCCAAGCTTGGGCTTGTCTGGGACACTAACTGTTGCCTCTTTTAGTTTCACCAGAAGGAGAACTCTTTCTCTCTCTGTATTACATACATGCCACCAAATAAGCTCTACTGTTGAAAAAGGTTGCAAGGGGGAAAAATGTGGCAGTTTACAAGAATCTGCTTGTACAACTACCATGGAATTCCTAATAGATGGAGTTGAAAAACTCCACAGCTTGAAAAACTTCTAATGCAGGAGAGTCAAGCCCTTTTTTGCCATCTGTTCCACTCTTGAATTGCCCAAACTGTCTGGAAGTTCTTCCTAATATTTAGCTGAAATCTCCTTTATTGTAATGTGAACCCGTTGGGTCAAGTCCAATCCTCTGAAGCAACGGAGTACAATTCTCCTCATAATCTATCTGACACCTATTCAAATATTAAAAACAATATCCTCTCTTAATCACCTCTTCTCTAGGCTAAGCATACATAATGAGTCTCTTCAAACTTTTTTTTTCATAGCAATTATTCTCTGGACCCTTCACTATCTTCTGTACATGCTCCAGGTTATTGATAGATTTCTTAGGATGCTGTGCTCAGAACTGGACATGATACTCTGTGCCTTCCTTGCTGATAGAATCTCTCAAACAACAACCAGAAAAGGTTCAGAGGAGGGCAACTAGGGGACTGGAAACAAATCCCTTTGAAGAGAGATTGAAGGAACTGGGCATGTTCTGTCTTAGCAACAGAAGACTGGGGGCAGGTTTGACACCACTCTTCAAGTCCTTGGAAGGTTGTCACACAGAAAAGTGTAGAATCTCTCCTTGATCATCCCAAAGTTCAGGACATGGAATAACAAGCTCAACTTAAGCCAGATTCTTGCTGGATCTCATGAAAAACTTCCTGACTTTAGAGCAAGATGACAAAGAAACGAGAGAGCTCGGGAGATTGTGAGCTTTGCAGCTGTGGAGGCCTTGAAGGTGCAGCTGGACACCCATCTGTTGGGGGTGCCTGAACTTGGAGACCTGCATTGAGGAGGGCATTGGACCTGATGGCTTTATTGGTCCCTTTGAACCTGGCTATTCTGTGATTCTATGATTTTAAAAGGGCTGCTGGATCAGCCTGGAAAAAAACTGCCAGGAAGAAATCTGAGCATCTCCAGAACTGTCATTGTTACCAGCTACAACTTGTTAGGTAGCAATATAATCCACTCTAGTTGAGTGCAGCCATCACTAAGTTTAGATGATAAAGCTTTGCTACCACCTATGATGCATTATCAAAGTGACTTTGAATTCAGCAACATGCGAGAACGAAGCATTCAAAATTACACCTACATTTGTAGAACTCCGGAATGTTAAGTGGTTTGAAGGCTTTGTTCTAAGAGCTATTGAGCATCTAAATCGTCCTCGCCTTGCTCAAGAGGCAGCATGGTCCTCCATGATAATTACTCTGATTGCACTAGTTTGTTTTGGCGAGATGGGTGCTGCATGCTAAACTGCTGGCTGAGACTGGGGCTGAAAGTCACCAAGGATAATTGTTTGGACCCATTTGAGGCACTGGGGGGCAAAGGTGTCCTCAGATGGTGGGAGAACGGTTGAAAGTTTCTGAGGAGGATTTCCCATGTGGTGATGGTGGACGTCTTTATTTATTTATTTATTGCATTTATATACCACCCTAATAGCCCAGAGGGCTCTCTGGGTGGTTTACAAACATTAAAACCCACCAATCCTAAACAAATCCTAAACAATATTTTAAAGTTAATTTTAATGGTATATTTATTATTTAATTCATTTTAACCATGTTATTTTATACTCAGTTGTGGTGTAGCCAATTTATTTAACTTTAAAATATTAAATAAAAAGGTCTTGACCAGGCGCCAAAAAGCATATAATGATGGCGCCAGGCGGACCTCTCTAGGGAGCGCATTCCATAGTTGGGGCGCCACCGCAGAGAAGGCCCTCCTCTGAGTACTCTGTCTCCTGACCTCTTTCAAAGAGGGTTCCCGGAGAAGGGCCTCTGCTGCCAATCTTAGGAGGTGGGAGGGCATCTACCAGAAGGTTTATTTATTTATTATTTATTTATTTATTTATTAAAACATTTTTATGCCGCCCCATTCGCCGAAGCCTCGGGGTGGCTCACAATAATATGCCACTATGCTGATGCCACTAAACCTTCGTTTTGTATTTTTATCTCTATTCTATTAGAATTATTTGTTAATTGTTGTTTTTAGTTTTATTGTGTTTTTTTTAATCTTATGGTTGTGAGCCACCCAGAGGTGCTGTAGCACAATAAGTGGCATACAAATGTTTTAAATAAATAAATAAATGTACAGTAGAGCTGACATGATGAAACTTTCTGCAAATTCTAAAACTTGCAGAATTCTTTACCTGGAATGGAGAATCTCGAAAGACTGTTGCAACACACTGAGCTCTCCTCGCTGGTGGACTTTCTCAAGGAGGGAAGGGATGCTGGCAATGTTCTGTAAAATGTGTTGCTTGGGCGTTGTGTAATGCTGCATGATGAAGGTAATGGTTGTCTGGGAGAGGTGAAAAACCTGCTCAGGTGAGCTGAGAAAACCTGCCACTGCCTGTAACTTTGGTACTGCTGCTACTGCTAAAGGAGAGAGGAATTTGAAATATCAGGCTTTGATAGGCGTATGCAAATATTTTGTTGGCTCTTGCTGGCTTATTGGTATAGGCCAATGTGCTGGCAGATTTTGAGGAGTTTCAGACTGTTGGTCAAAGTTTCTTGACAGGAATACTCTCAAAGACTCAACATTCTGATTCTCCACAATACTCTAATATTCTCCACTGGACCCCACAGGTGTGGGAGACTTGGGTGTGGGAATCCATTGGATTACCTGGGCTTAGCTCCCTGGACTCTGGGCCACTTTCTCATGGCAGTGAGTCCAACTGCCTGGTGATCATGCTGAGCATTCGAACAGGCTTCTGCAAGGAAATTAGTTTTTGTCTTGGCTGCATGTGCTGCAGAAGAAAGTTGTTGGTTGAAGAGCTGGAATTCCACAAGCATTCATGGGCTTCTTGGCTCAGCTCACCTCCTAAGTGATGGCTGAGCACAAGGAGAAGTCCAATGAACAGATGAAGGCCAGATTCTTGGGGGGATCATCAGAACCCTGCATTTGCATGGTGTGCTCAGGTGGTCAGCTAAGGCAGCAACTGGAGAAGTGCTGAGGAAGAGGATTGGGTGAGGGCATGGAAGAGCACAGTTGTGCTTGCAAGTCAGGAAAGAAAAACTCTGGAAGTGGTTCTCTAGGATAGCTTCTGAACAGTTTGGCAGTAGAAGGTAGGTGGCCCCAAGATGCCCAGAGATTTCCCAGGAAGCAACCATATCATGAAGGAAATGGCCAGAAGGAAGAGTTCAGGAGGAGCTGGAGGAATTCTGCCAAATCAGTCTCAAGACAATGAGGGTCTGTTGTGAACGGCAGCTGAGGAATTACGCTCAACCAAGTAGTTCAACTGTACACCATAGGAAGAAGTCTTCTCCTGGATCTGCCCCAGCAGTCAGTCTTCTTGGATGACCCTGGCTTCTGGCATTATCTGAGAGGGTGAAAAAGACCTCCCGTTCTGCTGCCTTATACATCTCCACTTCCTTATACACCTCTCCCCCTACTCTCCTTTTCTCTAAGCTAAAAAGCCCCAAACATCATAGTCATTTCTCACAAGCGAACATCAAAACATCATAGTCATTTCTCACAACATCATAGTCATTCCTCCTGCCCTCTGATCATTTTGGTATCCCTGTCCTGCAGTGTTTCCAGTTCTAAGGTTGCAGGAGCAGCAAACACAACTTTGCACTGAATGGTGAGTGTCGTCATACTACTCTCAGCGTGCATAATATTGGCAATTTTGGTTTTACTGCCACTCCTCATGATCATTCATTCATTTATTTTTGGATTTATATCCTGCCTTTTTCCTACAAAGGGCTCAAGGCAGCTTACATCGTTCTCCTCCTCCATCTTATCCCCACAACAACAACCCTGTGAGGTGGGCCGGGCTGAGAGTCTGTGACTGGCCCAGAGTCACCCAGTGGGCTCCATGGCTGAGCGGGGACTTGAACCCGGATCGTCATGAGTCCCAGTCCCACGCTCTTAACCACGACACCACACTGGCTCTCATCACAAACAAAAGTGGGTGGGCTGGACCAGACAACACCATCGGCACAGGCGCACGTCAATTTATTTCTAAATATATGGCTTGATCTGCAGAAACACGGCAGAACTCAATCCTCATTTTATCTGAGCAGTTTCCTGCACCAGCCTGTCATTCACCCCGTAAGCAGCTGACAGCACATTTAGACCGAGCTTTTAATGATACTCCTGGAAGCTTTCAAAATAACTGTTTACTTATCACAATAAACAGGTCTGAGCTGAGAACAAGAAAATGAGGTGCTATAGCAGGCAGGCAACCAGCAAGTCACGAGGCATTAAATCGACAAGTGCTGAATTCTGTATCAGGTTCTTGAGCAAGATGCATCACTTTAGACGCTATTGTCATTTTTTTCAGATTGCCGTTGAAATCTCTTCTCTCCCCTCTCATTCCCCTCTCCCATTTATTGATATGGACTCAACAGCTCTCGAAGGATTTCAAGTGGCCACGTGTTGGATTTAGCTGACTGCCGGCCAAAATGTTTGCTTTGTCACCAGCTCACGATTCCTCTTTGAACGAATGAACACACGGACAAATCAGTGGATGCCGTCTCATTTGCCTATGGGAACGCTGCCTATTTCCCCTTGCATTCTTTTTTTTTTTTTTTTGGATTGCAACATGTGTTTGAATATTGACGCAGACCCTGAAATTGCATGATTGTCGATATTTTATGAAAAGAAATGGAAATGGGATATTAAAGAATTAATACCAAATCTAGTAACGGCAGCAAGGTTAATAATAGCAAAGAACTGGGAGGAGAAATGAGTCTTCCAGATAAGTGAATGGTGTAAAGAAATCTGGAATACAGCTGTTAACGGTAAATTAACATCTGGAATTGAGGTGAAAAAAGGGCTGACAACAAATTTAATGATATTTGGAGGTTTATTGATCATATAGTAATAAAAGGGAAGAGAATCAAACCTTTGTGTAACCTAATGCAATTTTGGATGGAAAGGGGTAGTTCCAAAAGGGGAAGCATAGAAGTAAAGAAAAGAAGGAAATGAATAATTATTATGAAGCCGAGGTCCTGGTGGGGGCAGGGATGCACACCTGTGTTTAAGTCTATCCTTTTTCTTTGTATTCTTTGTTGTTGTTATTAGTGTATTTTTGTATTGGTATTGATGTATTTTGGTATTGTACTTTAGATTACTCAATAAAATTCATTTTAAAAACCCACATTTTTAGATGCAGGTGCACCTTCCAAAAGAAGAGAAATCCAGTGCCCGGAATAGGCAAACCACTCGCCATATGAGAAAATGGCTCCTGGATTTAACCAGCATGTTGCAGAGGTGGGGACTCCCTACTGAACATTTCCAGGACAGGCTCCATGAAACTTGAAGGCAAAACCCCTCCTTTGAAATGATGGATTTACATGCCTGAATAAATATGGTGCTGGAATATTCCTTTGATGGAGGCAGATTGGAGATCCGCTGGGAACTATTTTATAATACTTTGTGTACTTGTTGGCTTAGCCATTTTTGTCTTTTTCTACATATGTCCTGTGCCCCTGATCCTACCCTTGGTAATTCCAAACAGTTTGGTGCAACTTACTGAAGTCCGGACCTATTATTGCCTCTTTTCTTCACTGAATGACAAAGGACCAAATGAAATCCAGATGTGAATCGCCCATTTTGCCCATGCATCTTCTAATAATCCACAGCACAGAGTGGTGCTCCTTTGGGCTGGATTTATTTGTGACGGTCTCCAGTTCTCGCCTGAGGAAGGCTGATCAGCTGGTCCCCTGACTGGCTAGTTGTGGTGTGGCTGTCACATTTACTAAGCCTCAGTACAGCAGCTGAGTGGCCACTTAAAGCCATCAGGCCACCGTGAAACCCGCTGGGGGAAAACTCTAAAAAAGACCTCCTGAACACAACCACTGTAGCAGTTACAATCATTTTCACAGCAGTGGACTGAGCAAGCAATATTTTTCTCCAGCTCTAACTTCACCTTCCTATTACAGAAGGCTCTTTTCTTCTAATCTCTCTCCCTTTTGGGCCTGTAGCTCCTACCTACTTCTCTATCACACATAAGGAGTGATCAACCCAGGGTACTTTGTAAAGTCTTCAGCCAAATTTCCAAAGCCACCTGCAAGCCATCTTGGGTGTTGTCTGTAAAGACAAGCCTGCAAATATATGTAGAGACTTTCCTGAACATGCATATGGGCGAATCTGCATAAACATGGATCTCATCTGCTCTTACTTAGAAACCTTCTAGTTTATGCTTGCGCAATTGGAAACCATGAATGAAAACAAGGATGGACTTTTGTCTGGACGCTCTGGGCAAGAGTGACCAGTTTATTGGGGAAAAGAGAGTGGGAAAAAGAGAGGGGAAGGGGTAATGGAGAGAGAAGGAGAGAAATACTGGAAAGCAGATGCTCTCTCTTTGATTCCGGCTCTGTTGTGGTTTTCACCACACTTGGAGCCATGTGAGAAATCCATCTGGGGGAGAGAAAGCAGATGGATTTTCCTGACTCAGCCCCCTGGGATCTGTTCTGTTCCCCCTGCACTGTGCCAACTCAATGGCAGGGTCCAAGGTGAGGGGGGTTTTTCTGGGTGTGCCTGGCAGATGGTTAAGTGGTTTCCATGGTGGTGCAGTTCCCAGTCCTCCTACCATTGATGCATATCCCAATCAGCCACCACAACTGAGATTCAGTCCTATGTTGGGTGACTGGAGTAGCTGTTTCAGTCCATAAAAAGAACCATCATTGTTATAACATTGCAAGTCCCCCCCTGCCCCCCGTTTTTCTTGCCAGGGACCCAAGACGGCTCTTGAAGTCCTCTTCTTCTATCCTCACAGCAGTAGCCCTGAGAGGTGGGCAAGGCTGAGGCTGAGTGACTGGCCCAAAGTCAACCTGAGATCTTCATGGCGGGGAGGCGGGGGCGACTGGAACCCATATCTCCAGGCCCGCACGCCATCCACCACCCTGCACTGGCTCTCGTGCCAAACTGCGCTTGTCACATTTTGTTTGAATGACTGAGGAAGCCTTCCTACCCTTTTCATGAACTACTTGGTGGGGGCGCTCTCTTCTGTTAATCCATTTTTAAAAATCTCTTTATCTGTGGCATCATGTGAGCGGGTCGGAGAAGAAGGGACGTCACACTCTGGAATTATCTGGAGATATGCCAGCTTTTATGTTTGTGGACCTCAAGGAGTCGTTATCATGGTAAGATAATTGACTGTGGAACGCCATGGACAATAAAAGGGTGAAGTGTAGGGCACATAACATATCACTGAGCTCATTAAAGGATTGTGGCAGCCGGCATAGCAGCATTATTGGCCTCTCTTGCTCTGGTTGACCTTTCCTGATGAACGCTCCTCCAAAAATAGTTAAACTAATGCAAATGGTGCAAAACAGAGCTGCCAGGTTGCTGTCGGGGACTGGTCGTGACTCTCATATAAATCTTGTCCTCTGTCAGCTGCACTGGCTCCCCATTGAAGTCCGGGCCCAATTTGAGGTGCTAGTATTTACCTATAAAGCCCTAAATGGCTTGGGACCAAGATACCTGAAGGAACGTCTTTTTCCCTACATGCCCACCCACCCCTTAAAATTTGTAGCAGAGGCCCTGCTCCAGGAGCCCTCCTTGAAGGAGATTAGGAGAGAACATACTCAGAGTAGGGCCTTCTTTGCAGTGCTCCCCAGAGAGGTCCACCTGGCGCTGACATTATGTGCTTTTCAGCGCCAGGTGAAGACCTTTTTATTCACCTAGTGTTTTAATATTTAAAAGATTTTAATTATGTTTTACTTCAGACATAAGTTATTAGTCTTATTGTTTGGGGTATTTATGATCTTTTATACTGTTGTATTTGTTGAATTTGTTTGTAGGCCATCCAGAGACGCGTAGAGATTGGATGGGCTAGAAATATTCCAAATAAAATAAAATAGATCTCTCATTAAAAAATGGGCATATGCTCTCTCAATCGTCTTGTACCCCAGAATAATGACCATCGGATTGTCTGCTTAGCATAGCTTAGGTCTGAGTTGGCATTCGTTTCCAATGACACTGTCTTGTTGAGTTTCAGCAGCTTCCCTCCACCAAGAAAATCATAGAATAGTAGAGTTGGAAGGGGCCATGAAGGCCATCGGATCCAATCTGCTGCTGTTGCAGGACATCAGGTTACACCATCTCACTCGGATTCCTGTCCAGTTTCTTTTTGAAAGTTCACATTGAAATGTGAAGCAAACGATGTTCTCAGATCCCTAGAAGGGACTGGTTTGTTTCTGGGATGGTGCAGTTGAGCCAGGCAGCCATTTCTTTGCTTTGTGCTGTAATTTGCTTGTAAGAGGCATGCAATGAATTCTGCGTCCAGCTTTGAACTTCCACGGCATCTCTTGAGCTTTTGGCAGCTGAACTGAAAAACGGCTGATGAAAGCCTCGGTCCGGGTCTTGTAAAATGCAGCAGAAGAGCAAAATGCAAGAAAGCCTTCAAGAAATAAAACAAAGATGTTGCTAAGAGCGGTACTTGTCAGTTTTCAAACAATGGCAATCATGAGCCTTTCCTGGATTAAAACAACAACAACAACAACCCATAGACTTCAGCCTGGAAAAAAGAATCATAGAATGAAAGAGCTGGAAGGGAATTTGGAGATCATCTGTTCCAACCCCAGTCCTGCTCAATAATGCTGCTACAACATCCGTGAAGGATTTCTATTTGGCTGCTGATTAAATCCCTCAATGAAAGCTCACCGCCTCTTCAGGCAAGCTGCCCTGCTGCTGAACAACTCTCAAAGCTAGGAAGTTTCTTCCTGGGTTACCTTAAATCTACTTCCCCGCATTTTCACCTTGGTTCTAGTCTTGCTCTCTAGAGCCTACAGAGAACTAGTCTGCTCTGCCTTCTGCCTTTCTCTTATCTCCTTTTAATCTTATCTTCTTCAGTCTAAATCCAGTTCTTCCAAGCATTCCTTACAGGACTTGGTTTCCAGACCCTTCAACATCCTGGCTGCTCTTCTCTGGATGTGCTCCAACTTGGCAGTGTCCATGTGGCCAAAGAATGCTGACTTCCCATAATCTAGGCACTGTTCTTCTGCTCGTGAAGCCTGAGAGCCAGTGTGATGTGGTGGTGAAGAGCATGGGACTGGGACTCAGGGATCCTGGGTTCTCATCCCTGCTCAGCCCTGGAGCCAACGGAGTGACTTTGGGCCAGTCACAGACCCTCAGCCCACAAGGTTGTGCGGGGATAAGCTTGAGAGGAGAATGACGTAAGCTGCTTTGAGTTCATAAGAAAAAAGCAGGATATAAATCAAATCGATAAATAATGAATAAGATGGCATTTGCTTTCTTAGCTGATGCATCACACTACTGGCTCATATTCAGCTTCTGATCTCCTAAGGAATCTTGGGCTCTTTCACATGGACTGCTGCCAAGCCACTTAAGCCTCACCCTATTTTGTGTTTGTTTATTTTGGACCTTAAAAAAATCACTCTGTCACGCTAGGCTTTCAGGTAGCCTACCTTTCTTATCATGACTTTAAGGCATCTGTCAAAGACATCTTGAATGGGCTGTGAACTGAACAGAAGTGGGTTAATTCGTGCTGAAGACAAGCACTTTCCTCATTCTTCACATGTGCATGTGCTCTGGTTTAGCTCCTTGATCCATGCAAACAAACATTTCTGATGGTGTGTTTGGAAATGTATTCCGAGCCCATCAGTGGTGGTGAAGTCAGATGGCAAAAGTTGTCTCAAGTACATTGCAGCTGCTAATCTCTCCCATGGTTTACATGGGGAGATTTAAAGGCCGTTCCAGTATATTAAATGAGATGGAAAACACTTTGGATCAATAACTTTCTCTTCTGTGAAAAATAAAAAGGAATGAAAATTGCTGGTAGATTGATTTGAAATGCCTAATGCTATCAATTGAAAGGAATACCTCGTGGCTAGCATGTTGTATGGCTTCTGTTGAGTTAAATGAAACAGCGTGAGAATGGTTGAAATGAATTGTATAATGTTCGCCTCCAATCTGGCAGCTGTTCACAGAATTTAGAAGGGACACAGAGTGTTCTGAATATAGGTAGGATAATGATTAATCATCATTTGGACTCTTAATCATTTGTAGAATGATTAATCATCATTTGGAATGTCTGGGGTAGGAAAAGCCCACTAGCCAGTTTGGAGAAGCCTTTCAAAGCAGCATGATTAAATGTCAGAATTCAATGGCTTGGGAATGAGGAAAGAGTCAACTTCTGTTGCCATAGCAGGAAACAGGGCCCATCAAGCTAATGCATTTATGTCAAGTATATTGTCATGTAAATAAGAACAAAGATGAAATGGAGGATTATTGCCAATAATGCAATTGTTTTCCAGTCCTTCAGAAGATGCTTTAGGTGGCTGGTGCATGCAGGCTCATTGTTATAATAATAATAATAATAATAATAATAATAATAATAATAATAACAACAACAACTCTGATTCAGAAAGTTCTTCACTGGTACTGGCAATGACCTCCATCCCCCAGCATGTGGTGGGTTATGAAGGTTCAACAGGTAGAGCCAGGAACCTTTCCAGTGTCCAAAAGCCAGGATAGATTTTTGGAACCATACTAAGGCCTTACAATCTGTAGGTTGTTAGGAAGAGCATCAGATATATTGTGTTCTATATCTCGAAGTATTTTCCTTAGATAAGAACTGCTTTTGTGGTGGGAACCAAAACTGTTCACTTTGCTGAACCAGCTCTGTCTATTCTCTGTCTCCCAGGAAGAGGGTCTATGAATATTGACAGCCTCTGAAACAGAGGGGGAGAGGAGCTTTATAAAGTCTATGGCAAAGGGCATTATCTTTTGTTCTCAGGCTGGGAAGAGGAATTGATGTCTTGCTTGCTCATTCAACTCTGGCAGCTCCCAGAACATCTCCTGATGTTCATCTTCAGGGAACCAATGTGGTCACAGAGAAGGGGAATTCACTCTTTTGCTTTTGCAATCCTATTTCATCATTGCATTCAATAAATGGTACATTCCAAAGGGTTGCATTTCATCCCAAGCATCCTCAAACCTGAAGTGAGGTGGCCTTGGCTGGACCAGGTCCCTAGGACTAATACAAGAAGGAAGGACCACACGTCCTAGCCTAGCCACAGTCATCCACTAAACGGAGCCTGCTCATTTACAAAGATGGCTGAGTGTACATGCGAGCAAGGATAATTTGAACAGAGCTAGGGGCTGCTCTTACACCTGCTCCAGAAAACTGCCGTTTGTCCAATAGCTTGCCTTCCAAATCATCGTCGGAAAGCATGGCTTAAAGGAGGGCTGGGCAACTGGGCCACACGTGCCATGTGCCTGCATCTCTCAGTTAAATTTGAAAAGCCCTCTGCAAGTCATTTTCGGGACCATTGGTAGGAATGAGTCATTGCTCCTGTGACAACCCTGGGCAGAGAGGGAGAGAGAGAAGGGGAGCAGAAAGAGGGAAGTGGGGTGGCCTTGCCCATGGGGCTTTTGGCCTCATCCACTGAGGGCTTTGGTCCTGCCCACCAGCAGGATGCAGCCCCCAGCAAATGACCCTAAGAGAATGTGTTACCAACCAACCAACCAACCAGTCAGTCAGTCAGTCAGTCAGTCAGTCAGTCAGTCAGTCAGTCAGTCAGTCTTTATGTGGTCAAAGACTCCGCAAGAATGTCTTATCAACAGGAAAAAGTCCCCTGCCCCAGTCTCAGGCTGGATGAACAGAGGATGTCCGTCCGTCCGTCCTTCCGTCCTTCCGTCCTTCCGTCCGTCCGTCCGTCCTTCCGTCCTTCCGTCCGTCCTTCCTTCCGTCCTTCCTTCCGTCCTTCCTTCCTTCCTTCCTTCCTTCTGCCAGATGGTTCCAAGGCAAAGCCATTGGAAGTTCAGTGAATGAAATTCCAGGTCGACCCTTTCAGAAAGAACAGGAGCATGTTTGGCAGCACATTTCAAGATGCTCCCACTTACCTTTCTGCTTCATCATTTTCTAATAGGAAGGAAAAGCCCATGACTCAACATCAGGCCTTTTTATTATGTTCCCTGACTGGAACGGCTAATGATCGATGTGTTTGGCCTTTGCCTCACCGTGTTTTCCCATAATGGAAAAGAAACACAGCAAATGAAAAGCTGCTCAGCCAGCCGGCTGGGAGATGGTGTTCCTCGGCAGCCCTGCCAGACAGAGAGGTGATGGAGCATCGAGATGATGGGTGAGCTCAACAAGAAGCGAGCCTGGTGGCTCAGTCCTAATTAACTCCACCTATCATTAGCATTTCCCCACAAGATTGCTCCTGCCAGAAGATGGGCTAACCTTCTGGAGTGGAGCTGAGGGTGGGCAGCTTTCAATCACATTTAGCAAATGTCAGCTTGTAAGTAGATGTTCGGGATGATTTGAAGTCCTCCTTCTATCCGTAGCTTTATTGTTATGTTGGCTGCCAGTCTCCACAAATCACAGATGATGAGCGGCACCAGTATCAGAGGCAGTGTGTCCCTCACGTTGTGCAAGGTGTGTGGCAGGGTGCTGTTTTGTTGTGATGGCCTGTCAGTTTGTCTCTGACTTATGCCAACCCTATGCGTGAAAGCTCTCCAAAATTCCCTATCCATGACAGCCTTGTTTGGCTCTTGCAAATTCAAGGCAGTAGTTTTCTTGATGGAGTCTGTGAATCCCATATTTGGCCTTCCTTTTCATCTTCTGCCTTCAACTGTCCCCAGCATGGCGGCCTTCTCATGTCCAAAGTTGGACAGCCTCAGTTTGGTCATTTCTGCTTCTAGGGAAAGGCCTAGCTTGATTTGATCTCGGACCCACTTCATCTTTCTGTCAGACCAGGGCATTCACAAAGCCCTCACCATGGTCAAACAAATCAATTTTCTTCCTGTCAGCTTTCTGTCTGTCCAGCATTCACCTCCATACATAGTGATTGGGAAATCAGCAGTGCACATGATCTTGGTCTTTGTCTCCCATGAGGCATCCTTGCTCGTGATTATCTTTTCTAGTTCCTTCATTGCTGCCCTTCCAAGTCGGTGCTCTTCCATCCAGGTGCCACTACACCCTCACACAAGGACACAAACAGAGCCCTGCTGGATCAGAACACCTGTGCCCTGCTGGATCAGAACACCTGTCCAAATTGGTGGCCATCATTACATCTTGTGGAAGCCAATTCCATAGCTGACCACCTTCTCTCTTGAATCTCCCACAATCAGCTTCATGGGTTGACACTAGGCTCTAGCATTCTGGGAGAGGGAGAAAAATGATCCCGACTCATTTGTTCCACACCATGCATAATTGTTATACCTCTGTCAAGCGCCACATTTCTTGCTTGTTTTCCAAGCTAAAAAAGCCCACAGAATCCTAGAACAGCAGAGATGGAAGGGGCCAAAAAGGCCATCAAGTCCATCCCCCTGCTCAGTGCAGGACTCCCAGCTGAACCATCGCTCTCAGAGGGCTGTCCAGCTGCATCTTGAATGCCTCCAGGGTGGGAGAGCCCACCACCTCCCTAGGTCTTGGGTTCCATTCTAACCGTCAGGAAGTTTTTCTTGATATCTAGCCAGAACCTGGCTTCCTGTCACTCGACCCCATTATTCCATGTCCTACACTCTGGGATGAAGCATTGTAACCTTTCCTCATAGAGGAATGGCTTTAGCCCCTGAATTATTTCATTTGCCGTTTCCTGCACATTTCAGTTTCAAAATATCTTTTAGGTGGGGTGATCAGAACCATACACAGTGTTCTAACTGTGGTGGCACCATGGATTTGTATAAGGGGACTATGAGATGGGCAGCTTTAGTTTTATCCGCTGTCTTAGTTATGCTAAAATGGATTTTTCATTTCTCAGAGCAGCTACACACTCGGCTGGGATTTTCATTGAGCTGTCCATCACAACTCCAAGATCAGTTTCTTGCCCAGCCAGTGCTATTTGAAATCTTAACAGCTTGTAGCTGGACTTCCTTAGTTTTGAAGGAGATCAGGAGACAGAATACCCGGAGGAGGGCTTTCTCTGCAGTGGTGCCCCAGCTATGGGATGTGCTGCCTAGAGACGTCCTCCTGGCACCGTCATTATATGCTTTTCGGCACCAGGTCAAGACCTTTTTATTCACCCAATATTTTAATGTTAATAGATTTTAATTGTTATTATAATTATTCATTTAATCTATTTAAATAATTATTTTATTTATTTCAGTCGTGGGATATCTAGTCTATTATTGTTTGGGGTATGTATGTTATTTATATTTATATCACTGTATTCATAGATTTTGCTATGAGCCATCCAGAGATAAAAGTGATTGGATGGGCTAGAAATATCTCAAATAAATAAATAAATAGATTTTGTACAGAAACAGCAGGCTGTGCCAAAACATTGCCTCGGCAATCATGCCCATGCATTTCCAGATATGTGCACTACAGCTGGGAAAGATCTCCTTCCTGCCACTGTTTTGGTCAAGAGAACCAATAGCCTGGGTGGCTCTGATTGCTGGGAGTGAGGAGTAAAGACATGTGTGAGTGTGGAAGAGTGATGAATCTGTGCATGAGCGCATGGACATATGCATGTCCTGGCACTCTCACCACCCGCTCCAGCCACATGTGCAGCCCCAATTCTGCAGGTGCCAATGTGGCCTTCAGACCAGTATGGTCTCCAGACCAGTGGTTGCCCAACCAAAGAAAGCACCTACTGTTTGCTATGGCACTCAGCTTGGTTTCCCAATATCCTTTTGGAGGCAGAAGGGTCATTGATGGAAGGAAGGACCTTCCCCATGCAAAGGCCATTGTTACGGAAAAATTCCTGGGACAGACACACTGCCTGGGAATGACCTCAGTTCCTTGGAGACTAGCTCCACCACGCCACATAGCCACTCCCCTGCAAGTCTTGAGTGTTCCTCAGGAGGTAAGCTCTCAAAGCGGAAAGCCGAAGACTGTCCAACTGTCAAGGACTGGAAAAACAAGCTAGCTGACTATGCAACAATGGTGAAATTAACTAATTACATTAACAGAAAGCCAGTCAAGGATTTTGCTCAAAGATGGAAAGCTTATCCTGAGCAATTTAATTAACTGTTAAAGAAAATAGAGTTTTATAAATATCAGGATTTTCTACTTTAAAAGAATAGACTGGACAAATTTTGATCGAGGCTTGAATTATTTTGATGGAATTACAGCCGATGAAATTTTCACTTTTTTATGAAGGTGTTTCAGTAGTAAGGTCACGTGTTATATTTGTGGATTGACCCTTGGCAACTTCCTTTTCTATATTCTTATTGTCTCTTGTGAAAATAAATTTTAAAAGATTTGGGGGAAAAAGAAGTACAGTGTCTGGAAAGTTCCCTTTTAGGAAGCTGGCCAGATTTTCCAAGTGAATAGAAGCTGGATAATAGCCAGATAAAACGTAATTTCAAGATGTTCACAGAAATAGAGAGAGAGAAAGAGAGAGTTTGGCATAAGTTGATCAGCATAATAAAAAAGGGACATTAAGTACAGAAGTTGGGCTCTGAAGATAGACAAGTATGGAATTAAATCAAGGTCTTCTCTGAACTGCTCCCCGCAATTGCTCAGGCTGCTCACGAGATGCCAGATTCTGCAAATGTAGCATTGCATTGAGCTGGGGCATTCTGTGATATTTGTTATGAATTTAAAAGTTGAATTTTGTCAAGCAAGCGAATTGCAGGAACGAAACAACTTGCATGAATTTCTTTATTGCTCATGGATTAGTATTCTTGCTCTTTCTAATTTCGAAGCTGGGAAGGCCATTGCATAAACAGTCAAAATGGCACCTTCCGCTCCTTTTGCTTGCATTGAAGGAGCGTCATGCTATAAATTTTACGGATGCCCTTCGGAATGGCTCAGGAAAATTTCCCCAGACATTCCAGACTTGGGGTGATTTCTTGGATAATTAATATCCAGATTAATATGAGGCCTGCTGTTGGATGGAGCATTCTGGGGGCATCAGTTCTGCTTTGGAAGTAAATCTAGGTAATTCAGAACTCCAAAACAGGATAGTGAATTTAGAGAAAGAACATTTCGGAAGCATCATTACCCTACCTTCCTTCTTCTTCCTCCACAAGAGGATACTAATTTGTCATCTAATGCCAGTGGGTGTAAGTTATCTTTCCTGGTTTCTACAAGAACCAAAGACATTCAAGTGAGACTTTTCTTCTGACTTCTCCAAGCAGTGAGTCTGATTTTTCCCCCAACAGCAATTCTGTTGGAAACATCAGAGCTTTGTACAAATGTTTGGCTGAATGCTCCTCTACCCAATTTGGATACATTGATGCTTGATTTCCATAGGTAAAACTGCCAAGTCAAGTGCAGCGAACAAAGGTTAAGTACCTACTATTATCCATTAGGATAAAAACGCTCCTTAACATAATAATGTTTATACGTTTTAAATGGAACATGGAGATGGGATTTTTCCATTGCATAATTTATGCTTCATAGTTGCCTTCTTCCAGAAAGATTCGACTCTCACACACACTCATATTAGACTTCAGTGAGTTGCAGAACTGCTCTTTTTGCGGAGCTGTGGAGATAATGGAAAGCTTGTTCAGGCAGTGTTTGGAAGGAATTGTTGTCTTAACCAGGCAGACTGCTTTAGCATGTGCTCTCCCTGATAAACACGGACAGTTGGAACATATGGCACATGGATTGCGCATGGATTGAGAAAAGAGGGAAGCCCTATTTAGGCATTAGAAAAAGTGGAGAAACTCAGCCTGTGAATGGACAAGGCCACGCTGAGGAAACTTTCCTGCATGTCATCCAAGGGGCTACCCAGAGCCTCATAGGCAGACAATGCATCCAGCAAAGAGTTGAGTCATGTGCTGGTCTTCCAGCGCAAGGAAAGCACATGGGCTTTCAGCTGTGGGCACAAAGGAGTCTGTGCTGCAGGCTTTCATCCTATGAGTGTGGTTACCTGTAGGCTGAGATGCTATCAGGCACTGGGGCTACTCAGCGTGGGACCAATCCTGTCCTTGGGGTGAATTTTGCCACTTTTTCTAATGACTGAATGGGGCTAAATGTACCTGCTGAGCAGGTAGAATTAGAAACATAGAAACAGAGTGAGTCAGAAGGGGCCTCCTGGGCCATCTAGTCTGGCCTCCGGCACCAGCCAGCTCCACTCACGACATGCCCACCATGTGCATGTCCAGCCTATCCTTGAACACCCTCACCGATGGGGCCTCAACGACCTCTCGTGGAAGCCCATTCCACACCTTCGGGGTCCTGACTGTCAGGAATTGCTTCCTGGCATCCACATGGAACCTTGGCTCCCTGAGCTTTGCTCCATTAGGGTCCCTGTTCCCACCCCATGCTCTAGTCCTTCAATGGAGACTCAAGTTTTTGGTGACCTCTTCATTCTGACGGAAGTGACTTGCTTTAGAATAAACAAATGAGGCCCAAAACAAAATGCAGTGGATTGTGCCATGCCCTCTTACAGGATACTCCATTGCATTGGTCATCTCCTCTGGGTCACCTTTTCTTCAGTAGATCATCAGCATTCTGCAAACACTGAGCTATTTGGGGCTCTTTTCTTGAAGGTTTCCTTTGTGGATATCCTCCCCTCCTGCCCACCTGAGCTTTCCCAAGCCCACTTCTACTTTCTGAAGTGCCATATTGGCCACAGAAGGACCAACAATTCAAGAATTGAATTCGCTAGTAGTATACAGAAGAAAGCGTAACCCCAATTGTCACTGCCCCAGGTTCTGTGGAACGGTAACTCCCAGCTTGCATTCCACGGACTTTAACTGCACCATCCTGGATTAAACATTGGCCTTTGGTGCTAAAACACGTATCTCCAAACCTCTGGGTGAGGTGAATTAGAGCAGGCTGCGAACGGGTGTTTTTCTCCTGCTGGCTCAATGTTTGCATTCACAGCTTATATCAACCTTCATTAAAATGAAGTGGTTCTATAATGCTGCTAATAAATAAATTAAACCTGCATTTTGTAATAGGCGAGGGTTTGGGCTGAAAGCCGACATGCCAAGTCCTCTACGAACAACTGAGATTGTCCCATATTTCAGTCATCTTTGAAAATAATGTTGCTTGCTGTTCAGATGTCGACCTCTTTACAAAAGCTCCCGGTGAACGCCTCTGTAGTATTTCTCTTCCCTGAATGGATTTTTAAAATTGCTTTGTTAGGAAAATGAAAGCAAGCAATATTTTCTCTCTTGTAGGAATTTTTATTTAATGTCTTGAGTACGTTCATTAATAGTTCATTGCAGTTCAGTGGAACTGAGGCCACCCCAGTTAAAAAAGCCCATTTCCTGGACTAATCTGGCCTCAATTAAAATGCAATCATATGGCTTTTAATCTCACTGAAGTGAGATGTATGCATATCAAGAACAAGAAGAGTGAAGTTAGACAAAGGGTATTAAAGAAGCTGGAAGCAGGGATACAGCAAAACGAGCCAGAGAGGACAACCGTTCTTTCTAAAAATCTAGGTAGGGGGACCTTCCTTAAAGGAGCCGATCTTAATCCTGCAAAGGCCCTGGAAGCGCATGCCATGGTAAACTGACATGTTAAAATGGGCTTCAGGTCTCATGTAGAGAAGCCCAAGGAAACCATGGAAGAATTTTTACTCCCCCTGGAAAATGCTACTGAAATGGACCTCTAGTTAGCCATAAACAGGGTGGAGAATTTTGAGAGGCCTCTTGGATGTAGACCAGGGGTCTCTAGCTCAACTTACCTGGGGGCCGCTGGAAGCAGAGTCTGGGCGAGGCTGGGCCGCATCAAGTATTCCACCACTGCGGTGGTGGTGGGCCGCTCATCCCGTGGCCGGCCCGGGTGCCGCCGGTGCTTTGAAGGCCGCAGGACCCCTCCCCCGTGCCCCACCCATCCCGGCCATTGGCCCATGGCCCGTGAGTTTGGGACCCCTGATGTAGACTTAACTGAAAGAGAATTGATTTGGACTGAATTGGAAGGTGGTTCCGTGGGTTACAGTAAACTCCCAAGAAGAATTAGCATTTTCAGAGGCAAAGCTGGGCAGTCCCTGCCAGTGCCCGTGCACCAGAATGGCCATCACTGGCAAATTGGACATATGTGAACCATCTCGTTGTTGCTGCCATCTTCCATTTCCCCATTACTCTGGGGGCATTTCTAGGAGAAAGAAATACAGATGTCTGCGTTGAATTTAGGATGCCAGCAGTAAAGTCATTTCCAGAAACAGATTATTTCATTGCTCCCCACGGCAAGGAGGCAGCCAGGGGAAAGGGGCAGAGAAAAGAGACTTTAACATCTCTATCGTATTACCAGTCCTGTGGACACTGTGGGTAGGAAATGCGGCAAAGCATGGAGCAGAGATTCCTCTTATCCAGGGGAGTGTTCTTGCATCGAATTATTTCCCCCTCCTTGCGCTTGTTTAATGGGAAGAAGCTCTTGGCTCGGTGGGACAGGCACCGTTTGCATTTAGATGAGCCGTTCGGAAAGGTTGGTGTATGCCTACAGCCCTGGGGTCAACTGGATCCACATGGCCTAACGAATTATGCTAATGGAGAATCTAGGACGAAACCCCCATCTGAGGACTGTTCCCACAACCCTGAAATCTACAGTAGGAGAGAGCACCTCTCTCCACCATCTGGGCCTTCGGGTTCCATCCATAAAAAAACAGTGGGATGGTCATCCTCAGGTCACACCTCTCCCATCGTCTTGTCCATTCTCCTGCCACCTTCTGCACTGTGCCATCCAGTGACTCTGGGCAGGGAAATGGTGCTTGGACTCCTGCGTGATAAAGGACTTGCTAGATGCCAGGCTGATGACTGGAGCTTGATGAGGACATTCTGTCCATGTGTATGGAGGGGATGTGGGAGGATCATGCTAGCTCAATGACCTGGTGGAAGCTGTATGAACAAGGAGTCCTGCTTCTCCTGGAGTTCAGTCAAAGAATCATCAAATCGAAGAGCTGAAAGGGGTCAAGGAGGCCACGGGGTTCAACCCACAGCTGTTGCAGGACACCAGTTCACACTATCCTGCTCAGATGACTGTCTAGTTTTGCCTTGAATGTCTGCAGCGTGGGAGAGCCTGTGACCTCTCTGTGCAGCTGGTTCTACTGTTGTATTGCTCTGACAGTGAGGAAGCTTTTCTCACCTGAACCTGGGTTGTTGCAACTTGAATTAATTATTCCATGTCCTGCGGTCTAGTATCAGTGAGAAGAGATCTTGACCTTCCTCTGTGACAGCCTTTGAGGTACTTCTAGAGGGATCTCATGTCCCCCTCAGTCTTCTCTTCTCAACATGCCCAGTCCTCTCAGACTCTCCTCACAGGACAGTGTTTCCAAAACCTGGACCATCATTGTTGCCCTCCTCTGGACCTTTCTAATTTGTCTGCATCTTTCTTAAGTTCTGCTACCCAGAACTGGACACAGTATTCCAGGTGAGGTCTGACTAATGAGGAGTATAGAGGAACCACTACTTCTTGTGATTTGGAAGTAATACTTCTGTTAATACATCCCCAAATAGCAGTTGCTCTCTTTTGCAGCTACATCACACTGTTGGCTCATATTTAGCCTGCAGTTCACAATAATTCCACGATCTTTTTCTTTTTCAGGTCTGTTCAGTCACATATTCCCCCATTTATTTATTTATTTATTTATTTATTTAGACTGTTTGTATGCCGTCCTATCGCAAAAACCTCATCTTGTGTTGATGAATCTGGTTGATTTTTCCTAACAGCCTGATCACTCCTGGGACTTGAATTGTCTTCAGGACCATGGACAGCAGTTGTGGAGCTAGACTACTGCACTCTCTGGAAGCGGCTTGCAAGTACTTCTGCAAAGCTCCACCCACTGGTACAGTCTGTATCTGGCTGTTACGGGGCCAGGATCTTTTTCTGTAGGCACTGGTTTCTGCTGGGAAGTGAAGGCCGGAGGAGTGAGGAGATGCCTTGGGACTGCTCCTCAGGGTTTGCCTGATCACCAGAGGTGTCTGATCACTACTTTATGGAAGGAAGAGGCAGTGTCACTTCTTGGGAAGGGGGTCCTATGGGTAGGGTGTGAAGTCTGAAGTACTTGTCCTGCTTCAGAAGGACCAGGTACCAGTTCTGAATCGGTGCACTTCGAGGACTTCTGATCCTGGGCAGGCATTCCCGCTGTATGTGTGGGTCATTGCCCTACTCCCCTGTTGATGCAACAAAAAAAAAATCAAGACGTTCTTTCTGAAGTGCCAAAAGTCTTCTAGTGAAAAGAGGCTGAGTGTGGTTAAGATTATTATCATGGCAGTCAGGAAAATGTCAGGGTATGGGGCATGGTGCCTGGGAACATTTAACTGTGTGAATGTTGAGCAAAATTGTGACTAACCTTCCACCACAAAAATAGTTGCCTGAATCAGCCATGGAGTTTGTTATTCCAGTGCGTGGGCTTTCTTTTTTTCTTTTTTTTGAACATGAATTAGTAGCATTTTGACTGTGCACATGTTATGTGCTGAGAAAGAACTTTTTTCATCTTTTGCAATAATTACAATTCTTTCAGAGGAGAAGTAATGCAAGATAGTCTTAATCCTTTTAGCATAAATGTTAGATTTGAATAATAATGGAGCAGAGCTTAATTTCCATATACATTCTTGTTAATAATGACATCTGTTTAACATGAGTTGAAAACTAAAAGGTTGTAATGGTTATTTGAAACCTCATTTAAAAAAAAAAAAGAAAAGAAAAACTATATATAGTGTTGAATGCTGACTTTGTAAGGATTTATTAATAATCTTAAGGGTTTTGAATGGTGACTTTGAGCAGCCCTTGGTTTTAGCACAAATACTTTGCACAAATTGAATTTAGGCTGTTGGTGACTATTTTTAAAATGAATATTCACAGACCCTTCAGCATGAAATTAAATCTAGTTATGCTCAATGACTCTGCTGTACTTGGAGGGAAGGATCTCTCCTCTGCGAAGGGAAATATATAAGCAATACCAGCTCTATATATTGAGCATTTCGGCATTCATCTAGGATACGCTCACACTCCCAGAGTGCTGATCATTGCATAAACATTGGGGCCATTTAAATATGCATTCCATCCTGTAGTTCAGAACTTCTCTGACTGCTTGTCTCAGGACTTGAACAATGATCTTTGGTCGTTGTATCACCACAAAACGTAATTGTTCAGTTGCATATATTCTTACTTGTCAGCTCTGGTAGTGCTGAAGCAAACCCAGCCAATTCGGCAGGCTCTGCTAAACCAAGGTATTTTTCTAGGAAGTCAAGGCATGGATTGTTTTGTAGGTGCCGTGGGCAAATGACGTGTCCCCTCACTTTGTAGGTGCCACGGGGAAATGACGTGTCCTATCCCTTTGTAGGTGCCGTGGGCAAATGACGTGTCCCCTCACTTTGTAGGTGCCGTGGGCAAATGACGTGTCCCCTCACTTTGCAGGTGCCGCGGGGAAATGACGTGTCCCCTCACTTTGTAGGTGCCGCGGGGAAATGACGTGTCCCAGGGCTCCTGGAGCTTTATGTCTGTTGCACTTCATACTCTAGCTACAGATGTTAGGGGCTGTGGCCCCTCAAAAGTTGGTGCCAGGGATCGGATAATCAGGGAAAGATGTTTCTAAAAGCAATTTATGCATAATAGGCTTATACAGTTATTTTTGACTCTTACCCTTTCTAGATGAAAACCTCTCCAATTAAGAAGTGGGGAAGGTGGTGGAATGATGGGGTGGGGTAGGGGTTACCCATGACATGAGCCTTTTCCCTTCTGGCTTGTGACCACTCCCCCCCCCCAAAAAAAAAAGCCCCTGGGAAAGAGAGATCTCACCAAGGTTTTGCAGATGGATCTCTGACTTCAGGCCGTCACTGCTGCAGACCAAGTGGTGCTGTGCATTGACAAAAAGGGAAAAGGCATTTCAACAGCACCCTCTCTGCTTCTCTTCTGAAGATGATCTTTGTCCAGCTGTACCTTGCCTCATTATGAGTAAAAATCTAGTCCTCGATTTTGCAGAGGATCTGCGTGATCAACAGATTCCCCTGGAAGTGTGTCAGATTTCAGAATAGCCACCTGAAATTTTGGAAAAGCTGAGTCATTCGTGTGTTGCGCAGCCAGTGTTGACCCCAGGAAATGCCACAAGACAAAGGAAACATTATTTAGGATGGTGTTCCAGTGAGGATGACTTGGGGTGTACACCTAAACAAGTCTGCCCATGAGTAATCCTTAATATCTACCTATGAGTAATCAAATCCACCTATGAGTTGTCCTTACTAAATATCTGAGTAGGCAAACATAGAATTGCACTGAGAATCACAGAAAGAAAAGATTCCATGATTGATGAGAGGAGGGAATCTTTAGCTTTTTCAGTAGAGAAAGAAGCCCCCAGTGGATTAGTTTGTTTTAATTTTCAGTTTACACTTGCTACACTGAGTAATGACATATCAACATGAAATCACAATATACCATGGGAAGCGTCATTAATCAATTGATCCAGTTGATGTCCGTGGGCACATGATGTTCTCAGACTTTTGTTCTGCTGTTATGGCATCTCTCCAGGAGAAGGTATGGCTACTGGAATTCTTGGCTCAACAACACTGCAAGTGAGAAGGATCTTGGAACTGTTGTAGCTCACAAGTGGAATTTGAGCCAACAATCTGCTGTTGTTGCAAAGGAGGCAAATGCTATTTCAGGCTGCATTAATAGAAGGATCATTTCCAGATCACGTGAAGCCCTTGTTCCCTTTACTCAGCACTGGTCAGGCCTCCTCTGGAGTCTTATGTGCAGTTCTGGGCACTAGAGTTTAAGAAAGATGCAGACAAGCAGGAAAGGGTTCAAAGGATGATCTGGGGACTAGAAACAAAGAGATTGAAAGAACTGGACCTGTTTAGTCTCACGTGTAGAGAAGACTGAAGGGAGGTAGGAGAGGAAGGACAGGATCTCTCCTCAAGCACCCCATGAATAACATGGAATAACAGGCTGAAGCCCCAGCAAGCCAGGTTATGGCTTGAGATGAGGAGAAAATTCCTGACTGTTAGAGCAGTGCAACCATGGAACCCATGATCTAGGGGCGTGGTGGACTCTTCCAACTGGAGGCATTCAAGAGACGGATGGCCAGCTGCACGGACCACATCAAATTCTGGTACCGTAGATCCTTGATAATGGTCTTTGCATAGCCTGAGATTTCTCAGAAGAAGGCCTGGACCATTCCCCACCACTGCAGAAGTTTCCCAAGAATTCGTGGAAGCTCAGAAGTTGGAACCTAGTGACCTGGTTCACACAATCACAATGGCTTAATCAACCCTCAAATAACCCACACCCCAGCATTGGGTTATCCAAGGCTTGGTTCCTCATCAAACAAGACCTGCCACCTGAGTTTGAGTGACATGACAAGCTGCACCTGGGCAAGTTGTACATGAACTGGCACATTGGAACATGCCATGGCTTAAACAAGCCACTCTGGATTGTTTAAATGGTGGCAATCGTGCAAACCCGGCCTCTGTGAGCATGCTTCTGGTACAGTAAAGATACGGTAAAGATGGTGACAACAACAATATAGATTTGAATTAAATGTGAGGAGCAGCAGTGGAAGCTCCGTCTTGTTTCCCCAGTGAAATCATTCACCCATGTACAGCAAGATGATGAAATGGGCTGGTGTTTGACAAGAGCTCCGATCTATGGTGTCCCCATTCCTCCAAAATGTCCTCTCCAGGACAGCTCCATTCAGCTTGATGGATTTGATCCATCTCCTCTTGGGTCTTCCCTTTCATCTTCAGCCTTCGACTTTCCCTAATATGATTGTCTCCACCATGAACACCCCTTATGCGACTTTTCGGCTTTCTCCTTTCCCTGGAGGGAATCCCTCCTCTTTGCCTTGGGGTTCTGGGAACGAGGCAGCTTCCCCAGTGATCTATCGCAGGGGCTTTCAAATACAAGAGCCATGCGTAATCTTTCCCCATGATTTACTCCACAAAGAGTTGTCACGCCGGTGATGAAGTGCAGTGTAGAAATAGGCTCCCTTCGAAATACATCACAGGAGCAATAGCATGTTGAATTACGAGCTGCCTGGGCAATAAGAACACGAGCTGTATGTACTGGAGCTAAGATGATGCCAGTCAAAGATCACCTCTGCTTCCTTTGCAGAGAGCCAGGCTGGACCACAGTTGGAGCATTCAGTGATGTTAGCAGGACAGGGCTTTAGGGCAGAGATCCCAAATTGCCCGCTCTGGATGGAGCAGGGGGACTCCCAAACGCAGGAGGGCTGGCATGCGACATTTCAAAGTGACACGCATTAGTGTCTAAAGAGGAGAGCCCTGGAAGACCCTTAAATCCAGACTCTAAGATCAGTGGAAGTGCTGCAAAGTGGAAGGAATGATTTTGCCAGCCATTCTCATCCGATATAATGGGAAAGAAACGGCTTTCTGTTGCTTTTTTTTTTTTTTTCTTCAAAGGAGAAGGCCATTGTCTTGGGCAGAGTGCAGGATGAGTGAGTGCCATGCCTTTCACTGCGTAATCATCTCTCTGGTCATCCACACCCTTGCTGGCTTCTCAAGTTTGAGTCCTCAAACTTTTTAAACAGGGGGCCAGTTCACTGTCCCTCAGACTGTTGGGGAGCCGGACTATAGTTTGAAAAAAATATGAACGAATTCCTCTGCACACTGCACATTAAAATTTAATTAAAAGTAAAATAAATTAAAAATTTAATTACAATTTAAAAAATAATTAAAAATTATAAAATGTTTGCTCCACTCGCTTGGGCTGCAGCAGAAGCCCAAGTGAGGGGTGGAAGAGCATGTCCATATTCAAGGGACATAGCTACAATGTCCGCCATCATGCTGCAGTGTGGGGGAGACGGACATGATCGTGCTTGTGCAGGGGAGACGGGCGTGATCACGGCCATTTCCCCCCACTCAGCACAACTGCGATCGCACCCGTCTTCCCTGCACGAGCTCAGCCATCAATCGCACCCATCTCCCCAGCAAGTACGCCAGAGATCGTTCTCTCCAAGTGAGTCCAAAAGCTCTGAGGTGGCCCGGATAAAGGAGCATGGCGGACTGTATCCGGCCCGTGGGCCATACGACGACCCATGCTCTAACCCCTTGATCAGACCCTTTCTGTATTTTTCCCAATTTAATAATGTCCTTATTCAGCTGAGGTGACCAGAACTGAACACAATACTCTACGTGCAAGCACACGAAGGATTCATACAAGGGCAGTAATACCTTGGCAGTTCTAGCTTCTATTTCATTCCCAAGAATGCCTAGCATGGAGTTTGCCTCTGTTAGGGCAGCTGGACTGACATTTCCATCAAATCCCCAGTATAACCCCAAGGTCCCTTTCTTGCTCTGTTGCTACTAGTCCCGATCCCCTCAGCATGCGCTTGTAATTGGGACTTACAATTTATACTTATACTTTACACTTATACTGAACTGCATTTGTCATTTCGATGCCCATCCCCCCATCTTGGTGAGATGCCCTTACGGTTTTGACCATTCCAAGTAGTTTTGTGCCATCAGCAAACTTGGCTGCTTCACCACTCCTAATTCCAGATCATTAATGAATAGTTTCAAAAGAATGGGTCCAGTACAGAACCCATGTATCAAGGCGACCCCACTGGTGACATCTCCCCATTAGGAGAAATTTCCATTTATTTCCACTCTTGGTCTTCTGTTTTTTAACCAGTTGGTGATCCAAAAGAGGACCCTCCTTTTATTCCATGGCTGCTTCGTTTGCTCAGAGCCTTTGGTGAGGGACTTTGTCAAAAGCCCTTTGGAAGTCCAAGATCTCCCCTTGCAGAAGCCATGCTGACTTTTCCTTATCAGAGATCATCTCTCTCTATATTTACTGATTCCATCTCTAATGATGTTTTCAAGCACGAACAGATGTTGAGCTAACTGGCTTGTAATTTCCCGGATTCCCCCTGGTTCCCTTTTTAAACATTGGTGTTACAATGGCCAGTTTTATTTAGGGACCAGTAAATGTTTTGGTAAGAGGGTCAACAGTTTAATCTTTTAGTTCTTTAAGGATTCTTGGATGGATACTGTCTCCTTATCCCATGGATCTTTGCACTTAGTTTTGAGGAGGTATCTAAGGTAGCTTCCAAGCAATAGAGAGATGGGTAATATTAATTAGAAGAACTGGGAATAATCTTCCACCAATGTAATGATCGTTTTGTTGTTCTGTTTCATGGTTCTGCTGGCAAAGGAGGGAAGCCCGTTCAGGCAGTGAATAAAGAGATTTTGCTTTCAGCATTAGGAGATTAAGGGAAGAGAGGGAGGAAGTGTTTTGCAAATCTTTGAAGGATTTGGAAATCCCTTTCCTGCTATTTCTAGAAAGCAGCAGCAATATGTGTGGATTTACTTGCCTTAACGGCCCACACACTGGTGGCCTCCAGTTCTGCAAAACCTGCATTGGGCAATGGATTCTGTGTATTAGGCACAGGCTTCAGTGTGGGTGGCGGGGGGAGGGTGGACTCTCCTGTGCAAAAGCCAAAGTGGACACTTGTCCAGACTGAGTACACTTTGCGTTGAATATTGCAGTTCTGAAAATACTGCTGCCAGCCTTCTGAGCGCTGTGCCTTCATTCGTGTTCTCTTTCCCACTCAAGGCTGCAGAACCTTTTTCCAGGCAATGCCTGCCTTCTTTCAGGGGTGATCTGTTGGGGGCTGCAGATGGGAAGTAGCTGGGGTCACATTCAGCTGTAGGCAAGGCCAGAAGCAAAAGTGGGCAGGACCACGTCTTCTCTTCGGCTCCTTCTTGTGGTCCACTGGGCAGAGAGAAAGAGGGAGGGACAGATCTTGTCAAGGTCCGAACTGGCTGCTTGCAGAAGGCTTTTAAGATTAGTCTGAGGGCTGCCTGGAGCCCTTGGGTGGCAGGTTGTCCATGCCTGGTCTGGGTGGAGAGAAATCCTCTACATGGTCCCTTTTATGTACGATAGGCACAGAGAGTCCATTGGGGCTGCCACATTTTCTCTGGAAGTCCAGCAGAGGACATTGTGGGTTGCAGGACTGCCGTCTAGACAGCAGTTGCTGAATAATCCCACTAGACAAAAGGCAGGACAGTGGCCTTCGCTGCACAGGTATCTGGCTGGAAATTCTCCAAAAGCAGATTTTTTCTAGGCAATTTTGTAGGACTTTTCCACGGGACATTTTCCACTGCTTGCATTTGTTAATAAAAAAAATAACATATATCCATTGCAAATATATTCTTAATTAATTAAATGGACGCAATGGTTCCCACCACGAAGTAGCTCACACACACAATGCAGACTTTCATGTGTAAGATGAGAGGAAGGAGGAGAACAACAATATGAACCTAAAACATAATCAGCAAAAGTGAAATACAAATAAATACTACAAAAATATGAATGAAAAAATAAGATATGGAAATAGTTTGTCTGAAGTACCTACACTTTCCCCACCTCCGCTCACAGCCTAGAATGTATACCACAAAAGTAGCCCACTATTCTATAGCTATAACGAATGCCCAAAGAGCAGTGGGAAAGCCGGCAGGACCCAGGAAGCATCCAATTTGGGTTGCAACATCCCTAAGGGATGGAGATGACAACATTTCTGATCCCCTAAATGGAGGCAGAGAGGAAATAGGCTGTGACCATATGGTGGTGCTTGATAGCCAAGGAAGCTTGAGGACCGTAGTTGAAGATGAACAGGCCTGCGACATCTGGAGAGAGACTCCACTTTTAGCTGTTTTTCTGCAACTCCTAGAAGACTCCAAGCCAAAATAAAAGACTCCAAAATAAAATAAAAGAGGTTTTAAAGGAGGCAGAGTGGGCAAAACATACTGGAATGTAGAGAACCAGTGACTGAACTGGTCATAGAATAGTAGAGCTAGAAGGGGCCAGAGGGCCATCAGGCCCAACCCTCTGCTCAAGGTGGTTCAAACATCCCTTACAGACAGCTGCCCGACTGCAGCTTGAATGCCTCTAGTGTGAGAGAGCCCACCATGGTTGTCCTTCTGCGACACTCAAGAAGTTCTTCCAGCCAGAACCTGGCTTTGTAAAACTTGAGCTCATTACGCCATGTTCTGCACTCTGGGATGATCAAGAAGCAATCCTGGCCTTCCTTTTTGTGACAACCTTTAAAGAACGTGACAAGTGCTATCATATCTCTCCTCAGTCTTCTTAAGGCTAAACATGTCCAATTCTTTCAATTCATCTCTGGATAAAAAAGCTACAGGAAAGACAGGGAGGGGCACACTGGAAGGAGTATTCCTTTCTATGTCAAGGGGGACAGGATATCAAGCAGAACAGAAAAACTAAAAAGGGCAGACTCTTCCACAGAAGCTCGGGGGGTGACAATACCAGACTCCAAAAACAATTCTGTACTTGTGTTGTGGTATGAAGTCAAGTCATCTCTAACTTACGGTGATCCTATGAACGGAAGCCCTCCAAGATGTCCTGTCTTTGACAGCACCGTTCAGCTCTTATAAATTCAAAGCTCTGACTTCTCTTACGGAGTCGACCCATCTCATATTTGGTCTTCCTTTTCTTCTGCTGCTTGCGACCAGCATCATGGTCCTCTCCAAGGAGCCTCGTCTTCTCATGGGGTGCCCAAACTATGCTAATGTCCCACAGACCAGAGTAGTGGGGATTATCCTGGGACAGAAAATGTAATCGGGGAGTGACCCTGGTGAGGAATGTTGCAATAATAGGGAACTAAGAATAAGGCCTTCTCTGCTGTGGCACCAAGTTTATACTCTTTTTGGCACCAGGCCAAAATCTTTTTATTTAAACAGTATTGTAAACTTTAATAGTTTTCAAGTTTAGTCACTCTGTTTGTGATTTATTGTTTTGTTCTGTTTTATTATTTATTGGAATTGTTGTTTTAATTGTCTTTTTAAATATTGTAAGCCGTCCTGAGATCATGTATAATAGGACAGCATACAAAAGCTTTTAATAAATAAATAAAATAAATAACTTCAGTTGGCTCCACAGATCTTAGGGACACATGATAAATCCATGTGTCATCTGTGTCAATGGGATCCCTTTTCCTGATGCTCTGAAGGGTGTATCTCAGATCAGGTGAGATGGAGCTGATTACAGGGGAGACAACGCTGGACTGATTCCAGAATGGTGACAAGCAGCACCAGGTATAAGATGCAAATGTTGTGGAGCCTCAGTACCATCAGGTGTGATATTTACATGGAGGATTGCCAGGAAAGCCCAACGGTGCCGGGAGCATGAAGGATGGGGAGCTGTTTTCATGGGATGCCAGTGCCATGCAGCTGTTGATTCAGATTTCTCAGAAGATGGGGGATGCCTCCGTGAGAATGGGGAGCCCGAGTCAGATCGAGGCCCAGGGATGCCACAGCGACAGGAGAAGGGGGTGTTTGTCTTAAGGCTGGCCACTTCGCTGTGCCAGATGGTTTTTGGGAATGGCTTGGGGACACACCTAGAGGGATGGGCCACTCAGAGATCTGACCCGGGAAATTTGTATTCAGGAGAGTTATTTGCATGGAAGAGACCTATGGCTGGCATTTGTTCAAAGGGGGAGCTTTGCCTGGTGACCAGACCAGTCACATAGTACCTCAGAAGAGGAGAGTTCTGTATAATGAACGGACTGGTGAGAAAGAATTTGCAGGGAGAGTCAGGAGGTGAACTCTCTTAGACATGCTTGAAGGATGTGCAAATCCATACTGATAGAAAAACAGCTTGAATGTAAAGTGTAGGTTAGGAAAGGTAACAAAGGTAGGAGCAATGTTGTATTGAAAAAAAAATGATGCAGGGTTTGGAGACACTGCCCTGTGAGGGGAGACTGAGAGAACCGGGCATGTTCAGCCTTGAGAAGACTGAGGGGGGACATGATCTCCCTCTAGAAGTACCTCCAAGGCTGTCACAGAGAGGAAGGTCAAGATCTCTTTTTGCTGATGCCAAAGTGCAGGACATGGAAGAATCCGTTCAAGCTGCGACAACCAGATTCAGGCTGGACATGAGGAAAAGCTTCCCCATAATCAGAGCAATAGAACAGTGGGACCAGCTGCCTGGAGAGGTGGGGGGGCTCTCCCCCACTGGGGACTTTCAAAAAGAAATGGCAGCCATCTGAGTGGGATGCTGTAACATGGTATCCTGCAGCAGTGCGGGGGTTGGACTTGATGGCCTTCATGGCCCCTTCCAACTCTACTTTTCTATGATTCTGTGATTTTATGGAATAAGAGAAAAAAGAGCCAGGCCGAATCAGGCCCAGAGCCCATGTGGTTCAGCATTCTGTTCACATAGCAGTGAAACAGCTTCCCAGAGGAAACCTGAACATGGGTACAATCAGTGGGACATGGGTACAACCATAAAAGAAGCTATTAGAGAAAAGAAGGCTTCCTTGGGCAAAGAAAAGACTTGATCAAAGGAGAAGAACAAAAGGGAGCATGAACCCACACGAAGAGATGCAAGCAGACCTTGAGAGACAGAGACAAGAACCGAGGAGCATCTCATTAACAATATCAAGGGCAACAATAAAGGATTCTTTAAATATATCGAAAACAGGGAAAGATCTACAGAGGCGATGAGAGAACAGTGGAGTTAAAGGAGTAATAAAAAGTCAGGAGATGGTGGACAAATTGAATTAAATCTTTTCAGCTCTCTTCAGTGGAGAGGATACAGAACAGATGCCTGTACTTAAGCTGATTTTTTTCTGGAAAGGAGTCTGAGGAATTGAGGCAAATAGTGGCGACCGAAGATAACATTCTCAACCTTACTGACAAATTGAAAGTTAATAAATCAGCAGGCCCAGATTGCCATCTATTCTGGGATGTGTAAAGAACTCAAATATGAATGTGCTCATCTTCCAACATACCTCCCTAAGTCCACAGGAATGAAGAACAGCCAATGTCCCACACATTTTTCCAAAGGGATTGGGATGGGGGTGAGATCTGGGAATTGACAAGTAGCTTAGCTCAGTGTGTCTTCTGGATATATTGGTGGAGAGCACTGCTCAAGATACAATTAGTAAGGCTGTAGAAGGTCAAGCCTTGTGGAGAAAGAATCAACATGACTTCCACAAAGATAAAAGAACCTTTTAGAATTCTTTGAGAGGATCAATGAATATGTGGACAGTGGTGATCCAGCAGATGTTGTTTATTTGGAGTTCTAAAAGTGTTTTGACAAAGTCTGTCACCAACGATTCCTGGCCAAAATTAGTTACTATACATGAAGAGAAGAGGCCTGGAATGATTTCTCCGAAGTGGGACAATGGGAAATGGATTTCAGTGGACACAAGGGTAAAGTAATGCACATTTTAGAGATCTTTGAGAGCGTGAATAAATAAGTGGACGGGGTGATCTTTAGATGCTGTTTGCCTAAACTTCCAAATGGCTTAGTAGAATAGGGGAGGAAGTCCTCTTATGGATCAACAGCTGGTTAAACCACAAAAAAATGGATTAAAAAGTAGGATTCCCCCCCTCATTTTCTTCGATGGACTTTGACTTGACCATTGCAGTAGACACATATGAATATATGCCCACAAATTACACTCCATTAGAAGTAGGGGACGGCACATAAATGTAAAAATAAATAAATACATAGATACAGAGGGAGAGACTGCAAGCCATGAATGTAATTATGCATAATCTTTGATAGAAACATAGAAACAGCGCAAGTCAGAAGGGGTATCCTGGGCCATCTAGTCTGACCCCCGGCTCCAGCTGGCTCTGCTCATGACATGCCCACCATGTGCATGTCCCACCTCTCCTTGAACACCCGCACTGATGGGGCCTCAACCACCTCCCGTGGAAGCCCATTCCACACCCTCGGGGTCCTGACTGTCAGGAAGTGCTTCCTGGCATCTAAATAGAGACCAAATGTCCATGCATTTGTTCATAGGTTATATCTAAATACTACCCATTCAAAAGCTGAAAGTGCCCTCAATCCATTGCATTATTGGAGGTGTCTGTTTGTCCTTCCAATATTGTAGCATTAATCTTTTAGCTGTTGAAAGGGCACAGAAAATCCTTTTTATATTGACCTTGCATTAAATTCCAGGAAGCAGGTAAATAATTAAGGAGAACATGTATATCAGTAAATATTAAAGAGTTCTTAAGTATCTCTTTGCCTGGCATTGACAAGATGACGGTTCTGGTCTGAGGCAACCTTCCTTGTAGAGAACATTTCATAAATATGGGAACATCATAGGAAAGGGCCGCGCTCTCTCTCTCTCATGGCCACCTTGTCTCAGAGAGGACACAGGGAGAAAGGCCACTGAAAGTTACCTTTGGGATTGGGGAAGGTTCAAATGGGAAAGGTGGGCCTAGATGTGTTTGGCCCTGAGTGGTCTAGTTTTATATAACCAGTGGTTTGAAATTAGCCCAGGAATTGGCAAATTGGCAATCCAGGCAGGTGCTCAGGAATCTGGCCTGAAATTGTGGTGATCTTCCAGATCTCTAGTTTAGCCAATAATACTGTCCCAGATTGTATCCTGGACACTTTATGAGATCGATGTGTTGAAAGAGGGAGTCAACGTCACGATGGAAGCACTTTCTCCTCAAAGTGTCAAGAGGAAACTGGGCCAGTGTTGAAAGGTCCTGGACCATCCAAGAGAGCTCAGCTGGTAGGGAGGAGATAATGGCAGAAATAGAAGCCCCATCACTGGGATATTAATACTACTACTTCTAGTAGCATTTACTCTTGGGAAGCAGCCTCACTTAGGAATGTTTGCTCACACTTGTCGGAACTCTTTCTCCCATTCTAGCTGTCTCCCAGCTTGCATCATTGGGTCATACACCTGGGAGCCATCTGGGTTCTAGATGAGAGAACCCCAACTCTGCATTCCATAAATCAACCGTGGCTTCAGCAGGAGTGGTGGACCTGTCTGCTGGAGAATACCTCAGAGCTGACTGGAAACCTGTTGGATCCATCCTCCTCCAGGGATAGAGCTTAATCACAGGTCCTGCACCGCAGCAGAGGCCAAAAGCCATGGAGGCGGTAAGTGATCTTCATGCCAAGGTGGAAAGGTCCTCTACCTTCCGATCATTTTCTTCCTGACCCACTGAGAAAACCAGCCACAAAGTCAAGCTGTGATGACACTCAACAAAAGATCACGGGCTTCCTCTGGTACCCAGCCCTGCCTTAGAAAGTGGGCCGAGCCGAGAGGAATGTGTGAATGCTCAAAGAAACCTAGTTGCACAGCCAGCAAGCTTCTTCCACATTGTGTACAGCAGCGCAAACGAGGGCCGCAAGCTGATGTGGGGAAGAGGGACACCCACTGGCAGGGTATTCTGCCTCTTGGGGGCACCTTTGCCTTGTTCCCGCCTTCCAAAGCACGGGAGGGAGCCAAAATTTGTTCTCTCGCTGCTTTACAGGGATGGAGGAAAGAAGAAACGCACTGCTTCTGCCTTGCGGAGGACTCCCATAATTCTTGGAGTTCATTTTAACCCTCTCAGATATTTGTAGGTCAAATACTTGCTGTGTATTGGGACAAATAATTTGCATGGGGTGCTTCTTTTGTTTGTTAAATTTATTTATTTATTTAGGAGACTTCTATGCCGCCCCATTCACCGAAGCCTCGGGGCGGCTCACATACAAGTCAATTAACACACTAAATTAGACCTCAAGGGCATTGGAACAACATCCAACTCAAACTGAGAATTTTCCTATGCAAATGACTCTGGGAGGATTCACCTACTTTGCCTTGGGAATTTTTCCAGCTCTACTTTTCCTGGGAAACCCGCGGAAGCCATTGCTTTTCAGTGGTGGCAACCTCTCCAGGGAAGTCATCCCAGATGATGGTCTTTTTAGAGCCAGGCAAACTTCTCTCTTGTCATTCTTCTGTGTATTTTATGGAACTGGTTTTAGTGCTTTTACTTTTTTGGCATGGCTTCACCCCTGCTGGTGTGTTCATGTTTGGATTGATCGTACGCTGCTGGCAACTTCAGTGGGTTTTCCTCCAACTTGTTAGTTTTTCATTATTAGATGGTTATTTTCCATTTTACTCATTGTAGTGACTGGGCCAGGCTCTCAGTCTTTGCCGACTTTCCAAGGGCCTTGGACGTCAGATTCTTCAGGGGAGGAAAGGGCAGTGGCAAGAGCCTTCGAGGCTCCGTCAGGGTCACTGCCTGCAGTTTCCCAGGCTGACTGCAAGAGCAGGCAAGTCTTAGAAGGGGCAGGAAGGAACCCAGGAGAGGAGGGAGAGCCGTTGCTTCGCTCGGTCCTGAAACCTGTGATGGGGCGTCGGGAGAGAAGAGCTGGCCATGTGCAAGGCTTGTGTAGGCCTTGCTGCAACAGGGATGGTGGAGCAAGCTGTGTGAACGGAAGTGAAGGATAGGGAGGTGGTTCGTGTTCGGGTTCAACCCTCAGTCACTCTTTCATTGAGCAGAGACTATGGTTCTGTTTGCTGGGAGGCTTTGAGGGTTGTGTTGTCTCATTAGCTGCGAAGTTCTGTGTTGTCAAGAGCTGGGTGGCGTTTGGGAGCCTGGGACAAGGAGGGGAGGGCCTGACTCGTGGCATTCACGGCCTAGACAAGGACTCCCCCCTTTCACAGGCCTGGCATCCCTCCCCTCACTCGGAAAAGCTACTCACTAGCAACAGTGGGCCACCAAGCAAGGGTACCACTCTGGAACAAAGCCAAACACCACATCTGTCCCTGTATCTACTCTGAAAATGCTATTCTAGGATGTGAGCATATCATCTGCAACATCAGAGTTCATGCACTTGGTCATCTTTCAGTGGGATGTATTCAGTATATTCAGCAGAGATTCAATAGCATCTTCTTTCAGCCCTCTAAGCAGAGCAGGGTAAATAGACCCATCTTGATGGAAAGGAATTCAGTGATACAAATCAGACATCAGAAATGGGAATTTAAAAAACAAACAAAGCGCAACAGAGGGGGAATACTTAATCTCCCAGGAAGTTCTGCCACTGACCTTGAAGTAAAGAAAATTCAAAGGGAGATTCAAGAGGGAGAAGGGCTGTTGGGTTCAGTCTACAGATTTGAGGTGGGAGAAAGATTTTGGTTTTAAATAATCCTACATTTGTTAATTAGCTTATTGAGTTCTAGGGTGTTGGAGCTGCTGTCACTGTCAGTACTTCCTGCATTTGATTTCCTTCGGATGTCAATATTTGCTGGTCTTTCTCTGTCTCTCTCACACACCCCTGAAATTTCATGTACACCCATGTCTCAGGTGGGGTGGCTCACACTCCACAGAAACTTAGCCAGAACAAACTTGCTCATCTTTAAGGTGGCACACAATGCTTGGTTGTTCGGCTTGTAATTTCTTTAATAAATCAATCAACTAATTATATCGATATTCTCTAAGCGCAGGCCAGCCCCAGACGTGCTTAGCTTCAGCATGGTGGGTGCCTTGTGCATTACGCACTGCCTGGAGGAAGAGCAGTTATTTTTCTCACAGACTTGGTCAAAGAGATTTGGAATGTGGGATGAACGCTCAAGTTTGTCCACAGAGAACCAGCCAGCTCAGATCTGCCTTGGAGGGAAAGATGACTCCTAATTGTTTTGACGCTCTGATACGTTTCACTGTGATCCCTCTACTGATCCAGAGGGGAGAGAATGTCCATCAATTCATAGAATAGTAGGGTCAGAAAGCCCCAAGAAGGCTCTTAGGTCCAGCCCCTGCTGGTCCACAACAACAAGTCATACCATCCCACTCAGATGGTTTCTTTTTGGATGTTTCCAGCGTGGGAGAGCCCCCACCTCTCCAGGCAGCTGGTTCCACTGCTGCATTGCTCTGACAGTGAGGAAGCTTCTCCTGATGTCCAGCCTGAATCTGGGCTGTTGGAACTTGAATTGATTATTCCGTGTCCTGCACTCTGCACTCTGAATTCTGGAGGGACCCAGGGACCCAATCTGGGACCTCCTGCATGTAAATTGTGTCCTGCTGGTGGAACGCCTTCAAACAGGCTTTGGATTTCAGTCTTGGCTTTAAAAAATCAGGGCAAGGGGAGATGGCAGGGCAGAGATGCGAGGTGCATTGTGCAGCAAAGGGCATGAAGCCAGACCACCTTGGCTTGGCAGGAACTCTGCACGGGAGGGCACACATCCTCGTGGGTGTACGCATGCAGCATGAGCCATCTCCCACATGGTTTTTAATTACAGCCGTCCTCTTCTGGCTCTTTCCTTCTTACTGATCAAGACCCACCCACTCAGCTTGGGTTCTCACAGGGCCATGTGTGCTTCAACCTCAGCTTACAAGGAAAGAAAGCTAGGGTTTGATTCTCAGAATCATAGACTCATAGAATAGTAGAGTTGGGAGGGGCCATGAAGGCCATCGAGTCCAGCCCCCTGCTGTTGCAGGACACCATCCCACTCAGGTAGCTGTCCAGGTTCTTTCTGAATGCCTCAAAGTGTGGGGGAGCCCACCACCTCTCCAGGCAGCTGGCTCCACTGCCCTATTGCTCTGACCGTGAGGAAGCTTTTCCTAGGTCGTTTCATTTCATTGTTCCCTGTTCTACACTTGGCAATGCATGAGAAGAGGCCTTTTCCTTCCTTTGTGTGAGTCTCACAAAGAGTACTTGCAGAGTGCTATCATAACCACCCGTGGTCTTCTCTTCTCGAGGCTCAACATGCCCAGTTCTCTCAGCCTCTCATCACAGCGCTTAGTTTCCAGAGCCTGGATCATCCTTGCTGCCCTCCTCTGAACCCTTTCTAGTTTTCCTGCATCTTTTAAAAACCTGGGTGCCCAGGACTGAACTGGGATCCATCCAATTATGTTAAACGCACTTCAACAGACTGTGGCTGACATGCTCTTTTCTGTCTGAAGGATGGCAAAACGGCCCTTTATTGGCACCAAGGCATCTCTCTCATTAAGGCATCATCTGCTTCTCTCCAGCAGAGCAGGGACAGAGAAGCTATGGGATATCCTAATAATGTAGGATAATAGGGGATGGATAGGAAAGGCTCAGCACATACATGGTCTCAGTATTACATTTTCCTCGGATCGGTCAGAGCAGCTTCTCTGAAAACATTTAGATGGATTCAGGGGAATTTATGAAGGAAGCGCCTGTGTCTCAGCGTAACATTTGGCTGCCTTTGATGAAATGTCTGCAAGGATTATTACTTGATGTCTTGAGATTATATATTTTGTCTTGCTGCAAGTGTCTCTACTGCATTGCTCCGTCTATTAGGATAGTGTGATTAAATGGCTGGCAGTAGGGAAAAGACTCTGCCCAGGGGAATGGCAGGTACAGGGGAACAGGCGTGGCTGATGGTCTTCTCTCAGCTCCAAGCAGGTGCTTCCAAGATGAGCCTCTTTGTGGGGTCCTAGCAGCATAACTGAAATTTAGGCTGCAAATGTTAGGCTCTGTCTAGGGAGGGGCAAATCCTGCTTTAGACAACCTCACTTCACTCTGGCACCAGCAAGAAGAGATCTTGACCTTCCTCTTTGCGACAGCCTTTGGGGTACTTCTAGAGGGATCTCATGCCCCCCTCCTCTTCTCAAGGCTGAACATGCCCAGTTCCCTCAGTCTCTCCTTGCAGGGCAGTGTTTCCAAACCCTGATCATTTTTGTTGCCCTCTGCTGGACCCTTTCTAATTTACCTGCATCTTCCTTAAATCTTGGTGCCCAGAACTGGACACAGTAATCCAGGTGAGGCCTGGCTAGTGAAGAGTGCAGGGGAACTCCTCCTCCTCATGATTTGGAAGTCATACTGTTTTGCTTCACTTCTATCAAACCAATAGAAGTCTCTCTGGCTGCATTTGAAGGTCTTGCTGCCCATTCTTGTTGTGGGGCGGGGGGGGGGGCAGAGCTTTGCCCACAAGTCCTACTTTCTACTAAAGCAGAAAATAGGGGGCTGCATGTACAAAGGTCCCATTGTCAGGAATGGCTTCTTCATAACTTCACCCCCAGATACACAAAAAGTAGTTTATTATAGCAGGACACAAAGGCAAGATCCTCAGCCAAATCCAAGACGGGACCATAACGTGCCCCATAAACTCAATTCAACCAGTTCAGGTAATCCAAAGAGTCACCAAAGCCACAATCTTCAGGTATAATCCTAAACATGGTCCTAAAACATGGGTTCCTCTTTCAAGTTCAGACTGCTCTGGAATTGGTTGAACATCAATAAAAGAGCTGCACCTTGAAGGTTTCCTGTTGCGTTTTGAGAAACAGAAGAGAACAGAGAGGAGATGAGCTCATGACAAGGCTCAGCGCCAAAGCTCTCTAGCAGGTGGGGATGAACAAGCGAGAAAAGTGGAGGGGCTTTTCCTGGGCATTTGGAGAAGAGTTGGGGTGGCGTCACTCCCCTATATATGTGACCATAACCAGGGGGCGGGTGGCACTGTGGGTTAGACCGCTTGCTTGCTGGCTGTCAATTGGAAGGTTGGCAGTTCGAATCTGCGGCAGGGTGAGCACCTGCTACGTTGTCCCAGGTTGCCCGCTGTTCCTCCCGACAGCATCTACCCCCTACTGCCCATGGATATGGTCACTGGAAAAGACGGTGATGTGAAGTAAAGTCAAAGAGCAGATGGAGAAGAGGAAGACCAACTATGAAATACTGATTCCATAAAGGAAGCCACAGCCCTGGCACAGAACAACGCAGACTTCTTAATCTGTTCTATAGGAGAGATATTATTCCTGTGATCGTTGCGATCACAATGTTAGAGTGAGTTAAAACGCACAGCATTAGTCCCCTCGAATGCAAGTTTCTCTCCTGCCCCTGAACCAACAGATCCCTGTTACAATGCAGCCAAGCTCAGAGAACCAAGGCTCAATTTGGATGCCAGGAAGTACTTCCTGACATTCCACATTCCCGAGGGGGTGGAATGGGCTTCCACGAGAGGTCGTTGAGGCCCCATCAGTGAGGGTGTTCAAGGATAGGCTGGACATGTACATGGTGGGCATGTCATAAGCGGAGCCGGGGGTCAGGCTAGATGGCCCGGGAGACCCCTTCTGACTCGCTCTGTTTCTATGTGAAGAAAATGCGAAGTGCATTAGGTTGAAGTAGGGGCTTTTCTTCATTCTGAACGGATCCCTTTCACAATATTTTGTGTTGCCTTCGTACTGTATACTAAGGCAGGATTTGCGTATTGAATACTTAATTGTGCCACCTCCCCTAGCACACATACACCTTTTTTAAAAACCAGGGAGGACAAGCAGCCCTGGGTGAAGATACCGTAGCTACTCCGTGCTTGCCACATCCATTACAAGGAATAAATTGCTTCCCCCCCCCCCCCCCGCCACTTTGCCCTTCCTGCCAGCATTACTCGCTCTTCCTTGACTGCGTCTCCCAAACCTCTTATTTTCCTAACGCAGCACTCATAAATAAGTGTGCATCCCTCCACCGCCCTTGAGCCAGAGGAAATCAGTCCACACAATGAAGAAATAAACCCTGAGATGCCACCTTTCCACCCTGCATGTACGAAGGTGCCACGTCAGGGACCCTTCTATTTATGGACCGTCATTGCTCTGCATCTGAGCGAGGTGGAGCGCAGATTGGAGTGGCAGATGGGTGCAGTTGGCAGGAGAGTGGCAGGCTGCAGGCAGGAATTGCCACCGCTTTGGCTGCTCCTGCAGAATATCCCATCCCCCTACAGAATGTCTCAGGGTGGCTTAAAATAAATAAGTAGACTAGAACAACTATCCAGGGTTCCTTGTCCTCCAGAATAGCCTCCCCAGACAGGTGTGCCTGGCACCAAAACTTTTTCATTTCGGCGCCAGGCCAAAAACCTCTTTATTTTCCCATTATTTTAACTGATCATTGTGTTTTAAGATTGGATTTTATTCATTGTCATTTTTGATGCTGTATCTTATTTATTTAATTGTATTGCTGCCCTCAGACATTGTGAAGGGCGGGATAGAAACGCTTGCAGTACATGCATACGCACATCTATCTTCTGTGAGCGCAGCCAGGGCCTCCCCCGCTTGCCTGCAGCTGCGTGAGTCTTGCATAATGATTCCCGGCCTTGTCCTCCTCTGGAGGACTGGCCTGGCATCCTGAGCTGCAGATGCTAATTCCACCCCCTTGTCTGAATGAGAGTTGCTTTCCACATCCCTGAAAGCTGGAGAGGCTGGACCATCCATCGCAGCAAGGCCTACAACAAAATGTTGCAGCGTGGAGGGACTGTCCACAGTTCCAGCCAGCCAGGCCGTTGTGCCATCCTCCACAGTTGCGGCTCTGCTCCTTCTGGTTTTGTGCCCCTTCTCTGACAGCGAGCCACTCTTCGCTGCCTGTTGTTGGACCTGGGAATTGCCCCCCATCCTCCTGAGATCTGCCTTGTGCTGAAGGTGTTGCTTCGTCTTCATAAGACACACTCACTCTCCTCTAAAATTAAAACAGAGGGGAACGACTCTAACCTGCCCTTGGGATCCTTGGAAAAAGAAATGACTGAAATGATCAAAGACTCCTAATACGTTTGTATCAAGGGTGTTTTAGAATCATTAACTTGCCTGATTGATTTTTGTGGTTCCCCTTTCCCTTGCTCTTTTCAATTCATGACCTAATCAAACAAAGTAAGGGATGGAAATACAACACGGTTGGTCACTTGTCTTTGGTGGATATAAAGACAAATGGGAAACTGTCAGACTCCCAAACACACCAAGCCCGAGGGGAAAATTATTGTGTTTGCCTTGACATGGCTTTAATTTCCTGAAATTTTATAATGCTGTTATAAATAATCATCCTAAAACCCTACATGGGAGTATTGCTAGCAATATATTTTTTTCATTTGCTTGGTGATCTATGGGATTGCCTGGAGAGTTATTTTAATATTATATATATTATGCTTCATTTTCACTTCTATTCTGCCCTCAAACAGACACATTGTTTGCCAAAGCCGAGCTTCGGTGGAACTCCTGTAGCATTTGGAAACGAGAAATCATTGTGCAAAGAGAGACAATGATTTTGGCATGGTCCCAAAACCCTTGCATGAAATTTGGAGGTCAAAATCATCCACTGTAGGGCACACACCTGGGATTGAGGGATGAGACACTTCAGGTAAAAACATGGCTTTATTTAATATTTACTATAATGAAAAAATCAGCTGGAACTGAACCCAAAACTGTGTGAGGTATTGGATACTGGCTGGGAAGAAACAGGGAGGAAGAAAAAGAGCTTTGGCTGTTGGGCAGTATAGAAATAAAATAAATAAACGAAGTCCACAAATGAATGGAGACGAAGTCCACAAATGCTAGAGGGATGGGGTCTTCCAGGGCTCATCACCACTCGAACTGAGACCAGGAGCCATTGATAGATTTCATTCTCCATTGCTCTGGCCATTGTGCTTGTTGGGAGAGAGAAGGATGGTAGTCTTGGGCAATTGTTCTCAAGGACTGCTGGCAGCATCCCAGGTGAGTCAGAATCAGAATGTGAAACTAACTACCGGGGGATTGTGGAGGATGGGCTAGGTTGAGATTCTGAGATGGTGGAGGAGGAGGTGATTATCTCAAGGCCAGGTGCTTTGCTGAGCCGGGCAGTTTCTGGGAACAACCAAGATTACAGCCAGTGGGAGGAGGAGAATTCTCGGATGTCAACCAGTGTGACAAGGTATCAGCAGAGGCGGGAGGCCCAGCTGAATGAGCAGTGTGTGGAGACGAGCTGTGCGCGCCTTTAGAAGGCCCCTCCTGTGGGGATGGAGATCAGCATGTTCATAAGGAGAGTTCCTGGAGATAAATGCTTGCTTGAGTTCAGGAAACCACTCTGTGCATGCTCAGAGATCTGTTCTGGGTGATTTGTATTTGGGAGCAATGAAGCGAGTTTGCAAGGAAAACAGCCTGTGACTGGAGATTACTCAGAAGGAGAACCTTGGCTCATGACCAGGCTTCCTATAAAGGTCACATATTCTCAGATATAACTTTGTCCTTTCTGTTTCCACATAAGCTTGCAAAAGTTTGCTTCAAGAGTCCACACAAAAATTTGTGTGCATATTGAAAATCCATGTGCATGCACCTTTTGGCAAGGAATCTCATCAAAAATATGCTGCTTTGATTCCTAGTATAAATGTCACTCTGTGCCATACATCTGTGCCTTGTACAATGTTCTTTAATGTATGCATTTGTTTCTGCATTATTGATTGGAGAACAGCAGGGCAACATTCAGACTGGTGTGGAAACCCAATGAAAATTGCATTTTGATGTACATCATAGTTTGGGAAGTGAGAATTCAGTCGGTTTGTATTAAGATACAAACAAAACAAAGTTATCCTCAATCCCTAGGAAGTATTGCACCATCAGCCACCAGTTTTTGATCAACTATCAGAGATAAAGATAACATACAAAGAGTTTAAGTGTCTCAGATTTTATGAACACTGTCCCCAGATGTGTACCTTGAGGCAGGTTCTAAATTTTCATAAAAAGGAAAGGAAGCACATAGAAAAGAGAAGAGGCGTCAAGGTGCCTTTGTTTTCAAGATGAAAACAAAGAGGAATCAACACCAGTGATGGATGATATGTCGCCAGTGAAGCTGACATCATTTACATATCAGAGAAGTCCTGGGGCACTCGTCTCAAGCCCTTTTCCCTGATGAATAACACTTTACATTTACATGAAAAAATTCCAATTTATCTTCTGAGGAGAAGAGAGCACAAGTTGAGGTTTGGACATGATTTCCACCCTGAAAAGCATCTGTAAAGAAGCTCAAAGGGCTCCATTTTTCCCCACCCATTTGACTCTTTGGCACTTCCAAAGTGGAAGAAATTTCTGTTTTTGCTCCAGGGTCAAGTCCTAGCATGTCCCTTTCCAGCAGGGATGGGTGATGTGTCTTCCATAATTCTAGAACTCAGTGTCACATGCACTGAATTTAGGATGCAGCCAGAGATGAAGAAGGGTGTAGAATTACTTGATGGAATTTTCTGTCATGATGACCTGAGGTTGGATGTTGAAGGGGGATTGGGCTGATTCCTGGAGAAAGAACAGGCAATCCTGAGTGACTGGTTTTCATAGCTAAGTGGAAGCTTTGCATTTGTGAATGTTTGACTAATCAGATCCCATCTGGAGTCCTGTGTCCAGTTCTGGGCACCAGGGATTAAGAAAGAAGCAGAAAAATTAGAAAGGGTCCAGAGGAGGGCAACAAAAATGATCCAGGGTGTGGAAACACTGCCCTGCGAGGAGAGAATGAGAGAACTGGGCATGTTCAGCCTTAAGAAGAGAAGATGAGGAGGGACATGAGATCCCTCTAGAAGTACCTCCAAGGCTGTCACAAAGAGGAAGGTCAAGATCACTTCTTGCTGATGCCAAAGTGTAGGACATGGAATAATTCAAGTTGTGGCAACCCAGATTCAGGCTGGACATCAGGAAAAGCTTCCATTGGGAAAGGCATTCTTGGGAAAAGTGAGAAAATGGTGCCATCCTCACAGCTGCCTTTCCTTCCCAAAAAAGAAGTCTTCCTCCGTAAGGCTTCTTTGGCAAAGAGGGAGCACTGGGGTGCGGTGCTAGAGGCTTCCTGAAGATTTTAAAAATCTTGATCCATTTCGTTGAGAAGGTTTTGAGCCCATGATTGAATTTTGCATTCCTGTTTTGCTCTACGGAATCGGCCAATGGCTGGGAGAGCCTAAGGAAGCTGTGGGGGAATCACCAGCCACCTACCGGACACTGTTGTGGAATGCCGTTCCAAAAGGAACAATTTCTATATGGTGTTATAATTAGTGATTTCCTGGGTGAGAGGGCGGAGGGCTGAACTGTGAATCCGTGGAGAGGACTGAATGGCAACGTGAATCGCGAGGGATAAAAATTCAAAGGCGCTCAAAGGAATGTTGACTCTGGCACTGACCCATTTCTGCTTTGCCCCAGAGGAGAGCGAAGACTTTGTATGAACGGCCCCTGGCTGTGCAAATTTCTGTGGAGTCTTTTTGGAGGAAAATGGTGCTGATAAGGAATCCTCCCTCGCACTAGGATTTTCATCCTCCAGCTTTTGAAAATCCAAGAGAGGGTACATAAGTTTTGGAACAGACCTCGGGCAGTCTCTTAGAAATTCCTCCCTTGGCTTGGACTTCCCGATTGACTGGTTTGGATTCTAAACAGGATGCTGCCATTTTTCCTTGTTCCATTTACACACATTCACCGAAAACACCAAAATCCCACAGATGTGCAAACCGCTGGACTCTCAGATTCCTGCAGATTTTGTTCCCTTTGGAATTCACTTCTATAGGATTGGCACACATTATAGCAAACATTTCAAAAATGGTCTTGGTGTGATCATATCGGATTATTGCTGTTTTCTGTGTTCCCTCAGCAGTAGTTCATCGGGGACCTTCATCTGCAGCAGCTGGGGCCAGACCCAAAATTGGGGGGCAGTTTCCCTCTTTTTGGGATTTTAGAGAAGTATGAGGCATTAGTTTCAGCTCAGTTTTGCTCAGGATTTTGCACCCGGTTTACACCTTCTAGACTGACAACAAACTTGGATCATTTTGTAGTCCTGGTCTGCTCATTTCAAAATGTGATGTGATTTGCAGATCAAAACAACTGCATTTGGCAATATATGAAAAATACACATTAATCATTGGGAGAGGAATGGCTACATTTGGAAAAAAAAACCAGGCAGAACTGAGGGACATATTTGGAAAATACATGCATAGATCTTCATAGAAACAGAGCGAGTCAGAAGGGGGTCTCCTGGGCTATCTAGTCTGACCCCCGGCTCCAGCTGGCTCTGCTCACGACATGCCTATCATGTGCATTTCCAGCCTGTCCTTGAACACCCTCAGCGATGGGGCCTCAGCCACCTCCCGTGGAAGCCCATTCCATGCCCTAGGGGTCCGAACTCTCAGGAAGTGCTTCCTGGCATCCAAATTGAGCCTAGGTTTCCCCACTAATAGCAGCCCCCTGCTTTTGGTCCGTCAGCCATTCCCCAATCCATTGGCCAATGCATCAGTCTATCCCAAAACTCCTCATGAACAGAACGCAAAGACTCAAACTGAAATGAGCTGCCAGATAGGATCCAGAGAATTTTGGTGAGCTGGAGCTCTGCAGGTTTCCCACAACCTTCTCTCTCTCTCTCCATCTGCCCCCCAGGCTCCCCCATTCCTCTCCTCTTTTCTTCTTTTTCTCCACTCTGCAGGCAGCCTTTTGAGACTTTTGACAGTGCCCTGAACTGAATCTGCATGGGAGACTCTGGAAATTGGCCAAAGGGATGGGCATCAAAGGGAAAGAGAGAAGGGGGGTCCTTTCAATTTGTTTCCCTCTGGCCCAGACACCACCGGCTCCAGGCCAGCCAACATCTTTCTCCCAGGGGAACGCAGCCCTCAACAGAAAGACGGCTCCACAAACTTGATACGGAGTGTCAGAAGAGAGGCTTATAAATGACCATCCAAGCTTTTCTCATGCTTTTGCAGATGCTGCATTGCGACTTCCCCACACTTACCTGACAAATGCATAAAGGAGAAAGAACAAGAAATCCAGTGCTGTTTTTCACTGTAGGATATAATTAAAGGTCACGCCATCCTCAAATTTGTGGAGGACAAAAAGTCCCCTTTGTTCATTGTCTGACCGCGAGAGAGACAAATGACACCAGCAAGTCATTTTATGTAGTTATACATTGATTGCAGGTGCAGACTTGCCATAAAGAGCGAGCCCGTCTCCAGTTGGAACCAGCTGCCACAGCCATTGTGCGTGACCAATTTATACACTCAGATTTTTGTAATGATAAAGAGCAGCAAAAGTCACAATATTACTCAATAAAAGCAGGACACATCCATCAGACAGGGAAAACATCAGTTGAGGGAAATGTCCAGCTACTTTTTGCACGTGATTCTCTTGACCCACATCCCCCCTTAGGACACCTAGCGTCAAAGCATCTGCCTGCAGGCTTATCTTTACAAATTCTGACCTTCTTGACTAAGGTTTATTTTATCTTTTCGACCCTCTTGTGTCTCTCTGATAGATCTCAATGTAACTGACCCTTGTTATTTGGTCATCCAGAAAAAAAGATGTATATTTTTCAAATTGCCACCTCCCAACATACACCTGAGAGACGTATAAGGGTGAAATATCAGAAAATCCAGCAGTGTTACTCAGTGCAGGATATAATTAAAGGTCAATCAGCCGTTCTGCTGTCTTTAGCTAAAGAAATTGATTGGTTTCCTTCTCCAGAGGTCCTTCTTGGTGAGCCACCACCCAAAGTAGTAGGGAAGGTATCTACAAAGGCATGGGCCTTCTAGGTGGCACCCCATCATGGAATCAACTCCTCCCCGGGGACACTATATTTTTTTGGCACCAAGTCAAACCCTCTTTATTCTTCTGCTATTTAATTATTGAACAAGATGGTTATGATGTGTTCATAACTAGTCTTTATTTAAACAAGGATCAATGTCTATTGTGTTGTTATAATCATTTTATTTTTTAATGATTTCTGTTATGATCCTTGAATTGTTACAGTCCCTATGGATTTGTTACGGTGATTACATTGATGCCGCAGATTTTTCTGAGTGTTGCTATAGAATGGTCTATAAATAACTCCCCCCGCCCCCTGGAGTGTTATTGTATTTTTAGTGCCGTCCTCTCTGCAAACGTGGTATTGAATTTGGGAAAGACTTAGGATCAGGCCTATTTTTGCTACAAAGGAGTCTATAATTCACCCATGATTCAGAAGGAATGATCTACAGGACAGAGGTTGCTCACAACTGGAGAATTCAATGAGGGAAATCTGCGTTTCTGGAAATCTGGAGAGACATTGCCTGTGGTCACATGGTAGCTTTCTATGTTCCTATCTAAATTACCACTGTATTCAAAACGATGAGGACTAGAACCTTATTTGTAAGCAAAGGCCCATAGTAGCACAAACACTGTAGATGAACAAATCTATCGATCTTGCTTTTACTCAGCTTCTCATTTTTTGAAATTTAGATTCTGTTCCTCCTGAACGTTAAGATTTTTTTAAAGCTTGCATGAGAATTCATAGAAAGTTAATCCTGAAACTTGAGAGCAGATACTCAAGCTTGGGTCACCTTTGCCTGCCTCTGATCCAGCATTTGCAGGTGTGTTCGCATCCGTAGTGGTTTTTCAGCCTTATCCCAACACTAGGAAACCCCTACGCACACACACAACGTAACTTCACAGCACTCATCCATGTGTTCTGGATCCACATAGAGGGAGGGAAGAAAATTATCCCATTGACATTTCCAAATAAATAGAGGTTGTTCCCCCTACCAAAGCATGCACTCCCTCTCTCACAAATGGTCCACTTAGCTTCACACACACGCAGCAATACCACTCACAGCCTGACTCCCGGGAGCGACACAGAGTACAGGCAGGAACTTGGTTGCCTAGCAACCAGTGAGGCATCAGGATGCTCAGATCAGTCAGATCCGCACAGCGCTGAGTATCCCAGCTCCCGGAAATGAAATCAGGGCCTCCTCTGCAAAGCTGTGCTGCTCCTTCACTTTGGACAAATGCAGGGAGGTGGGTTTCTCTTGGGGCTGGCATCTCCCTACTGTTGGCCTAAGTGTTGGGATGCAGCTGATCTACTGATGTTGCTCATCCCAAAATGTATCCTAGAGCTGCAATCAGGCTGATAAGCCACAAAGGCTGGAAAGACACCTGTGAATGCTGGAGCAGAGGCAGACAAAGGGGATCCAAGCTGAGCATATTATCTCATGCTTCAGGGTCAGTGTGAGATGGATTCGGTTAAAAAGAGGTGCAAGCCACCGTGTGAACCCTCGGCAACAGAGGTAACCCTATTTCTGCAAGGTGTGGACAGGTATAAAGAGGCTGAGAGGGACAGCTCCAGGCAGCGGGACTGAAGATTAAAAAGATCAACCAAAGGCCCTGCAGAAGAGGAGAGAATGGGAAAAAGAGAGAGTGGTAGCAAGGAGAAGGTCAGAACTTCTTGCATTCGTGTACTATGGTCATAATTGCAACATCCGACCTTGCGGAATGGTTGCATGGATCTGAGTGTTCATGACGTATCTGGGATGCGGCAGCAATTGACCACCAGGGTCTTCCTTTCTCCCACCTTTGGGTTCACATGCTTCCTACAACCACACTTCCAAAAGGATACCTTAAAGCTGGAGAAAGTGTGGGGAGGGACAAGGGGCAAGGAAAAGTGGCTGGAACGGCTCCCCTGTGAGGAGAAGGTTGGGGCTCTTTCGGTTAGAAAATAGGTGTCAAGTCTGTCCCCCTTCCAGGACCAGCAACTTCTTGATCACCCGCACATGTGCAAGGGGATGCATGGGAGGGAAGGGCTGTGCCCCCCGGCCTCCCTGTGGCACATCTGGCTTTCGTGTGCTTGCAAAGGCGTACCTGCACACGTGGAGTCAGACACACATGGGCTTTTAGGCCATGAGGAAGCCCGTTGCACAAGGTTCCTAAATGTGTCAGGCTTGTGTGCACGCCACTCTTCCTGCATCGGCTTCCCCTTTGCAATGGCTACAAGGATTTGGCTGCTGGACCTGCCCTCCTGTGCAACTTCCCCTTCTCATGTTAGCTCCCCACGTAGAAAGTCAAAAGTACAGTGGGCCAGAAGGGACCTCTCGGGCCATCTAGTCTGACCCCGTACAAGCTTCAGCCGCGGAGACATGGAGGCATGTCACCCACAGGAGGAGGAGGCCAGCACGGCCTCCTCCTTCTCCTGTCACCAATCTGGAGCTGGGAAACAGGTTCTCTCCACTTGGGGAGGCTGGGGCTGAGGAGGCCTCAGGGGACCAGCAGGACCCCCAGCCTGGGATGACAAGCGGCAAGGGGGCCACTGCAGGAGAGACGAGGGCCAGGGCACGGCCTCCCCCCACCACCAGGAAGACACGGTGGCGGGTAATTGCTGTTGGGGACTCCCTGCTGAGGGGCACTGAGGCAGCAGTGTGCTGCCCCAACCTGGAGACAAGGGAGCATGCATCTGGCATGTGAAGGACAGAGTGGAGCGTCTTGTTCACTCGGGGGATCACCAGCCACTCCTGGTGATCCATGGGGGCACAATGATGTGGCCAGGCAGCTCTAGTGAGCTTCGTCCAGAAGACTTTAAACTGAGTCAGGAGGGGGTGGATTCAGGCCCCCCAGTAACATGTCTGCACTGGACAAGTGTGGGAGGAGGATCAGGGCTCTGGGCGCAGGGTTTTAGAGGTACTGCAGGGACTGACAGGACTCCTACAGAGAGGGGCCAGGTATCAGGGAGGGTGGGAGGAAGGAGGAGGCTGGGAACTCCAAGGAAAGGAAGCGGTGGGAAGGAGTTGAGGTGCATGTACACCAGGGGTCTCAAACTCACCTGGGGGCCACTGGAAGTAGAGTCTGGGTGAGGCTGGGCCGCATCAAGTATTCCACCACCGTGGTGGCGGTGGGCCGCTCATCCGGAGGCCGGCCCGGGTGCCGCCGGTGCTTTGAAGGCCGCAGGGCCCCTCCCCCGTGCCCTGCCTGTCCCGGCAATTGGCCCACGGGCCGCGAGTTTGAGACCCCTGGTGTACACCAATGCTAGGAGCATGGGTAGTAAGCAGGAAGAGCTGGAAGCTCTCCTGGGAATAGCAGGGTATGATCTGGTGGGAATCACAGAAACTTGGTGGGATGAAAGGCAAGTCTGGAATGTGAACATAGAGGGGTGTCACCTTTTTAGAAAGGACAGGAAGGGAAAGAGAGGTGGGGGCGTGGCTTTATAGGTGAGGGAAGGGATAGGATGCAGTGAGATAGGATGCAGCACAGATGGGGATTCGGTAGAGGCAGTCTGGGTGAAACTTAGGGGCTTTGACAGGGAAAGAGACCTGACAGTGGGGGTATGTTATTGCCCTCCAGGTCACCTTGAGACCCTGGACGATGTCCTGACAGGCCAGATTCTAAGGATATCTTGGGGGAGAGACACAGTAATTATGGGAGATTTCAATTTCCCGGATATTAGTTGAGAGACTCACTCAGTGGTGACAGCCGGGTCACGTCGCTTCCTAGAAGCTATAGAGGGAGGGTTTTTCATGCAGAGTGTCTGAGATGCAATGAGGGGGGAAAAATCCTTGACTATCTGTACTGATAGATGAAGTACAGATTAGGGGAGCTCTGGATGCGAGTGATCACTCCATCCTTTGCTTTGAGACCAGGGGACTGGGGACGTGCAGCAGGTCGAGCACTAGAAGCTGGGACTTCAAGAGGGCCAACTGTGGCCAACTGAAGGCCAGACTGGGGAAAGTCTCCTGGGAAGGCAAGCAAGTTGAGGAGGGGTGGATATCACTCAAAAGGGAGGTTTTGGAGGTGCAAGCCCTGATGATACCTCTAGTCAGTAAGGTGGGGAGGCAGAGGAGAGTGCCGCCATGGATGCGAAAGGAGGTGGTTAGAGGGATTAGACAAAAGAGGAACCTCCATAGGAAATGGGTACTGGGGGAAATAGACAAAAGGGTATACTGGGAGGAGGAGGCCCGTTGCAGAAGGATTCTTTGCAAGGCTAAGGCTGATTACGAGCTGAAACTTGCCAAGAATATCAAGAGCAACAAAAAGGGCTTCTTGTAAATAGGAAGAGGAAGGGGAGACAAGTGGTGGGACCACTAAATAAGGAGGAAGGAGATCCAGTGACTGATATGAAGGAACAGGCACAGCTGCTAAATGACTATTTTGCCTCTGTGTTCTCCTCAAAGCAGAACAGGGGATATCCGCATAGGAGATTAGATGAGGCTGGGGACTTAGGGGCACAGATTAGAGTCACCCCCCCTTGAAGTCGAGGGGCTCCTCAGGGCATTGGACATTATAAAGGTGCCAGGCCCTGACGGGTTACACCCGAGAGTACTTAGAGAGTCGGCAGGGGTTCTCTCACGCTCGCTGGCCTCCATTTTTGAGGCCTCGTGGAGAACGGGTGAAGTTCCAGAGGACTGGCGGGTGGCATCAGTGGTCCCAATTTTCAAAAAGGGTAGTAGAAGGGACATGGGGAATTATAGACCGGTTAGCCTTACGTCCATTGTAGGAAAAACAATGGAAAGTCTCATAACAGAGAGAGATCTAGTGATGCTAGATAGGGAAGGGAGGCTGACAGCCACACAACACAGCTTCCGCAAAAACAGGTCCTGCCAGACAAACCTTGTGGAATTCTATGACAAGGTTTCGAGATGGCTAGATGGAGGGGATGCAGTGGATGTGTTATACCTGGATTTCAGCAAGGCCTTTGACAAAGTGCCCCATGATATCCTGGTGGAGAAACTGAGGAGTTTTGGGATACACCAAAGCACTGTCCGGTGGATTAGGGCATGGTTGACTGACCGAAAGCAGAAGGTAACCATTAGTGGGGAATCATCGGGATGGCGGCCAGTGACAAGCGGGGTCCCCCAGGGCTCTGTCCTGGGGCCGATCCTGTTTAATCTTTTCATTAATGACATGGAAGAAGGGGTGAACAGTCTGCTGATCAAATTTGCAGACGACACTAAAACTGGAGCAGTGGCCACAACTGAGGAGCAGGTACTCCGGATCCAAAAGGATCTGGACAGACTATGGAAGTGGGCAGGAGACAACAGGATGGCGTTCAATGTGGATAAGTGCAGGTCTTGCGCTTGGGGCATAGGAATAGGTGTCATAAGTACAGGTTAGGTGACAAGTGGCTGGAGAGCAGCACTTGTGAAAGGGACCCCGGGGTGCTGGTTGACTGCAGGCTAAACATGAGTCAGCAGTGGGATGCGGTGGTCAAGAGGGCCCCTCATTACAGAAAGGATATAGCCAGGTTGGAGTCAGTGTAGCGTAGGGCCACCAGGTTGGTGGCCGGTTTGCAGGGGATGCCGTATGAGGCGAGACTGAGGGAACTGGGTCTCTTCAGCCTGGAGAAGAGGAGACTCCAAGGGGATCTGTTGGTGACATGTAGGTATGTGAGGGGGTGTCACATGGAGATGGGTAGAGACCTGTTCTCCCCTGCAGAGGAAGGCAGGACGCGCTCCAACAGAGCAAAGCTCAGGGAGCCAAGGTTTCGTTTGGATGCCAGGAAGCACTTCCTGACAGTCAGGACCCTGAGGGTGTGGAATGGGCTTCCACAAGAGGTCCTTGAGACCCCATCGGTGCGGGTGCTCAAGGATAGGCTGGACGTCCACATGGTGGGCATGTCGTGAGCGGAGCCGGCTGGTGCTGAAACTCACACTTGATGGCCTGGGAGGCCCCTTCTGACTCGCTCTGTTTCTATGTAATGTCCAACATGTGCTTGTCCCATCCTTCCTTGAATGCTCCCACTGATGGGCCCCCGCCACCTCCTGTGGAAGCCCATTCCTTTCCTACTTCCTGGAATACTTCCTGGCATCCAACCTGAATCCCAGTTTTTGAGCCTTGCCCCATTAAACCATGTCTTTTCCTCCAGCACAGGTCACGACCCTCCACCATGGGACCCCGCTTCACGTATCTGTCTGTTGCTAGACGATCCCCTCGGAGCCTCTTCTCCAGGCTGAAAAGACCCAGCTCCCTCAATCCCGTCTCATACGGCGTCCCCCCCAGTCTGGCAACCATCCTCGTGACCCTGCACTGAACTGATTCCAACGTTGCCATGTCTCTTCTGCAATGTGGAGACCAGAACTGGACACAGGACACTAGACAGGAGCACACCAGAGTCTGAGAGAGCAGCTCCAGAGCCTCTCAAATCCAGGTGGGGTACATGATGTAGGTCCTTCTACCCACCTCTTTGGTGGCCTGCTTCAAGATAGGTGGACTTCTCCATTTCTGCAGTCCACAGTGGATGGCCAACGGTCTTGCTGGTGGAAGACCTGGACTGAGCTTGGTACATCACTGAATGCGCAGGTCTAGAATAGACGGATGGCGAAGATCAAAGGGCCAGCCGGGCCAACGTATTGTGAGTAGTCACCCTTTAAAACAAACAGACTTGGGAAATGAAAAGCTTGCCACTTGAATAGGCCCCTGTTGACGCGTCATCCCGCGGAGAAGAATGTCAGAAATAAAAATCAAAGAGAAGAAAGAAGTCACTGATAGCAGGGGTAGAGAGGGAAGGGAAGAAGGAAATAATTACAGGTGGAAATCTGAAGTTTTGATCAGATTCTGAGAGCCCGAGAATGTTTTGCAGCGCCAGGCATGAATTTCAAGGAGGCCCAGACGAGATCTTCTCCACCCCTTTTATCAAAGCTGCAGTCAGATGGCTCTCCCCCTGTTATTACGCACTGTGCGACAAGTCTGAACAGTACAACTGAAGGGTATAATCACAGGTACCAGATGTAGGAAGAAAGGGGAGAGGAAAAGAAAGAGCGAATGGAAACAAAAAAACCAGATTGCAAAGTGAACTGAGAGAAAGCATAAAAGTTAAGCTGAATAAAAACATACAAATGAGCTGTAAAAATGAGATTACAGAGGGCTAAGAAGGTGGGAGGAAAGGAGGGGTGGGGGAAAGCTGCCACCACGTCCACCAACAGCCTTTACAATGGAGTAATGTTGGAAGATAAAACTTAATAGGGGCTGAGCTGAGTTTTGAACACTTTCCAGGGGCTCAATTAATGCGAGTCAAATGTGACCTGGAAGGGCTGGGGGCTTGGATGTGGAACATATGCCTTCCATCTGCAAGGGCCAAGGTTCAGTCACAGCAGCATCCGTTAAAAGGATCGGGTGGCACGTGAGGGAAAGGCATTGCAGAGCTATGACCAGGCAGAGAAGAGCATTCTGGGCTAGACAGACTGACTGGTGGCGGCTTTCTGAGCTGGCTTCCTGCGTTCCCTATGCAACGCTGGAGGGGGAAGCACCGGCCAACACATTTCGGTTCAGTTTTGCTCTGCAAAGTCCTGCATGCTCAGGAGGAGGAGAATTTGAGATTTCTAAAATCAACACAAGGAAAGAGAAACCGATGGATTTGCCCATCCCTGGCAGGAACTTAAGTTAGTTTGTGTAAGCCCATTTTCACTGCGACTCCAGAAGCAACATGTGTTGGGTAAAATCTTTTTATCCAAAGCCAGGAGATGCTGTGATTCCATTTTTAGGAGCAAATGGCTGTTGAAAGGTGCATGTGCTAAGGGTAGCAATAGAAACATAGAAACAGAGTGAGTCAGAAGGGGCCTCCTGGGCCATCTAGTCTGACCCCCGACTCCAGCCAGCTCTGCTCATGGCATGCCTTCCATGTGCATGTCCAGCCTATCCTTGAACACCCACACCGATGGGGCCTCAACCACCTCCCGTGGAAGCCCCTTCCACACCCTCGGGGTCCCGACTGTCAGGAAGTGCTTCCTGGCATCCAAATGGAACCTTGGCTCCCTGAGCTTTGCTCCACTGGAGCGCGTCCTGCCCTCCTCTGCAGGGAAGAACAGGTCTTCACCCGCCTCCGTGTGGCACCCCCTGCCATACCAATGTGTTTGCCATCTTGCTGTTTGGCCCAGCAGACCTAGTTTTTTTTTCCTCAATAGGCATGGAATTTACTGGGGGATTGTAGGATACCATCAGAAAAAATAAGCCAAAGGGTTGCCTACATCCTTGCGTATTGCCCTAAGCTCCATAGAAAAAGGGGAGGTTTAAGTAAGAATGCCACTGAAGCCACATTCTCCTGCAGATGGGATTCCTTTTGAACTGTTTACAGCTGGGGAAGGGCATGGATTTAGTTGCAGCTCAGCTTTGATAAGAACGTACAGGCATTTGTGATATTTGGCACTGGCCCCGCTTGCTGGGCTGCCCTTTTGCTTCCAGGGTGTGGAGGCGCAATAGAGTGACTCCCTGCAATGAGACTGTCTGAAGCCATGCTCAGCCTCTGGGGCCTTCCTCCGAGAGGGGAGAGCAGCTTTCTTGTCGGTGGCCCTCCAGCTTGGGAACGGCCTCCCCATGAGACCCGCCTGGCACTGAACGTGTCATCCTTTCAGCGGCAAGTCAAGATAGCCCTTTAGGCTAAAGCTCTGCCACGTGCGGCTTGAGGGGTTTATTTCTCCTTTCCAGGTCAAGTTTTACCACATATTTTGGCTATGTGAAAGTGCATTTTAACATGTTCTTGATATATTAGTATTCTATTTTGGTTTTATGCATTGCTGTGAACTTCCCAGAGAACTTCAGCTGCGGAGCAGCGTAGAAATGAAATCAGTGTTTCAAACAAAAGCGATCTGAGATTTGACAACTTTGAGTGTGATGGAAGTCAGATGGACAAGTCCACCTGGAGCTCTGGCTTTGAATGCTTAGCTCTTAACATTCTGGATTAAAATCCCTGCATATTCATCCAGACAACTGCTTGACCAGGTCGCCACCTTGACTTCCAGAAAATTTCCACTGCTTTATAACCACAAGGGATATGGGCAGCACACGAAACTCTCCATGGTGGAAAGGGATGCTCTTACTGAATTCAGCAGAGGCAGATTAGAGAATTGGCTTTATTTTATGTGTTATAAACATTTCCAGCACATGATGCAGAGACCCTTTTGGCTCTGGCCTCTTGGCGGAGCAGCAGAGCAGCAGAGGCACAGGCTGGGAGAGAGTGCTGAGTAGCCAGGGGGCCTCGAGGTGAATGACTGACTTAGGGTGCGGTGCCAGAAGGAACGTTCCGGATGCTCAGGGAGCCAAGGTTCCATTTGGATGCCAGGAAGCACTTCCTGACAGTCAGGACCCCAAGGGTGTGGAATGGGCTTCCACGAGAGGTCGTTGCGGCCCCATCGGTGCGGGTGTTCAAGGATAGGCTGGACTTGCACATGGTGGGCATATCATGAGCAGAGCCGGCTGGTGCCGGAGGTCAGACTAGATGGCCTGGGAGACCCCTTCTGACTCGCTCTGTTCCTATGTTTCTATGTTTTTATGCATTCTTCCTACTCAGGAGAAAAAAAAAGAAAAAAACAGGAATCAAAAGCAAGGAAACACAAACCGGATAGCTATGCCGGTTTCTGAATTTGCCGGATAGCTATGCTGGTGTGTGACTTTCAGTGCAAAGGACATACACATTTATGGCTTCTTAAATTTGTCAGGAAAGGCTTTTGACAAGTGAATGAATTAATACAACACGCCCTGTATTTCATCCCACCAAAGTCGTAACAGCAGGAAATATTGTGTCTGAAGATTACATAATTCTGCCGCGGCTGTGGAAGAGTGTACTGGAGAGCTACTCCATATTCTTTGTCCAATAAACGGCTGCAGTACCAGCCCCGAAATGTCTTCCTTCAGGGGTCACATGCAAACGGTGCTTGGAGATCAGAGCCCACCCAGCCACTGGGCCCATCAAAGGCTACACTGCAGGCAGAGTGTTCTGAGGTCAAGGAAAAGGAGCACTGGGAAATGTTGCACAAGCAAACCGTTCAAGATTCACGCACATCAGTGGGCAGTCAGGCGTGTGCTCTCTGTGAACTGACCGTCTGTGAGTCTCCCAAGACAATGTGTGAATTGTCTTTTGGACTTTGTCAAATTTCCATGAACCAGTTCCTGGCTTAGGAAACATACCCTGCTGCATTTAAAATTACACGTATTTGCAGATCCAGTACATTTGGCAAGAAGTATTTCATGATAAAATACAGTCAGAACTGCATCTTTAAGTAGTATTTAATACATAAATAAGTTCTGTGTACAAAGGGTTAAAAAAGCCCACACCAAATGGAGATGCAGGCAGGAGTAAGAACAAATGTATGTGGGAATGAGCATGCAGATGATAGACTGACCCATCTGTTCTAGGAGCCGAACTGCCCGTGCCATGGAGTGATGCAGAGGTGGCTACCAGTGAGCCCTTTCTACAGGCCACGCTGGACTCGTTGGGCTAGCGGTTGAAACAGGGAAGGCTCCTATCTCCACGAGTGCCGCACTGTTTGCCCACGCTCTTTGGAACTACTCCTTGCCGCTGTTGCCACTGAAGAGGGAGATTTAATAAAAGCTAAGGGGAGAGGATCCTCGAACCTGACCATCCGTGAGGTTCAGAATTGTCCTTGAATGCTCAAGTGGATTTCTGAGCGCTCTGGCAGCTATTAATACTGCATCTCTACACCTTGAACAACTTTTATTATGATAGGGCACTTGAGAAGATATTACCCAAAGCGCCCCATCCTTAATGGCAACGAAGAGCATGTGGAGGACCAACGCACTCTATAATAGTTCTGCAAATTCGTACTGATTTCTTTCTTCTGTAGCTCAGCTCTCTTTTCCTGAAAGATTGAGGGAGTTACTAAACCACAGAACACAGATTCCTTTGATAGTTGAGGAGCTGGCTTTGGACTGGACCACTAGATTCTCACACCAGCCTTTTCTCACAGTGTAGCCAAGGAGTTGTGCATAATCAGTATCCTTCCTGGGTAATTCGTCAGTTGCTCTGCATCCCCAGTTTCAGTCTTGGTGACTTGGCTTGGGCCTGTGATCCTCTTCTCCCTGGGAACTGAGGTTCACCCTAGTCTTCATTCAACACACCCCCTGGAATAACCATGGCATCTTGATGGTACAGCAAGAATAGCAAAGCCGAAAGGCAGGGACAACCGGTTGATTCGCCGTGATGGTAATGCCATGCCTCTGACTTGTGTCCCAACCACTAGTAATGCTGGAGGATTTTGTTGTGCTGCTTTTCAAATAGAACTGACCCAACTTACATCTAATGTGTGAATCACAATGGTATTATCCTTCAGATTGTGCCATTGTGTGATGCATTTCCCAGCTAAGAACCATCTTAGGTGCAATTAAGTCATCTCCAGCTTTCATACCCAAGACATTGTGAAGGGGAATTTAATGCTGCGAAGGATTTTAGTCTTCTTGTTGTTTAGCATAGAGGAATAGACGAGAGCATAGAGGAATGTTGTCCATGGCGTAGCGATTCGTCGGACGTGACTTCGCTAAACAACAACAACAAAATATTGTTCTTTACAGCATTGGACTCGCTCCTTTCACCACCAGATACATGCACAACTGAGTGTCCTTTCGGCTTTGATGCAGTCATTTCATTCTTTCTGGCACTACTAGTACTAGCCCTCTGCTCTTCCCCAGTAGCACACTGGACACCTTCCGACCTGAGGGGTTCATCTTCCGGTGTCATATCTTGTATCTCTGTGCTTCTGTCCATGGGGTTTTCATGGCAAGATCCTGGAGTGGGTTGCCCTTTCCTTCTCCAGTGGATCATGCTTTGTCAGAGCTTTCTGCCATGACCTGTCCCTTGGGTGCCCCTGCACAGCATAGCTCAGAGCTTCATTGCGCTACACAAGCCCCTTCACCACGAGAAGGCAGTGATCCATGAAGGAGATCTTAGTCTCAGCCTTTAACAAAACACTTTTCCACTTGATCTTTTCTAGCACTTCCATTGCTGTCATTCCAAGTCTCTGTCTTCTTCTAATCCCTTGACTGCAGTCCCCATCTTCATTGATGATTTAGTTGAGGTACATAAATCTTTCACAATTTCCAGCTAAAACCTGAAAGAAAGAAAGGAAAATATGTATAAACATTTGTTTTCACACAGGCTTCATTTAGAAAGAAGTACTGTGAGAGGAAGTACAATCAGAAGGCATGCTTTGTGAGACAGTATGTCCAAAAAATAAATTTGAGTTTCTGTTTGAACTGTTTTAAAAGATTGAATCCCACAAAACCAGACAGAACAGACCTAGCAACAAGGAAAAGTTACTTATTCCTACACTTTGCTACAGGTATTTTAGGTTTTTCTTTTGACTGAGTTTCTACATGGCATTGCCTGAAAGCCACTCTCTCTTTATGAAGTTTCATGCTAAAGAAGAAGTCATTTGATTTGTTTTTGCTTGAAATCTGCATTTTAAGCATAACCACGGCAGGGTGGGCCCCTTGCTTGAGGAGAAAGTTAGAGAACAAAGCCCTGAGGTTTTAGAAGTACCCTCTCTGCTGCCCACTTTTCCCACTGCTCCACATTTGCACATGATTCCAGGGAGGTGGTGTGAAGGCAATTTACTCCCCCTTTCTGCCTCTGGGACAGTGTCTCACACCCAGTTCTGGGTCTTGGCTGGAGGAAAGGGGCTGCTACAAAAAGCAGGGAGGCGATGCAAAGCAAGCTCGGCAGAGCACCCTTCTCTCGCGAGGCCAGGGTCTGAGGAAACGGAAACCCTCAGCATGGATTTCTCAGCAGCACATGCGCACAGCTCCTTGGTCTCATGGCCGATAACCGCAGGCCACCTGAATGTGTGAACCGGACCCCGACGTTGTCACAGAAGCGATCAATGTTCACAGTTGAGAAGTAGCTGAAAAGATTGAAATGATGATGATTAGGCTGAAGTGCTGGCATTCGTCTTCCAAATCAGAAAATGCAAACTAACCTCAGATTCTCATTACCCTTCCTGATTAAGCGTGTCATGCTGTGACACCTTTTCCTTTTCTTTAAATGCACAGTCAATAACAGTTTGTTTGATACTCTTGGATGCCCTTTGCTCACACCATTTATTCCCATCTCTTTATCTGATTTTGCCAGGAGGACCTAATTGGAAAACAGCAGTAATTCATCAGCAGGAGGGGCCTAAATACTGTAAAGATGTATTTGCCATACCCCTGCTGGGCCCCAGCTGTAAACGCATAAAACTCTGGAGGTCTCACTGTCAAGAGATACAGCCCCTCACTAACCTCTGCCACTTTCCCATCTTCTCTTTGTTAAGCAACCAAGAGGGAGGCCCAATATTCTGAACACACATTAGGCTAATTTATCCTTATCTGATCAGCTTAAAGTCTGGTAATCTATAATGGCGCTTACTTAGGAGCACAGATGTCTTCAAAGGATTCTGCACTCGTTGCCGGGTCTGGGATGGAGATGGCGGGTGTCTATGGCTGGAGCAGCAGGAGCAGGGGTGGTGGAGACCTTGGCATCGGCGTAGTGGAGCCAGAAGCAAGGGTGGTGTTGGCAACAAAGCAGGGCCCAGGAAAGGCAAGGCACACAACAAGACTCAGTCTATGACGGAAGGCAAGGGTCAGTCCGAGATGCAATGCAAAAGAAGTAAGGCCAGCGGTAGACAATGGCACAAGACAAAGCCCAGACCAAAGGAAGGGCAGGCAAGGCAGAGGCCAACACACAAGGCCCAGTCCAAGGCGCATGGCAAGAGAAAGCAAGAGCAGCTGCAGTCCAAGAGAAAAGGTAGAGTCCAAGGAGAAGCAAGGCGCAAAGCAGAGTCCAAGGCACACTGCCAAAACAGCAAGACACAGGACACAGTCCAAGGGAAGCGCAGCACCGGGCAACGCAGAGGCCAGCACATGACTTTCCGTAGGCTGGATGCATAGCGACCTTGCAACCCGGGGCTTGCCTCTATTTTTCAAGAGGGCGAACAACAGCAGTGAGGGAGTCTCCTCAAGTGGAAGCCAGGCCTCTTCCCCGCCCTGTGCAGACTTCGCTGGCCTGGTGCAAGTTCTTCAGCAGGCCAGGCCCTTTCAAGCAGGACCACGACCCGAGTTGCTGGGGGAGTGTGTGTTCTACACACACAGCAGCCATGATGCCACACGTCACTCAGCTTGCATTTCGGCATGAGCTTGTCCCTGCCCAAATATTCTGACCCAGTGTGTGAACCTCAGCAATTTTCCTTCATTATCTGCACTTGTCTGGGTGTTTACCAAATGCGGTAGCCAATGTGGGGTTTGGACGGCCTTCTGGGCTTGGGGTCCTTCTATTTTTTCCTGTGGAGTGGGGCCCCAGGCATTTCCCCCCAAAGCATGGTGCAAGGGGACCACTGTGGGATGCCCAGTGCTGGCCAAAGAAATGCAAAGGTACAGATCCTGAAGACACCAAGCCAAAGACTTTGTGGGATGCCCTTTCTCAGGCGAGGCCCTGGGCATCTCTGGCTTTGGTGGGACAATTTCAGCAGCACGGAGGACCATGCTTTACCCATGGGGGTCACCATGAAAGCCCAAGCAGCTGCCCCAGCCCAGGGGTGAAGAGGCTGCTACTCAGAGACACAGCAACAGGGCTGCTTGGGAGCAAAGGATTCCTGTGAGTAGGGTTAGCTCAGCCATCTCTAATATGCCGCAGCTGTGTGTGGGTGCGGCCCTCTGGACATTCCATCCCATGAGCCTTAGCTTCAGGTGTGGTGTGTTTCTTGGAGGCTTGTGTTTGGTATGGTTTCCCCATTCTGTTGCTTCCAGGATTCCTAAGAAGAAGAAGAAGAAGACCCTGCTTTTGAGCTCTTCTTTTCCTGCACTGGTAAGTCTTGTGGTTTTGGCTATCTATTTGCCTGCATGTTTGTTTATTGTTCTGAGCTGCTCCTTTGTTGCGGTGTGAATACTGGGTGTGGACTCTTTGCTTGCTTACCGTGCTTGACCTTATGTTGTGAGGGAGTCATGTTCATAGCAGGACACGCTGGTGTGCCTCGTGTGCAGGGACCAAAGCTTTTGTCCTGCCCCACCTACCTGTGTTTTGCAAATGCAAATAAGCATCTTATCATTGTAGCTTGCCTCTCCACAACTCTCTTTCTCCGCCTCTAGCTATCCTGAATAAGCTCCCATGAAGAAGCTCCTTTCCTTTGAGAGGGGATGCAAAGATTCCTGTAGCAAAATGGGTGGTCCAATTTTGTCTCTTTTTGGTGTTCAGTCAGTGGAAGTTTGCTGTTGCTGTTTGTTGTTGCTGTTGTTGTTTCTTTTTATTTTTGATGTCCATGCTTCGCTTTATAGTTAAGAAGACCTTGGAAGACCTTGATCTTGATGGGGGGGGGGGGGAAGCAATATTTCCATTTGGTTGTGTGTATCTTGGAATTGACCTGAGTTGCAGTTCAGCTTGCATTACAGTGGTTGATGGGGTGTTGGCTTCTCTGCCCCGTTGGAGGGTGTCTTTTGAGTGTTCAGTGGAATTTGAACCTTTCTGCTTGAAAACGTCAGATTTCAAATCTTTTCTCCTGGGGATTGCTGCTTATAATTCTGAATTGTGTGTTTATGTATTCTGACTCCAGGATAAAGATACATAAATATGTACACAGACACAATAAAGCTGTGAAGTATTTTTGTGATTGGGTTTGAGTTTCAGTTGCATAGTAAGTATTCTAGCCAGCCGGAGCTCTCTGTGAGGAAGGCTGGGACATTAATGAGTTTTAAAAAATCTATAAACATATCCCTTGGGCCAGATTTAGGGGATAATGGGCATGCCTGGAAAGCTGGCAGATTTTGGGTTGTGCTCTCAAAATGGCTGCCATGGGCCAGTTGAACCATTCATCTAAGGGCTGTTGTGGTGGGCGTGGCCAGTGACAGAATACGAATGTCCCTGAAATGAGGTAAAGCCAAAGTAGCTGCCTCAAGAAACTGAGTTAGAAGCACCGAGTTCCACATCATGACTGGGCTTGTCAACATAATTAAAAGCAGTGTTGAGGAACAGTGTGTTGTCTAGCTTCCTTGTGGTCTTGTACTTGGGAGAAGAAATAATCTTAGTGCCTCTTATTAAATTAAAAGGGGGACAGAGGGCACCAAGAAAGCTTTTCATATCCTGCCACCACAATGGAGCTCATGATATTCTGTGAAACCATCTGAACCTGGAGGATAATGCAGTGTCCATGGTTAGTCCACGGAGATGTCCAGCAGCAGATTTGCAAGTCCAGGGTGGACAAGCTGTGGCATGAGATGGGTTAATCAAGTCATAATGTAGCCAATGGAAACCCCAAGGTCTGGATGAGAGCCATTGGTGGGTGGCCAGCCCTGACTGGGACAGTCTGTTAGCTACTGGTGAAAGAGAAACGTACTATGTCATGTGTGTGAATTGGTCTGTTTTATATTGTGAAATGTGCTGCTGTTGGGCAGAACAGAAATTAAACAGAACAAATAAGAAATGAAGCTACTCCGCTGGGCCTGGAGTGTATGTGTTTTGCGGCAGGGAGAGAACAGCCCAGTGCAATATGCAGGGCGGCAGCAAGTGAGTGGGACTTCTTACCTTCAGAAATAGCTGCTACAGGTGTGGGATCGGGGAAGGCATGACTGGGCATTTGCTTGTGGCCCGTATGCCAACGTGGCCTCACGGGCAAGAGACCTCTGGCCCTCAGTACCTGCAAGGGAGAGGTCCTGGCCAGAAGCAGGTGAACCATGTTGGTCCTGAGAAGGAAGAGTCGCGGGGAGGGGATCAAAACCCCAAAGAGGGCACTGTGTGCTTGCTGGCTTTGTGAAACATTGGGGTGGGGGGACAGTAATATGTTGTGGTGCTTCATACAAGCCAGGGGCGTGGGGAAAGGAAAGGGTCCGTATTTCTCTCTCCATGCTATTGCAAAAATAGTACAAGCTCCGTCTCTGAGTGTGTATTTCTGCATATGCTTTGCTTTTGCTTCTGATTGAGGGGAAAAATACAATATCATGGGATTTGAATCACATGTCAACTACGGTTTTCTGCTGGCAGCACACGAGCCGGGTTGGAACAAAAGCCGACATCTCCTGTGCTGTGCCGCTGATTAATATCTGGCCAATACTCCGTTTCATGCTGTTTTGATGGATTGCAGCTCGCAAGATTAACGCAGTCCGTTCTCTCTGGACTACCTGTTAAGGTCTGCTTGTACATGTGAGGAGCCTAGCAGGCTAGGAGCAAAAGACCAAGATTAAAGGGATCTTCTGCAACCTGTTTTTTGGATTTTTCCGGGGGGTGGGTGTTCTCAAGCTGCACTTGGGAGTGGTTGGCTCCATTGAGGAATGCTTGTAAGCATAGTCGTGCATCTAGGGAGCATCCTTGGCGTACAGTCTTCTGAACTATTGTATTTATTAATTTGATTTTTCTCCTGCTCTGTTCACTGTAAGGCTCCCTGGGCAGGTTATTAGTAGAAATCCTCAATCTGTAGAGCAGCTAACACTAAAATTAAATGTTAAAATCTGACAACAGAACAAATAAAAATCACACCAGTGTTACGCTTTGCAGAAACTGTTGTCATCTGTTTTGTTGATCTGACACTTGAGTAGTTTATATCCCGTTCTATTGTTGCTGTCTGTGTTTTCTGTGTTTTCTGTTTGTATGGTAAAGTGTTCCCCTTTCTGGGAGGTAAGCATAAGCCAGAATGGATCTGGGGGTTCCTCAGGAAATAGAAACCCCCCACACAGCCGCACCAATCTGTCCTCTTCAGGGCATGGTTGAAAGCAAGGGTGTGGATGGGTGTTCTCGCCCCTGAGATGAGAGTGTGCGTTAACCTGGCTTTGATTGAGAAAGATTCATGAGGTCATTTGCCTGAGCCCAGGCATGGTGAGCCAACCAGGAACATGGCTGAGTCCGGCTGGGAAAAGGGTGATGATCAGGGCATGTGTGTGTAGGATTTTTCCTTCCCCCATTCCTTGTATATGAGGCAGAACTGGGAAGTAAGGAAATGTGTGGCCCTTGAATTGGGCTTGCAAACACAGGTCCTACCCAGTTTTCTGGACATCCTCAATAAGCTTATCCTGTGTGAAAGCCCTGTGTGCAAGAGGGGTTATATAGAAACATTTTTATGAAGGTCCTTTCCTTGTCAGAAACCGGAAACACTGTTTTAATGTCTTTAATGTAAGTTTTCTGCCTCTCCCATCTGCCTTACAGCCCTCCTAGGTAGGAAAATTCCTTTTTGTGAGAAATTCCAGGAGGGGATGCTGATGGGCAGAGAAAAGATGGGAAAAAAAAAATGTGTATACTGTTGGGAATACTCAGTAGGAATCCTGAAAAGGATTCCCAGTGAGATAAAGAAAGGGTTTTACATTGGGAACATATTGCAGGTAAAGTTTTGCAAATTTAAATTGTTGTGTTTAGCAGTCAGCCTGAGCAGTAGCAGGCTGGAATTCAACAGGGCAGAGTGTAAAATCAGGGGAAGACAGATTGCAGTTGACCATTAATAAATATTTCTGCCAAATTGGTTGGTTTTTCTTCCCCTGTTGAACTTGCAGCTGTTTGGAATGTGAGTGAATTCTAAGCGTTTTGGTAAATGGTGATTTGGTACTTTTTCTACTGGAAAAAATATGGGAAGAAATGTGTAACTTTTGGAGAAAAACAAATGAAAAAAGAGGAACAGTCTACCTTGCTAAGAGCACTCCCATTATTTAAAGAGACAGTAACTGCAGCCTCTTCTCTGGGTTTGGTCTGGCCAACTGAATTCAGGAGGGATTTGTGCTGGAAAATTTGGATTTCTTGACTCTGTGGACTTGGCTATTCCACAGAACCAAGAAAAGGGGGGATGCTCTGGCAGGAAGATACCACAAACACCACTTTGTGAGTACTGCAGATGCAGCACATACAGCCTCTGAGCATGTGCAGAGTTCAAAATACTTTGGGAAGTTTGAGCAGCTCCGCTTCCAGCCACAGATTGGAGGCGGGCTTGCACTAGTTCTCAAAGAAAGTCTTTGAGTTTCTAGAAAACTCTAAAAGGAAATCTTGGTGTCTTGAAAATAAATAAAAGTTGTGTAACTGAGGTAAGGCATTTGAGGTCCTCTGAGTGTTCAGAGCTTGTATTGCCTCAGGAAAAATTCTGCCTGGGAAGGGTTGGGTTAAACAAAAAGCAATGTTGTGAGCATGTGATTTGTGTCAGCCATCAAGAGTTTTCCCTCTCCAATAACTTCTATTTTTCTATGCAACATGGATCTGGGTCTTATATATGTGTGTGGGTATAAGTTCTGAATTCTGAGTATAACATTTTGTTATTTTGCTATGTTACAACTGAAGGATTGGGAGGAAATGGATGAAACTCTGGGGCTGTGTATGTGTATGCAGTAGGAAGAGTTTCTTTTCAAATCTATGAGGCTACTTTTCCCTTTGGTGTCCAACAGAAAGTTTTGTTTCCTTTTTCCTTTTGCAATGTGCCAAATATTAATGATAGTGATATTGCTGTTACTGATGTTACTGGTATTGATGCCCTTACAATAGCCTAATGTTTGTTGGGGACTGAGCCTATTTGCCAGCCCAAGGATGCCCAAGGATGTTCATCTAAATGCGCAAGCATTGATTGTTAGATGGAATGTGTGTTAGTTCAGGTTTGTTTGTGTTAACAATGGGTTGGTGCATTTTGCATCTATGTGGAAGAGTATCATGTCTGCAATAAGAAATTGTGTAAAACTGTTCTCATTGTCCAGAAGAAAGCACATTTCTCTTTAGCCTAGGCAAGCAACAGGTTCGTGCAACACCAGTTCAACAAAGGATTTATTTTGTGTGCATTTTTGCATTGGTTGGATTGATTTATAACTGGAAACAGCAGAACCCCCCCCCCCTTCTCTGAAAAACCACAAGGCTTGATTTATAGCTCAATTTATAGCTGAGCGGCAGCTAGTGTGCGATGGCAGCCCTGCTAAGCTGGAAAGGCTCCGGCCTGTAGTTGGATGGGTGACCGCATGTGGATGCTGACTGCTATGGATTACACACCCATCATCCTACTTGGGATGACTGCCAGCAACTCCTGCAAGTTCTTTTTACTTTTTATTTCCGAGGAGCGCGATCGGATTCACCTTGAGGCTCAGAAGCAGGTTCTTGGCACAGATGGCCAACCCACCACTGACCCGGTTATTCTGGAAACGAGCCTCCCAGCCCAACGACCCAACTGGGATCCAAATACAATTGCTGGTGAAGGAGCTCTAACCAGGACCTCCAGATCATGGGTGCCCACACGGTAGAGACCCTTCTCCAAAGCCCACCTAATCGTTGGATCTCCAACGCTCACGCCACGCAATATCAGGTATTACTGTTGGACCCTCCCCGGGTAACCTTCTCCAAGTCTCCAAGACGATGGTCCTAAATCCGGCCACCCTCCTGCTGGGGGACGAACAGGAGGGCCCCGCCCCCGATTGCACTGAAGTCCTCGACACTATCACCGGCACCTGACCAGATCTGTCCGATGTCCCGCTAAGCCCGCCGGACCACAGCCTATTTACAGATGGGAGCAGTTTCGTCAAGGACGAAGTCCGGTATGCGGGAGCAGCGATGGTCACCAGATCTGAGGTAATATGGGCCCAGTCACTGGGACACGGCACATCAGCCCAAAGGGTGCAGCTCATCGCCCTAGCGCAAGCCCCCCGGTGGGGGAAAGGGAAGACTCTTAACATTTACATGGACAGCCGGTACGCCTTCGCCACGGCTCACGTCCATGGGGCGTTGTACCGGGAAAGGGGACTGTTGACCTCCGGGAGGAAGGAAATAATTTCGCTGACAAAACTGCCAGAGAGGCGGCCCTAAGACCGCCCCCTCTGCTCCCCCGCCTGGCAGAGGAGACGCACGCCGAGTTGTCTAACCACAACTTGCTTGAGTCCTTGCAGGCCCTCGATCGTGTCCAGCACGATATTCGCCGACAGGTTTGGTCCAACATGGGCAAGACTACGGAGGCTCCAGACCCCGCGGCCGACCATCCCCCACGCGAAAACCCGGGAGATTGGGTCTGGCTAAAGAACTTTCACCCTGTCACTCTAGGTGCCCGGTGGCTAGGACCCTTCCAGGTGATCCTCTCCACTCCTACAGTGGTAAGACTGGCTGAAAAACCCCACTGGTTCCACGTGACACGATAAAGCCTGCTTCGCCAGTCCTCTCGGAACAATGGACGGTGCACCAAACCGAAAACCCTCTGCGAGTCAAGTTAAAAAAAAAAAAGGGGGGGTCTCCTCCCAGCAGCCCTCCTGATTCTTCTCGCCCGCCAAGTAGGCTGTCCCCTCCTGAATCCACACCAGCACTTACCACGGAATGGACCTTGCAGACTGATTGGCAGACCTCCCCACCAGTGGCAACCGTCCTAGGGGTGAATTAGTATCTCCTACTCGGAAAATTATGGGAGCGCCTGCCCATGGGGGCTCCACCTCTCTATAACATTAGAAGAGTTCTCAGGTCAAGGGACCTGTGTCACGGGTCCCGGTGGGCCCCACAATGATCCACAATACGCTGCTACCTTACTCCTGACCTCCACTGCACGCCCCTACCTCCTGGCAGCCCCGAATGGGACTCGTTTTGCTTGCCAATCCGGCCTCACCTCGTGCAGCTTATGTGCTGCCTTGGATAAGAAATGCTGCTTTTATGCAAATCATTCAGGCATCACCCGTAGCAGTCTAGACCTAGTCAAAGCCTGCCTGGAGGACTGGGAAAGGCGCCGCCAGGAGGGTTCCAACTGGTATCCGCGCCTCTTTAACTGGTCCCCCTGGCTGACCAGTCTGCTCTCTTCCCTTGCTGGAGCCCTGTTAGGATTATTATTTTTCCTTATCTTCGGGCCCCTTCTGCTCAGTTGGGTCACCCGCCTTGTCCAGCAGCGCATTAACGCTGCGAAAGTACTGGCATTTCATGTCAGGTCTCATCTGGGGCAGGGTAATGGTTACAAGCTCCACCCTCTAGCGGTCCACGGACTCGATGATTCGATTCCCCAAAAGACCAGTGGGGAATGTTGTAACCCCCCTCATAATCAAGCACGTAGCCAGGGCATGGCTCATCACGAGTATCAGGGTGTCCTGTTCGCATGAGAACAAGGACACGAACACGGATGTGCACGCTACGCAAAGCTGACGACAAAGCAGGCTACGCTCCAGCATTGCCAGTATCACCGCAGACGTTATGCCCTTGTACCCACGCTTGCTTGCTTTTGCATGATAAATGTGCAAAATGTGCTCTCCTCTATTGTTTCTCTGTTGTTCCCCTATTGTTCGCTGTCATTCAAGCATAAGTGTAAAAGAGTATAAAAATCAAATGTCTCTCCTCTGCCTGCTACCACACTCTCACGAGTACATGGTCCCTGCTGGCAGGTAAAATAAATCCCTCTCGATAATTCCAACCAGTCTCTGGTCTCGTCCGTAAAATCGCGCCATACAACAGGGATTGCTTGGCTTCAGGCTGCAAGTGGCAGCGGGGAAGCATTTATGGACCACTGTAAGCATCTTCATGGCCAAACACAATGAAGCAGTGATGAATCAGAAAGTGCTGCAGTGGTAGCTTTCTACTTGCGAGGCGTTTGCAGACAGGCATAGATGATGATGCACCCTTGGGGGGATAGCGTGGGATAAAGCTGGATTGATTATAGAATCTGCAATAGAGTATCATATCTCATGTGGCTAACTTTTGACTCCCAGGATGTGAAGATATCAATGGTTGAGCATATGAGTCTTTGTGAGTTCTGACATGAATTCCATATCTCCCAAATTAGAATTTTGGAATCAAATTAACTGTAGGAATTTGCATGTTCCAGAATTTCATGGTGCAAGTCTCAACTCCAAAGAGCATAATAAAGTATGTTTGAAATGCATATTTTAGGATAAAATATTCCAGAAATATGTGCATGTAGATTAAGTAAGAGTGTGTTGTGAGAAAGTATGTAAAATACATGTCTCTTTGAAATATAAAGATCTCTCATTCCAAAATGGGATAGAATGGTTCTGAGAAAAGCGTGGATGGGTTGCAAACAGACTGTCTGGAGCATGCCAAGATCTTTCCCAGGCTTGCTTTCTTGGCCAATGCAGTCTAAATCTACCTGAAAAGATTATTTTCTGTGTCTGCACAGATTTCTCCTGGTGACAGTTAATGTATGTTCTGGTAACCTCCTGGTTGGATTACTATAGTGAGTTATCCATAGCCTACATTTACTGTAGTAAGTTATACATAAGCCGCCCTGAGACACTTTTGTGTATAGGGTGGGGTATAAATATTTTAAACAAACAAACAAATAAATAAATTATAATCATAGGAATCAATCTCTCCATGCACCTTTGGTTACTTAATTCTGACAGGTCTTTATTGTGAATTACCTCTGGTCTTACTGCTGGAGATGTAAAAGTAGAAATGGTAGAGCGTGGTGTTAAACTGGGAGAGAGTGGTTCTAGTCCTGGCTGGGCTTTGAAACTCATTGGGTGAATGGCTGAATTGCGACTGATCCTACCTCACAGGTTGTTGTGAGGTTGGCCTAGGCCAGGGGAGTGGAAGAGTGGCTATCAGTGGGCTGATGGCCATGCATCATACTTGCGACATCTTTTCCTTCACCAGCCCTGGAGAGACCTTGCCATCTCGATCTTGGCAGGGCTCCTTGCCATACAGTTGGGCTGCGAGTGCTTGGAATGCAAGAGGGACTGCAGTTCACACGGGGTGGCTTTTTCCATCGCAGCCATTTGACAGTCAGGGGGTGTCACGAAATAATAGGCGTCTGGCTGAAATGTGTATCCGTTTCCCATCTGGCTGTTTGACCTTTGGCTGTGGAGCTTTTCTCCTGCCAATCTCCGTCTGGCAATGCATCATCCTTTTAAGGCCCGCGTCGTGCTCCGAGTGATGGTAATTTATTGTAATTGTATGTTGTGCCCTTTTCAGCGTTTTTGCATTTGTGTCAAGGCTTGTTTCTCCTCCGCCCTCCTTCCCCCGTGAGGTGCCACTCACGGCAAATGGGCCAAGGGACAGGTGAGCCGGCCAGTCCAAATGTGGGAGGTGAGGAGCTCAAATACAGAGGAGAGAAAGGAAGAAGCAGGGCAGACTGCAAGGGAATCCTCATAGCAAATGCTCCGAAGTGGAACAGGTGGGTTGTTGGCTGCAGGGAGGATGGGGCATTTCTTGCTCAGTTGTCTTTGGAGAGGTATCCATGGATTTGCATGTATGCAAATGAAATGCAAACCAACCCCTCCTGCATACTCTCTCTCTTCGCTAGCCAAAGCTGAAGATGCACCGTATCGTGGTCTGTAACCCCGACTGTATCGTGGTTTTGTTAGCCAAGGAGAGTGTGAATCTGCCATTCCAGAAGTGTCGTTCGGTTAAGCTGAGAGATCAATTCTCTGAGCTTTTCTAGAGCTGAGACTAAATTTCTTGGAGGACTTTTTTTGGGGGGGGGGGTTGGGAAATTTGCACTGTTGGTTTCTCCCTAAGAAAAGCAGCTCACTTCCAAAACATTCTGTACTCGTGTCTGTGCTAGTAGACATGCACATGGTAGGCATGACCTGAGTGGAGCTGGTTGGAGCCAGGGGTCAGACTAGATGGCCCGGGAGGCCCCTTCATGTTTCTGTTTCTCGTGGCAGTTGTCATTTCTACCTGCAATGCCCTGGAAGAAGGGTAAGTCTGATGCACTGTGTGTGACAGAAACTGGTAGTTGAGTCACCTGTCCAGTTTCTTCCGTCTCTAGAATCAGCAGCACAAAAGAGACCTTTGGTGCACAATCTTGTAAATGCTGCTAAATTAGCTATCCTTGACTATCATATGGATTGTTCAAATATAGGTGGTCACGTATGGATTAATAACAGATCATCTATTGCTTTAAAGATAAAGTAAAAATAAAAAATCCCTGTGAAGGCAAACTAAAATAAATCCAAGCTTTGGCCGACTCTGGGTGCTCTTCCTAAAGCATAGACTTAATTTGGATGTCAAATGTAGAGCTTTTTTAATGTTAGGGTAGATTTTTGAAGAAAATTATGGACGGTGCCGATAGAGTGGATGCTGAAAACATTAGAATTCGTTTGGTGATGGCTGGTTGTGTGTAGATTTTGCTCTGTAACTGAGGTTGTATGTAACTGTGTGTGTGTGTGTGTACACAAAACCTTATGGGGGTGAACGGCAAAAAAAAAAAAAAAGTCTCTTGCTACTCTTATTGGTGATCTTCCAACACTGAGAAATTAATTCTTGGAAAAATCTGTAACTATCTTCCCCGTTTCTTTGCCTGCAAACAGGATGGGTAATATTGAAAGGCCATGGACAAACAAAATCAGTCGTGTCCTGTTCCAGGGCTAAACGGGGTGCTTAGGTGGTCCCCAACTCTGAGGAGCATCCAGAGACCAGCAAGGCCATCCCCAAGGCGGCTGAAGCACAGAGTCAGGCTGTGACCCCAAGTCATCTTGGGGCTCACCGGACCCCTTGAAATGGTGCCATGTTTGCATGAGGAATGCTCTGCTTCTGCATCGGGGCTCTCCCTTCACAAGGGCCTGCCTGTCAAAGTCTAAAAAGCCCTTAATTCACTACCGAAGTATTAAATCATTCCCAAGCAGTCCAGTAGGAATCCTGCTGGAACTGAAAACGTGGAGTGAGCCAAAGGTGTCAAACTTTTCATAGCATGATTCATGTACAGTGCAGGGATAGCAGGATGGCACCAAACAAAAATTAAAATTGTGCTTATTGCGGTTCTGGGTTTTTTTAAATTAAGAATTGGTTGTTACTCCAGAATTCGGGAAAAATTTCACTTAGTACTAATGTGAATATCAGACTTTGTATTTGTTTACTGTATTTCATGCTTTACATGTATTTTATTCTTGCATTTTTATTCGATTGTTATTGTTTGATTTTAATGCTGCTTGTTTATGCTTTTATTGCAAGCCACTCAGAGAGCCCTTCAGCCTATAGGGTGGCATATAAATAACATAAATAAAATAATAACAAACAGGGTGACTTCCGTCATTGCTATTCTGTCTCTCTCTCTCTCTCTCTCTCTCTCTCTCTCTCTCTCTCTCTCTCTCTCTCTCTCTCTCTCTCAATCATTGTGTTGCATCCTGACTTGGTCATACTTGGAGTAGACTCAGTGAAAGCAATCTTGAGTCTGTGAGTTCACCCTGAGTATGACTGAGCTTGGATTCTACATGATAGGTAGACCTACCCACCCTGACTTGATCTGTCGAACTTCTCCCATCTGCTGCAGCCAGCATGGCCCAATGGTCAGGAATGCTAGGAGTTGCTTTCCAGATGTTTTGGACCACATGAAGCTGAGGAAGGCTGAAGATGCTGCACATAAATGTGTGTGCTTCCACTGATTTCCACAGCTCTATTTTAAGTCCAGCTAGGTCTGCATCCAACCTCATGTCTCCCAGCAGAAGAGAAAGAAATATAAAATATAGAAGGTTCAAGTTGGAAGGGAGGTTGAGGTCTGTAGAAAATAGCTTGCACCTTGATGCTCACCTTAAGTATTTATTCCTTGTCTAGAAGCCCCTGAAAATTATGCCTACACCATGTCATCCTGGGTCAAAACCTGTGGCTCTGCACAAAATAAATCACGGGGATGATGATGATGATGATAGTAATTTGTGATCTCCATTTGTGTTGGGTGCCAACTTTCTGCATTTTGAGCTAAAGTTTGGGAAGGTTGCTCTAAGATAATGCAGTTAAGTATTTCTCTATCCCAATCATCTGAGAGTGTAGGACCCAGAATAATGGGCTGAAGGCAGAGGAAGCCAAATTCCTGCTGGATATCAGGAAAATATTCCTGGCTGTTAAGGTGGTACAGCAGTGGAACCCATGACCTGGGGAGGTGGTGGGCTCTTCCACACCGAAGATATTCAAGATGCAGCTGGGCAGAGAGCGGGATGGTGTGACTCGGTGCCCTCCAACAGCAGGGGGTTGAACCCCACGGCGTACTTGGCCCCTTCCAACTCCACTATTCTAGGATTCCATAAAATGCGTATTTAATGAAAAGATTCAGATCTTTTCATTAAATACTTCCACACAGTCAGACTTCCACACAGTATATACAAAGCAGGCAAACAAAAGGCATTCCTGATGCACATCTTCTGTAAAATACATATAGACATGTGCTTGGTGTCCTTTTCAAGCTTTTGCATAAAGCAGTTCTCAGACTCTGAGATGAATCAAACTGGAGATAGGAAAATGACAAAGGGAAATGAACCGGTCTGTCTATTGTCTTTGCAGCATCAGTGAGTATGTGGTACAAACAGGAAGCTTTTGCTGTTGCTGGCGGGTTACATTTGCGATGACCGCCTTTGCCAGCATATGCCAGATCACTTCTCCTTAGCAGGTGTGCAATTCCCATGAGAGGAATCAATTAGATTTACCCAGCTACCTTTGGTCTCAACCTTCTGGGATGCATGCAAGGAGGCGAGGAAGCCTCCAAAGCAAATTGACTAGATAATAAGAAGACACGGCCGGGAAATCATTTTTACTGCTGTTGCTCTGCAGAGACTTTTGAGGATAAACCAGTAATTTTGCATGCATTTTTAAGGTCCTAGAGCACGGGGAATTTCATTGAGCAGTGGCTCTCGAAGATGGCTGTGCTCGTTGAGATTTTCGTACAGTCCCAAATATTTAAAGGGGCATCATAAATAGCCAAGGAACATCTCAGGAAGGAAATCGGCTGGACTTTTAAGGATGGCTGACAGAGTTTGCCTCCTCTTAACTTTCTGCACATTCCTCAGCTGATTTCTGCTACATTAACCTTTTGTTTGTGGAAAAAGAAAGTATGGCAGATAGGGGTTTATTCTTCTGGCACCAAAGTGAGTGATGGTCACCACAGCACCATTTATTTATTTTTATTTAATTAAAACTTTTGTATGCCGTCCCTTATGCCTTGGCATCTTGGGATGACTACAATCCATAAAATTGAAATACAATAATACAATAATGATAAAATCACATGCATAAAGGCTTGTCGCAAAGGGGGTGGCATAAAAATGCTTTAAATAAATAAAAACATAATTCAATAAAAATTACATAAAAGACAAAATCAAAGCAACTGCTTGACACAATTAAAATATTAATTTTTAAAATAGTGATTAAATAAAAAGGTTTGTGCTGCTAGAGCTTTTCTCCTTGTTGCCAGCACATGGGGGAGTGAGAGAACTTGGGATGCTGCAGATCCAGCATCCAACTTCGGATGGCGCTCCAGGGCATCCTCCTCTTCCTCTCTGCTTTCCTACACATAAGCATGGAGTGCCTTTTACAAGCTTCAACTGATTTGTCAGCTATTTCTGGACAGTTCGGCCACAGCAAGGTGCGCGTGGGCAACCTGTTAGAAAGCTGCCATGTGCTAAAACTGACTGAGAAGCTCCAATGATCACAGCGATGGATGTTTGACTGGCATAGCTACCTTCGTGCATATTAGAACTTTCAGAAGAACTTCACTCAGATGCCTCCAGGGGCAGTTCAAGGTGCTAGCAAGCCCTTGAACATCCTCAATGGCTTGGAATCAAAGTACTTTGAGGGCTGCTTCCTTCCATCTCAATCTACCTGTGCATTCAGATCTTCAAGAGTGTCTTGTATCACAGGTTTCTTATGCAAGGACAAAGAAGAGACTTTTGCTGCTGTGCCACCCCAGTTATACAATGCAGATGGGTTGGTCCAGATTTGCTCAGCATGACCTTTGCCTCAGCTTTGTCCAAGAGGGCACAAAATCGTGGCTGAGCTGAGGATACAGCGGAGATCACAAGCCAGTTTCCCTGTTGGTTCTGATGTTTGCCATTGTGGAAGGGAAGCTATAAGAATAACAATTAAGGCTGCATTTAGAATTCCCATTGAAACCAGAAGAAGCACACAATAGGATAATTTGTCTCACTGACACCCGAGAACTATGCACCAGGCAGGTTCTTAGGTAGCTTGAAAGAACCTTCTGCTGTTGTTTCTGTCTGGAGATAAGAGCTCTGAGATGTGCCCCCGAGGGGCCATGCTTCTGAGAAGGGATGCCTGTGAAGAGCTATTGCTGCATTGTTTTCCCCTGAAAAGGAGACTGGATCTGAAATCAGTGCCTGGTTATGGATGGTGTTTGCTGGGTGAAGATGGAATATCCCAGCTCAAGTTCTTCCTTCCCCTGGAGGACACTGGTGGTACCCCAGACTCCGAACTTGGGCTGCTAGTGAAAAATGAAAAGAGTCCTCCAAGGCCCACCCATCAAAGCCAGGAGCCACATGTTGCTTCAAGAAAGTGGACGTGGCATTGGAGGAGAAAAGTGTCTGCCAAAGACCATTTGCTATGTTTGGGGACTGAGGCAGAATTCTATGTAGGGGCTACGAAACCGGTGGCCAAGTCTTTTGGCTCTCGTACATCACTTTGATGGGATCAGGACATTAAAACAGATGGGAAACTTCAAGACCATTCAAATTTATATTGTGATTTCTTTCTTGCAAGGAACGCAAAGTGGTTTTCCTAATTCTCCATTCCCCATTTTTTCCTTACACAAGCTTTTTATCCACAGTTGACAAGGCTGAGAGGCTGAGGTTGGCCCAAAATCACCCTGGGGGCTTCATGGCTGAGGAGAGATTAGATCCCAGATTGCTGCACTCTAACCACTAGGTTAACCTGCCTCTCCAGTGATCTGACTCCCAGAAACATTGCTAGATCTCCTTCCGTTGGCATTCTCACATGAGAGAGTGCTGAAGGGGCAGAATATTCTAGGAAAAATTCTAACTCATTTTGTGCATCTTGGCCTGGACCATGTAAAATAAATAAATAGTTGCTTGCATTGGCCACTCCAAGCAAAACAACGTCAGGTGTACTCCCCACCCCCCACATCTGGAATAGCCGCATTTCTTTTTCACGGGTCATCTCATCACGCAGGTTGCCTCTTGCAATGCAACTATCACGTGTGATAGCCAAAGGTCGAAGGTTGGTTGGAGAATAAAAATCAATGAGACCCTTTTTGTAGGTGAAAGTCAAGATTATGAATCTCTTTGAGGCTGATTGATGAATTTTGAAGAGGATACCTGGCAAGAGAATAGAATACTTCCAAGTTATGCCTGGTTTACACCAAGGTAACTTGAAACCTAGAATTAGGAGCTGGCATTAACCCATCTCTGTTGATTTAAAGCTGGCTTGGATAATCCTGATTGTCTATCTCTAATCTTCAGGGCAGGTCAAGCTTTGATCCTTGCTCATTTCTGACCTAGAGGGCAGCATCTTCTCCTGGTGGATCTCTTGGAATGATTTATGTACTCCTTGCTCCATGTTCCCCTTCCTTCGGACTCAAGGAGGATGGGCTGACAGGCATTTTCAGGGGTGACATTTTGATTACAGAACTAACTTCCCAGCTCTCAACTTATTCTTTGCTTTGGTTATCTTCTGATGTTAAATCAAGGCAGTTTTATTTGCAATGAATATTCAGTTCAGTTGCACAATGAAGTTGTGTTACAATTGCTTATGTTGGCGTCATGGTATTACAGTGGAAAGTCTGTTTTGACAACAGTGCTATTATTTATGAAGTTGGAGGTTCATTAACTTTCATAAACCATAAAGTGAAGATCATGTTACACCAAAAGCTCAGAAAAGAATATCCTAAATAGGATTGAATGAATAAACAACAAATTAATGAATGTATATTGCATAACCATCAAAGATGCCACCAATGTATGTTAACCATAAAATGTAGTAGTGATACATGCTGGAGCTAAAGGCATCATTCAGATCTGAATGTCTTGATTTTTAAAATAGCGTCCTAAGCACCTTTGCATATGTGCGCGCGCACACAAAGGTAAATGATACATGAAATGGAAGGATATCTTACAAATGGGGCACCATCACCAAGAAGACCCTGTCCTTTGTTGGTACATCACACAGTTCTGACAGAGGAGGCCCTTGCAGAGGGGTTCAGCAGAAGATCCCAAAACTTGAGGAACCTGTCCTGGGAAGAGGGAATCCTGGGAGGATTTGGGTCCCGTGCAACTTAACTGGAGAAAGTCTTCTCCAGTTTGGTGCTCTGCATATATGTTGGACTCTGCATCCTATGATCCCGGATGGGGGCGAGAGCTGTAGACCAGTTTCTGTGGAATTGGAAATACCTGACCCTGGGAGAGGAGAAGCCCCAAGTTGGTTGGTGAGTCCAGTCAGTCAGCTGTGTGCCAATTACGCCGAGTTTTGGTTCCTCCCCAAGGATCATCTCCAGAAATAAGAATGTAGAACCCAAGTGAAGGCTGGAGGGAGTGTTCAAGACCCATGAAGGAGATCCCTGGATGAATAGCTCCGGCATTAATGCCGAATTTGGGGGAATATGTGGATTGTCCCACTGCTACAGGCAAAAGTGGAGAAACAAGTCCGGTTTTCTGCCCCTGCTCCTTATTTAGCACTCCAAAGAACTTCCTGCCAACAAACCCAGCTCAATTGTCTATTGATGAACCCCGTAGTCATAAAACCGCTCCCATCAAAAGAAACCCTGTGGAGGCATAGGAATGCGATTGACGAGTGGGAATCCTGGGCCAGAGCGGGTAGCGACGGTGTCATGGTTTGTGAGGCTTTCCTTGTGGAAACCCTGCCAGGAGGCAAAAAGTGGTTTATTGGGTCTTTTATCGCACTAATGACTTCTTGTCGAGGCCATTTGCTGGCAGTTAACATCCTGCTGAATTAAATGCCCTTGGCTGGGTCTCAGGCCTTCTGATCTTCCAGCCATTTGTTAGCTGCCAAGCAAGCAAAATGGCTTCTCTCTGGGCTGTTAGAGCTCAATCAATGCCACTTGGAAGAGCCATGCAGTGGATTCCTTTGTTGGACATGGACGCCCGCCCCGCCAAGCCACTTGGCTCCACAGGGCCCGCCCCTGCCCAGGCACCCTCCAGCTGCACCGGACACCAATGCCCATAATCCACCAGCCTGTGGGGTGTGGATTATGGGAGTTGTAGTCCAATACAACTGGCCCGTGCTGAGTTGGGAGAACTTGCTCTGGATAGAACAAGAATGGAACCAAGCGTTTGTTTCTTGGCTTTTATTTATTTATTACAGGCATTTATGTCCCATCCTATCACCAAGTGCTCCGGACAGCTTACAAAATATAAAAGTACAATATAAAATATAAAAATGCAATATAAAACATCAGTTATTAAAACAATATAAAACACATCGCAACTTAAGAAAAAGGAGGAAAAAATAGAAAGTGTGACTGTGAAGGGAAAAATCCTAAAACATCTAAAGGCATTGGTTATTAAAATAATGGTCGAATAAAAAGGTCTTTACCTGGTGATGGTAAGAATATAACATCATCCTGCTTCCCAAAATAGTCATGGCCCTAAACCCAAACCCGGATCTGTAGGGAGAAAGTCTTTGCTTTCCCTGGTTCTGAGAAATTACCAGGAAATCTGGATGGGGTAGAACTTCCATGAGAGAGGATGAAGTGGTCTAAGGCAGGGGTGGCTTTAGGTGGGGGACCCAGGACCATCTCCCCCCACCACCATGGGCCTCCCAAAGCCCCCCTCCCCATCTTGCAGAATCTTTCTTGGTTCCTGTGCCAGCAGCAGGCCTGCAGCGATTAGCCAGTTAGCTTGTGTGAAGCAAAATGTGACCCATGTACCATTCTGTATCAGGGAGCACGGGTGTATTTCTGGTTGTTCTGCCACCAAGAACTTCAGCAGGGCAGGCAGAACCACATACGGCCAATGTCTTCCCCTAAACCCCACTGGGCTAAGGGCTATATTCCCACAACACAACAAGCAACCTTGGGTGGTTGCTAGAATACTCCTTTTTTTACCATGATCTACCTGAGGATGGTTTACTGTGGTTTCCATTCTCTCCCCTCAGCTCTCCCTCTGTTGGCATGTATCCCATCAGCTATTGTGCCTCAAATTAAATCTCAAGGTGTATGGCTTACCTGCCTCTTCCTCACTGTATGTAGGGAAATGGCTCCTGTAATTGCCATTTTTTTCTGGAAAGCTCCACTGTAGTTACATGCCAGGACCTTGGAAACCATGATCCTAGGTTCAGACAGCACAACAAGTAGTAAGGAGACACCACAGATCAGACCATTGTTTTATACCATGGTTTCCACACTCCACACTTACTATGGTGGAATACCATGACTGGGTTCAGACAACACAGTCAACCATGGTTAAAAAAACAAAACAAAACAAAGCAGAATTCACTGTGTTGTCTGAACCCAACCATGGTTATAAATTGCCCAGAGGGGGCGTAGGTTCTCCTTCACTATCCAGAGAACATAGGTAGCCACCTACTGAAGATACTCTAGATCTGAATTTCAAGCAGGTGGAGGAACCAGCTGGCCTTTGTGACCAACCCCAACTCTAGCAGCCTGTTCATAAGACACTTTGTCATCCTTGTATCATATCCACGCCTAATTCCTTGTTTGATGTGTTTTTAAACACATGGCCCCCCTGCCATTCACTGCTCACTCCTTCCTAGTTTATAAAGGAGATGCAGATAAAGGAAATGTTTGAGCTTAGTGGCAACTGGGAGCTGCCTTGCCAACATGGTGCATGTTGTTCTCGGAACAGAAATATGATTAAGAAGGGTTATGGTGGCAGTTCTGTCGCTTTGATGCTTTCATCCCAAGGTGCCTTTACACAGCTGCTAAATATTTAATACCCTTTTAAAGCTCCCAGCCTCAGATTTCTGCAGGCCGAGATGAAAATGACTTCAGATCTAGAACTGGGTTGGGGGAATAGAACTAAAAGGCAGGTGTAATAGACCAGCAATTTTAGACTGCATGGATAAAATGCTTGGCCATCTTTCTTCCTCTACACTCTTTGCAAAAGCATTTCCATGCAGCTGGATTCTGGCGTGTTTCTCAGGCAGAAGGCATACATAGAACTCTTGTTGCGCATGAGAGAAATTGGGGGTGGGGGGGAATATTCTGCATTTTTTTCTGATGATGCAAAATCTGTTTCAAGAAGATGCTTCTTTACTACTTCATTCATTCCTGAACTTCCTTTTCTCTTTAAAAACCTGCCACGGCCCATAGTGGCCACAGAAGGGGTTTCTTTGGTGGTGTGTGGTTGTCCTTTATTGACCTACAAGGCTTCAGATGTGCTGCAGAAAATGGCAGCCCACATTGGTGGTGTGATTCCCCGCCCCATTGTCCCCAACTGGTGCAAGAACTGGGGCAGTCTGCCAGTGTCCAGGGCGCAGGCAGCTGGGTATCGGATCAGGGCACTGGTACCCTGGTACCCTGTGAAACCGCTGTCATGGGTCAAGGCCAGTAACAGAAGTGCGAGGTAAGTCAGTCTGAAAACAGCAGAGTGGACAAAGCCCGTCAGGAGTCAAAAGCCCGAGAGACAAGCCGAGGAGAAGTGGATGCTTGGGCTTGGAGCGAAGGTGGAGCCAAAGCACTTCTGCTTCGCTTGGGGGAGCTCGCTGGCAGGCGCCCCCATCCAGGCTATGCACGTGCCAAAGTCAGGAAGAGGCCGCAAAGACAGTGATGAGCTTCGCTTGCAGGATTACAGGAGGGCAGGGATCTTGGTGGGAAGTAGCTCTGTTCTCGGGCTGCCGGATTTCTGGTGCCAGAAGGTGCCGGGTCCAAGGCGCCAAGCAGCTGTGATATTTACAGCTGCTTCTGAGGCAGGAGACCTGTGGCAACGGGCCAGCCCTGGAGGAAAACGTTGCTTGAGGTGTGAGTGGGTAACTCCTGGCCTCTTCGCTCCCAGATCCTGTGGGGCACTGTGGGGCAGTTCGGGCCCTCTCAGGGAGGGGGCAAAGGGGCACATGGGGCATGCACAGCTGCGCCCACGGGCAGGTCTGGGCCCATCCTTTCGCACACAGGGTTCTGTTGCAGGAATCGGAGGGATGCTGGCCGGAGCTGCCCCAAGGTTGGAACATAATTCAGTCTTCCTGCCCGCAGGTTTCCTTTGAGCAGCAGCTGAGCCGGCCACGCTAAACCCTGCCTAGACTTGGGGCGGTGCAGGGCTGTTGGCTTCCCCCTCCCTTCTCCCCCGATACATCGTCAGAGCTGAAGCACCACTGCTTTTAATTCTGCTTTTGACCTCAAGCTAAGCTTGATTCACAGCCTGAGATGCAAATAGAATTATTTACCCACACACGGTCTAAATAAAGCCCAGCTCGCAGTCGGGATGTGCAGCCAAAGTGACCAGCATGTTTGTGTGGGGAGGAGATTCTTTTGCTTTCCAGGGGGAGAGGTGGCATGCCTGCAAACCGAGAAAGAGCAGCACCGTGTGTGGCTCAGCGCTGGCCCAGCTTTGACCTAAATGCTTCAGATATTAAATATACAGCCACCATGCAGAATTGCAGAGGAGTTAGGGGGTCCTTCACAGCATGGCCCCCCTCCCAACCCCGTGAGCCATTTAAAGTTTCCCACCATGCCCTTGACTGATTCTATGACTTCAGACCCAAGTTGCCACGAGACTCTTTCCATCTCTTTGTGGGTTTCTGCTGAGTCTTCATCGTGATGGAGGTCTTGGGGTGGGGTAGGATCCCACCATGTCTACATCTGGGTGGAACCAGCCTGCGGTTGGAAACCCGGAAGGATTCTGGTTCCAATGAAGAGGCTCCATTGCCCTCTTCAAGAAGACTTCGTCCTTCTCCCTGTCCTCTTACCCCGCATCCAAGAGGGAGCCCATGAAGGCAGCACCAATTCTCACCCCGCAGGCATGCCCTGCTTTGCTAGGCCAGCCCCAAATTCCATGATCGAGCTAGACTGGCCGGGGAGGGAATATAACCAAGAGTTTTTATCAAGCACAGCTTTTGCTGCCGCCCATAAAGACCTCGCTTCTGGAGAGCCGCACAAGCCCTCTCTCTTCATAGCACACAGCAAAGCAGAAACGTGCTGGATGGACGCCTCACTCTCATGGACTGGGCTGAACTGGCTTGTCAAATGGCATTGAGGAAAAGGTTGCTTCCTTCTCTGAGGGGCGGGAAGCACACACCATTAAAGGCACTGTGTCTGGGCAACTGAATGACAGCAATATTTAACCATGATGCATTGCTGTTGCGTGTTCATTTCATACCCATTAAGCTGGTAATCATTAGCAGGAGAGTGCACAAAAGCATAGAAATTAGGAAGTAGCCCAGTATTACTGTACAGTTAACTCGTACTGCAACAAAATGTTGCAACGCAGAGGGTGCTCTCACTCATGGCAGTCGGGCTGCAACATGCCCTCCTCTACCTCGGATTTCAGAAGCAGTGGAATACAAGTCAGAGGGGGCCTCACGGGATGGCGAGTTTCTCTGTGGCAAGCAACTCCCTCACCACAGAAAGCTAGGGTGTAAGGGAGAAGGCTTAGCTCTCTTCTCCACAATAAGGTAGGTGTCATGGTGCAGGGAAGGCTTAATACAGAAGACTTCAGTCATGAGAGTCCTTAGCTGATATTTACTTATTTATTACATTTGTATCCCGCCTCGTAGCCCATAGGGCTCTCTGGGCAGCTTACAATAGAACAAAAAAACTACACATTCCCCAGTAACACAATAATACGTTAGAGCAATACAATCAAGCAATACAATATTTAGTTTTAAATAAAATAAAAGTTTCCAATAAAATAGAAAATATTTAACTGTACTCAATACAAAATCAAAAGAAACGTTACTACATAATATAATACATAATGAAATACATAATATTCATGCATACAATATATTTTAATTTTGTATTTGTAAATCAATGTATTTTTTGTATTGTTATATTTAATGGTAATTTATTATGTACTATTGTATTTCAATGTATTTTATCATGTTGTAAGCCGCCCCGAGGTTTCGGCAAGGGGCGGCATAGAAATGCTATAATAATAATAATAATAATAATAATAATAATAATAATAATAATAATACATAAGACAATGATTAGTATCAATAATAATAAGATATAGCTATAATCCCCCCCACACACACAGTCACAGAATGAGCGAGAACTACTTCCAGACTAAGAATGAAGACCTTGCCCTGGTGTTAGATGAGCTTTCAAGTTAAACGTTTATTATTATTGATTTATTTCAATACTGTCCATAGCTGAAGTGCTCTGGCCAGTTCACAACAGTTAAGTCCCCCATCCAGATCCCAGCCAGGCCTGACCCTGCTTAGCTCCCAAGATGAGGCAGGACCCAGGCCCTTCAGGCTCTGCAGAGACGACTTACATTTGGTCCTTAATGCGGTGCTCAAAGGAGGCTGGGCTGGTGAGACACCCTTCCGCTTCCTTTTAGACGGCGTTGTCCCCATCCCATTTCTCTTAAATGGACTGACCGTTCAGTGCCTTCCACTCAGTTCCCATGCAATGCAATGCATGCATGGATTAAAAGCGTCATCTCAATGGAAGAATGCGCAGTTTTCCCCGCCACCACTGCAGCTGCCATTTTCCCTCCCCCTTTCCATTAAGATTGCTATTTCACACCTGCTTTTAGGCTTGGAGACGTTTGGCACAAGGTGTAGCTTCGGAGCTGTCTCCAAGGGCAGCCCCGCATGGAGCGCATTGCAGTAGTCTAGTTTAGAAATGCCCAGAGCATAGATTTCCGAAGCTGGGCTGCCCCTGTCCAGGAAGGGGCAAAACGGGACCACCAGCTGAAGCTGATAGAAAGCACCTTCTGCCACTGAAGCTGCCTGGGGCTTGAATGTCAAAGATGGCACATGGAGCATTTCCAACCGATGAAGAGGCGCCTTCACGGGGAGAGTGGTTAAAAGCTGGGAAAGCCCCCCTTCCCTGTAGCACGATCTTACTGAAAGCAAGGGAACACTGTGGACATAATCTCCCAAGACTTTAGCAAAGCTTTTGACATAGTGCCACGTGACATTCTGATAAGAAAATTACCAAAAACTGGACTAGATGGAAAGACTATTCAGTGGATCCAAAATTGGCTGCTAAATTGGACACAAAGAGTGCTTATCAATGGCACCTTCTTAAATTGGATGGAGGTACCTACTGGGGTGCCACAGGGTTCAGTCCTGGGCCCAGTGCTCTTCAGCATCTTTATTAATGATTTAGATGAGGAAGTGCAAGGGAATATAATCAAATTTGCAGATGGTACAAATTTGCAAGAGAGCGTGAGAGTGAGAGAGAGCAAGTGCGTGAGCGAATTCAGTGGGCTGCACATGAGGTGAAAAATATCAGTCCTGGATTGGCGTGTGATCTCCGCTTTATACTCAGCTCAGCCCCAACTTTGTGCCCTCTTGGACAAAGCTGAGACAAAGGTCTTGCTGAGCAAGCCTGGACCAACCCATCAGCATTGCACAGCTGGGGTGCCAGGGCTGCAACAGTCGGATCGGGGGCAGCCAGTGAGGTGGGGCCCAGTCCGGACTGGTCACCAGAACCAGGTTTGGCAAGAGCGTCCTGGTACAATATCACAGGCCGGTGCAGAGTTTGTCCTGGGCCAGGCCCTCCCTTTCTTGCCCCAGGCTCCCGAACACCAGATAGCCCTTGCCAATGCGGTTCTTGGCCCTCCGCAGCTATCAAAACAAGGCAACCTAAAAGCCCCCTAGCAAGCTGAACTCTATAAGCACCTCCAAGGCCGTCACAAAGAGGGAAGTCAAGATCTCTCCTTGCCGATGCCAGAGTGCGGGACAGGGAATAATCAAGTCAAGCTGTGACAACCCAGGTTCAGGCTGGACATCGGGAAAAGCTTCCTCACTGACAGGGCAATAGGACAGTGGAACCAGCTGCCTGGAGAGGTGGGGGGCTCTCCCGCACTGGAGGCATTCAAAAAGAAACTGGGCAGCCATCTGAGTGGGATGGTGTAAACTGGTGTCCGGCAGCAGCAGGGGGCTGGACCCGATGGCCTTCTTGGCCCCTTCCCACTCCACTATTCCATGATTCTATGATTGCTTTTGCTTGTGGAAAGAGTGAGTGTTGAAACCTCCCCAAGGCTGACCTTTCATTCAGGCTCTGGGCTCCACCTTCGGGGTTCCCATGGGCCAGCCAGCAAGATCCATGCAAGCCTTCGACTGGGTCCCCCTGATGGCTCCTCATGGGGCAAGTGACTGAGCGGGGCAATGGCTCCCCCTCCTCTCTGGGGTGCCCTCCCACCTCTTCCACAGCAGGCCTCCTCTCACAGTGGGCCTGGGAAACCCTGGTGGAATCTCAAGTGTGCCTGCCCCCCGGGATCCTCCTGCCCTCCCATCACCCCTTCTTTGATGGCCTCCTCCGATCGTGTGTTACACTTGGTTACATGTGCTCATAAACCGCAAAGCTTTGTCTATGGGGCAGTATAGAAATGGAGGAATACTCCCGAGAAGAACCCTGGACCATGGAGGTCTTGCAATTGCCTCTACGCTCAGCATCTTCTCCATCTCTCACTTTCCCCACTGAACCAGAGTGAATCTATTTGTAATATCTGGCCTTAGAGCAATTCCAGTTTTTTTGACAGAAATAACCACTGCATGTCAAAGGGGGATCTAGGAAATAATTGCATTTTTGTCTCCATCCTGTTTCCACTCAGTTGGTTTATGACAGAAAATGGTGACTAATATTAGACTGAACAATATTTTGCCTTGAGTGACTTACGAGGGTGGTGGTGGAGATGCGCATTTAATAGGAGCCGACTTACTCAGCTATGCAATTCTCTCCTGCTCTCCCTCGCTCAATTCCCCACCCCTTTTTCCCTTCCAAGTCGAGAGGAATCAGTGGTGGCAGAAATGCCAGGAAACAGCTTTGCGACTGAACTGGAATATGCAATTTAAAAATAAGTATAGATTACTCCTTGGTAGTTCATGGTTTTAACACCATCAAGACATAATCCCCCATCAGACTATGCAAGGTTTCTTCTTTCCTTCATTTTTTAAAAATATGATGTCAAGTGTCTTCAGTCAGTCAAGTTTTATAGGGGCACCATTTGGTTTATTGCAGTACTTGAATTGAGACAGTAATGTTCCCGCTGTTTGGATGTTAACTCTTCCTGGAAAGTTTTACAGGCAGGCTGGATCCGTGTTTCCTGCAAGGCACAGAAGTTGTCCAGCAAGGGGCGAATCCATCACTGGGATATGGATGGGCTTGAAAATCAGCCAAGATGAGGGTTTTGGGTTCCAGATGGTTATGATGGGAGAGCTTCATCCGTTGGTTTAATTCAGAATTGGGGTCAGCAAACTGAGCCTTCCTCCACTGCACCAGAACTTTGGAGAACACTAAAAATAGGTTTCCTCCAAGATCGTCTGTATTTAGCAGGGGTGATGAGAGCATCTAGGTACTTCTGATGCTCTGGAGAGGACACACTACCTTACAGAGCAGTGTCATCTTGGCAGGGTCGAGACTGGGACATTTCTAGGAAGAAGAGGATGGCTCCATTGTCACCCCAATCCTTATGCTGGGGTGAAGGACTTTTCTTGGTCTGGGGGCCAAAGTTGCGGCAGGCAAGCACAAGGGGGCACAAGATGGAAGTCAGTGGGGTCATGCAACCTGATGGATATGCTTCCCCACTCACAGATGCTCACGGTTCCCTCATGTACGGCACTCATGCCTTGGGCATTTCCTTAAGTTTACTCTGTGACCAGAACTGGCTGCATTTTCACCATCCAATGTGGCGTATTTTGCACGAGAACATGTGAATTCAGAAATGTGTCAGGCAGAAAATGGAATGTTTTGGAAGAACGAGCTTCTGCATGCTTTAATCAAGGGAGGAAAATACACTTTTTGTATACGTTGAAGAAAGTTTACGCAAACGTACATGTTGCCTATTTGAATAACAAATGAACAAATCAGGAATGGAGACTAAGCAGATCGAAGTTGAGGTGAAACTTGGCAGAACATTGATGAGCTCTAGTTTTGATGATCCTCCAACTTGGTCTTGCTTTCCATCCCTTTCCTTGGTGCCTAAAGCTATGGATGCCCTATAGGCTTAACTTAGTTTAAAACTGTTTTTATCTGCACTGGGAAATAGCTGAGAGAGATGGTGGAAGTTCTTGAACAGAAATCCATGTAGGCATCAACCTTGGTCTTCCTGGGAGAAGCTGTGAAAAGAAACCTTGCTCTTTCAGAACTTGCTTTTGAGTAGAAATTTGTAGAAATCTGTTAAAATCGCACAGGTGAAATAGACTGCAATGCACCATTACTGATACAGCGTTTTCCTGGAAATCCACACAGCTCATTGAAAGGGTTGTTGTTGGACAAAATGAGAGGGGAATGTTCTTGGCTTTCATATTTATATGAACTTCCCTTGTTTCTCGTTTTCAAAATGTCGTATGCACCGAAATTCGGTTCTCCTTTGCAATTCACATTTTCCCAAATGTTGCAAGGGGGTTTGTGAATCAGGAACCATGCATGAAAATCTGCATACAGGGAGAAGCACACGCACAGGGATGCAAGCATTAGTAAATTAATAATGTTCAAAAACACATTAAGAAAATAGCTTACAAAATGCACATATTAAGCAAATCTGGGGACGAAAAAAGCATGTATTGGATGTGTATAGAAGTGAACAAATTTGTTTATGGGCTTATTATTATTGTTGGATGAACCAAACTTACAAGCGTTATTAACTATTGGTGATATGGATTGGTGCTAAGTCACAGCTCTGGAGCATTTTAGTTAAAGGTAAGTGTGGGCTCCCAGTTCCTGTGCCGTGGTCATCTCCACTACAAAGAGGGAGAGGGGACAATAATAGGAATTGCTGGGTGCGTGTGTGTTAAGGGAGCGGTGAAGAACCAAGTGGAAGTTGTGAGCCGGCATGTGGTTCAGATCAGCTTTTGCACAGACGCAGAATTTTTGCTCAGAAAGAAAACCCGAAGCGATTTTAGCCACGGGTGCGTCCAGCACTGCAGCCAAGGTGTGGAAGGCTCTTGGAGCTTCCTGAGGAATCTTGTGCTCGGTGCCCTTGAATCATAATGCTGAGTTCAGCCCTCCAGCTCTGTTCCCAGGGAATGTGAATGGTGCCTCGCACGGCACCGTGGAGCCGAGTAATTGTGCTCACTGGATTTCATATCTGGAAAGCGGGGGAATGTCAACAGGGGCCGTTTGTGCAAAGCTGCTGGTTTGGCAGAACTTCCGGCTTGCCCCACAGTTGGAAAGGTGTAGAGTTGCAGACGCGTCTAGGTTTTCTTTTATTCAGTCACTCGGTAAGAAAACAGAGCCAACCAAACAAAAAGCATATTCTCTGCAAAATAGATCGTTATGAGAACTATCTCAAAAAGGCACCGCCGTACGTCTGGTACGGCAAAGTTTCCGAGTTTGCTGGTGGGGTCTGAAGTGACGGATGTTTGTGGTGCAGTGCAATTGCGTTCAGGTTGATCGAGGGACAGAAATAACACACACGGAAGGCAGGAAGCGAGATCCAAAAGCAGCAGCCACAGCAGTCAACAGGTAGTGTTTTTCGGGACAGGTGAGTTTCTGTGTCCAGGTCCTGGAGAAACAGGAGCAAGTATTTATCCCTGGAAGATCATCTCACAAGTCAGACGTAACCCTCAGGCCAGAACCCCTGTGACAAGAGGGTTTCTTTCTGCAGGATGATGGATAGTAACTTGTCCCCAGGATCTCTTGACCCAGTTCTCCATCATGTGGCATGATTGTGCAGTCACGTGTGCCTTTTCTTCCACACTTAACACTGACAGACAGACAGACAGACAGACAGACAGACAGTCTCTCTCTCTCTCTCTCTCTCTTTGATTCAGAGATGCCTTCCAGTCTCTATTCAGCTGATGGAACGGAAGTAGATTTGGGGCAGAGCAAGGGAAATCCACCTCCCCAAGGTGCAAGATGTGCAGAGTGTTGGACTAGACATGAAGTTAGAGCACGTTCTTAGTTCTTGTATGATGGCTTTTTAAGGGCACCCAAAGAGCAGCTGGGGGCGGGAAGACATGGAGGCCTGCTCAGCTTCGTGGCATGGGTGGGAAGGAGTGTTAATGCTGATCTCCCACCACAGGAGCGCCTATTTGGTCTCCTAAGGTGATGGCTATTGTTGTAGGCGGTTTGGGATCAGACCAGGGGTGCAGAAATGCAGGCCCATGTGAAGTTCCAGTCTGGCCCAGTTGGCCACGGCCCTTCTCCTGTCTCCATCTCAGCCCAACACTCACTGCTACCATTTGAGCAGGTTGTTTTGGCCTCTTGGGAATGTCCAGTTCCCTACCACAGATAAGTGGCTGTCATCAAGAATTTGACGCTAAATAGGCTATCGCGGTGCGTGTTTTGGCCTTTCCTCTTTCTCCGTCACTGCTTGCCCTGCTCATCTTTGGAAGGTAGAGCTGAAACCTTCCGGCTTTGGGCTGAAAGAGGCTCTTCACCTCTCGATTAGGCTTTCCCTAGAAACAAATCCGAAGCTGCCCTCCTTCAGGCACGTTATGAGAAGGCCAGACTCCCAGGAGAAGACCATCATGCCAGGGAAAGCCAAAGGCTGAGGAAGAAAAGGAAGACCAAATAGGAGATGGAGGGACTCCATGAAGGAAAGCCACGATTTTGGGCTGACAAGAGCTGTGCAGGGCTGTGAAGGACAAGACATCTTGGAGGGCTCTCATTCTCGGGGTCGCTTTAAGTAGAGATGACTTATGCAGAGAACAACAAAAATGGAGGAGGTCAGGTTTGTCAATGCCTAATGCCCAGGAGTAATAAATTAGAGCTTTCCGTCTGGGTGCACGATATTCCCGAAAGCCAGTAGCTGGGCAGATGTCAGCAAATGAGGGCAACTGTGCTTTGGCGTGGGGACAACACCCATGTGTCCCTCCGCCACACCCACGGGTACACGCCTGCACACGCAGGCGCATTTCCTCCTGCTCCTGCCTCTCAAGTCCGCTTCAGGTTTTGCAGCCTAAAAATAAATTTACTTCTTGTCTCACAGTGGGGCTCAAGCAATCGCTCTGAATCTCTTCTTATTGATTGAGGGTGGAAAGCCTTTGATTCTGTGAGCCATGGAGCTGTTACTCATGAAACTATGACAACTTGGTATTAACTGCGAATGAATGAGCTTTATAAAGGAAGTCGACGCAACAGAGAAAAAACCTCTCTTGCTGCCGACGTCTGATAAGTCCGCTGGTGGAATGAGGCCTGCTTTATCTTAAATGCCACGGGATCTTTTCTCAGTTTGATAGTTCGATTTGCTGCATTGATTGGGATTATAACGCATCTCGGCTACCATTTCCTCCTTTCGGGAAGCACTTAGCAAGGTGGAGAATATTGGAAAGTTGTCTCTCCTCCCTATCTCACACAGTAAGAAAGAAGCACAAACAGGGCATGTCTGGAAGGGGCAGGAGAGATTCGGCAAGTGCAAGATGCAAGGGACACCTAATGATTATGTCTTGAAAGGAGACTCAAGTTCTTAAGTCCACTTCAGATAAGTTAAAGCTGTAGGAAAGATGTGAAGATCTCCTAGTCTCCTAGACCACAGAAACTAACTGTAGGTAAGTGTTAGCTTTGCTTTCTTCCACAATACATTTTCTTAAAAATAAAATCGATTCAAAGGCTTTCCCACCCCGCATCCCATTGATTCCATCTTGTTTGCAAATTTTGGTAAATTCTTGCAAACCCTGAATAAATTTCCTGCTATTTTTTCTGCAAGGATTGTGAATGCTCTAACCCTGAGAATGTCTTCACCTGATTTCTTTGTTTCAATGAAAGTGATCAAGGCCATTTTAATTAAAACTGGGATGTTGGAGGAGCTGTCAAGGTCGTAAAGATATCAAAACCCCACATTTGTGCCCATGTGCCCATGTCCTGCAAAAGGGGCACATTAGCACAACTATGGGACCCCCCACCCCCAAGTGCAAGTGCATATTTTCAAATGAACAAAATGCTTGTGTTAAAAAAAATCTGATTCCATCAATGACTGGATGAAGGAACTTGACAATCTGTGAATTCCTGTGTCTCCATGGAGGGGGAGAGCCAAGTCTGTGAATCCTTTTAAGGGGTTTGGCTGGCTGGTTCCACCCTCCCGCAGCCAATTTCCACTGCCTCGGAGACCCCAAGCTGCCTGGCACATGGGTTGGTCTCTGGACAATCCAGTTTCTGTTAGATCTTTCTCCTGCCAACTGGCATGTAGCTGCAGCGCTTCCCCTTGCTAGAGTAGAAGGCAAGATGAGGGATGGATGACCACACTTGTGGGTCTTCTGACCCAACAACCCCATCTGAAGTTGTCTCTCCTGGACCTGTTTCCATGCTAACTGGCCTCTTTAAGGACAACTGGGTATCTTTAAGAACCAGTTCCTGGATCGACCAGCTTTCTTCTTTTGTCCTCACATCCAAGTTTCTTCTTCATTCTGAGAGGAGGCCACTAGTCAGAGTCAAGGCTTATCTGCTTTTTATGGGTCCTAAGACCCCCAGGAGCCTTCTTCGATGAAGAATGGAGTTTAAAAAGAAATGTGGAGGTTCTTCTGATTTCTCAGCCAAGGAGCTGAGGTTGTGAGCTACACAGGAGAATCTTGAATCCAGATCCCAGTGGTATTGTGACTCTCCTAGGACAGTTGTCCTAATTCATAACAACAGTGCTTGAGGCTATTATATATGTGGGTTCATCGCTTCTAAAATACCCCGGACTCCAGAGGCATTTCCTCACACGAGGACAATGTTCTCCTTCAAGCAGAGTAGCCGGTATGCTAGCATCTTGCTGGAAATTGAAAAGAGATAGAGATACAGACTTTCCTCCAGCTGTCAGTGCCGACGCTATTTCATGCCCGGGAGGCCCCTTCTGACTCGCTCTGTTTCTATGTAGAGAGAGCTGAACGCAGTAATGTTTTACAATGGAACCGAACAAGTCAGAACTCCGTTATATCAGTCTATCAAGCTGTTATGCGGGATTATATATAATGCTATCACCAGCTATTGCCTGCTAGCTTGCCGTCAGAAATTTAAAGAGCTATAACCATTTTTCCCCGGTTGTCATACTGATAACGTCCTTTGCATGTGTTCTCTTCTGCTGCTGGAGATGAAGTATCCCAACGTAGAGAGATTGGGAATTTTTTGCATATTACGGAGGACTTGGCTTTCCTATCTCTTGTACTCCTGAGGGGCAAAGTCTACTCTGATCTCGTTAGTCCTGGTTGCAGTAACGGCTATGGATGTCAGGAGGAAAAATGAGTCCCCCTGTTGGGGGAAAGACAGGTGGACAGTTTGCACCCAAGCTCCCCTCCCACCCGAGCTGAGGAGGATCCAGATGGCTTGTTCCACTTTGATATTGACTTTTGTGATGTCAGTACTATCTTTCTATGTTGTCTGCATTCTGACAGCAAAAAATAAATGTATTTGGAAGGAGGCTGGCAGGGGGGCAGTCTCTCGTTCATGACAGGCGGTGGTATTCACCTTCAGGTTCTGAACAGAAGGAGCAAGAGGGCACCAGCTGAGTCAGGGTGGGTTAAACCCTTTGAATCTCCTTCAAGATTGCCTAGTGAACGTTTTGCACTAAACGTGAGAGAGAATCTGTTTCAGAAGCGTTTTCTGGAGGAGAGGAGAGCATACGTGGGACCCAGGCCTTGAGCCCATCAGAAGGGGTCCGGAGGGACAGGTTGCTCATCTGGAAGGTCTCCGTCACTCTCGCTGTCCTGCTTTCCAGAAGCAAGCACCCCACTGAGGATGGGGCCAGCAGCCGTACCGAAAGGAGGGTCCCCGGGGAAGTTTCATCTTGGAGTCCGTTCTTTAGTCTTCTCTTTCCATGCCAGTTTATGCTTGTCCAGCCCTGTCTCCCCAACACTACAGCAGAATCCCACACAGGTGGGGCATAAAGGGAATACTCTGCGCCTTGCCCCCATTCTTCTATAAGAGGATCCTGAGAGTTGCTTTGCTCCACTAATGAACTAAGATGTACAATCACACCAAAAGGAAAATGACTGCTGGGAAACAGTTTTTTTGATCTAGAAAGTGAATGACTATGGTGAACTCTAATTGTGAAGGTTGCATTTCAAAGCTGAAATACCAGAGGCTCCGTATCTCTGTACCAGCTGCCCGGAGAGGTGGTGGGCTCTCCCACACTAGAGGCATTCAAGGTGAAAACGGACAGCCACCTGAGTGGGATGGTGTAACGTGGTGTCCTGCAACAGCAGGGGGATGGCCTTGATGGCCTTGATGGCCTCTTCTAACTACTATTCTATGATTCTGTGATTCTTTTCCATGACCTCTTGGAATCATCCCCTTTCTCAACATCCCTCCAGACACTTATCAGTAAATTTTCGAGAGGGTATCTCAATGACTTGGTGGTTTCTTCCCAAATCACCAGTACATAGTGGGGTTACTGACAATACGGTAGCATCTCAGAGAGAGAACAATTAATCCTTCTTCCTCTTTCTTGGCGAGCTATTGATCTAATTAATTGCTGTTTCTGAATTAAGACACTGCTTCGGAGGCATCTCATGTTACTAAAAAGATGTGTAAATACCGGTTAACAAACTAGTGCATGATAATGTCTAATTAGGGAAGAAAAATTCAATTTCAACCTTAGAAGTGTGGTGGAGAGCATGGGAGGAGTTAGGAAGAAAGGGGAGCTGCAGCCCTGGCAGCTTCTCACGTAAGAAGCTATCTCCACCAGGACTCTTCTACCACTGAAGCACTTCCCACTAGTTGTCGCTTTGTTTTCTCACCTTGCCTGATGGAACCCTGCGTTGGCCATCCCCAAAGGGGTGGTTCAGCGCTTCCCTGAAACAGCTGGGTGGGCTACCAGATTTGGCTGGTTGCTGCCCACATTGCTTGAGCAACTTCTCTGCCAGGAACACCGCAGGAGCAGGTGAGATTAACGGCAGAGCCTACTGCCAAGGTTCTGAGCCTGAGCTGTAGGAAGCAGATGATCATGGCTGTTCTGAGTCATTGGAAAACATAGAAACATAGAAACAGAGCGAGTCAGAAGGGGTCTCCCGGGCCATCTAGTCTGACCTCTGGCACCAGCCGGCTCCACTCACGACATGCCCACCATGTGAATGTCCAGCCTATCCTTGAACACCCGCACCGATGGGGCCTCAACAACCTCTAGTGGAAGCCCATTCCACACCCTCGAGGTCCTGACTGTCTGGAAGTGCTTCCTGGCATCCAAACGAAACCTTGGCTCCCTGAGCTTTGCTCCATTGGAGCGCGTCCTGCCTTCCTCTGCAGGGGAGAACAGGTCTCTACCCATCTCCATGTGACATCCCCTCACATACCTGCATGTCGCCAACATATCCCCTCTGAGTCTCCTCTTCTCCAGGCTAAAGAGACCCAGTTCCCTCAGTCTCGCCTCATATGGCATCCCCTGCAAACCAGGCACCAACCTTGTGGCCCTGCGCTGCACTGACTCCAACATGGCTATATCCTTCCTGTAATGAGGGGCCTAGAACTGAGCACAATACTCCAGTTGCGGGCGCACCAGAGTCGTGTAGAGTGGTAGTAATACCTCTCTTGATCTAGAAGCCACACTTCTGGCTATGCAACCAAGGGTGGCGTTCACCCTCTTGACCACTGCATCACACTGCTGGCTCATGTTCAGCCTGCAGTCAACCAGCACCCCGGGGTCCCTTTCACAAGTGCTGCTCTCCAGCCACTTGTCACCTAACCTGTACTTATGACAGCTATTCCTATGCCCCAGGTGCAAGACCTTGCACTTATCCACAATAGAAACATAGAAACTTCCGCCTGTCCATGTGGACAGGGATGGGCTAGATGGACAAGGGGTCCATCTCACTATAGAGCGGCTTCCTATTTGAAAGAGCAATCTTGAGAAACGTGGTTGATGTAGCAAAGAAGGTACTGTCATGACCAGAAGACTGGGCCTCCTGTCTTCAGGAATGAGGCCAGAAGCTCTGAAGAGGTGGCTGAGGAGGGATTGTCCTCAGCACTAATCTTTCTGCAAAAAGCCAAGTGGCTGAGGAACCCCAGGAGCCTTCTGGCCTGGAACAGTCTTGGTCTCTTCATGGGAGCCTGAGGCTTCCAGGGCTGAAGCTGCTACAAAGCTAGTTTCCCTACAAGGTTGGAGCCACCACTGGCAAGCCCCCTTTCAATCCAGGAAGCTTTTTCCAGCAGGGGGAGCTCTAACCACCCTACTTGTGTATCGGTCTCCAGCCTGGGCAACACCTGGAACTGTCCAAGGTCCTGCTTGGTCCTGGCCATTTGTGGGATACTCTGCTCGGGCTGGAAGCACCAACAGAACAGAACAGAACAGAAGGGATGCTACCAAACAAAAGGCAGCTTATTTCACCTCCCTGACTATATTTCCTGAATAGAATGTAATTGAAATTGCAAGCCATAAAAGAGTGCCTTGGGTTAAGGCTAAGTTCAGATCCGATCTGGTTATCATGGGCTGGATCAAACCACATTCTGAACCAGGTAATGATGCACTTGACCCACATTTCCTATTTTTGTTTAAAAACTTCAGCATCCCATCCCTGTCTTGGGGACCTCCTGACTGTTGTGAGCTGGTCTCTTCCCTTCTTCCTCTGGTTCTAAAACTCAGGGCAATCCTTTGAAAATGTACTTCCTTCATTAAAGAAGGAACAGACAGCAGCACAGCTTGTGCTCTAAACAGCCTTTGACCAAAGGTGGAAAGGGAAGCCTCTGCCCATGTCAAGAACTGAATCCAAACTGGGGGCTTTCCCGCAGTCCCTCCCTTTCAGGAAAGCTGCTGGCTGCATGCTCAGGGGGCTCTCGCTGGTGGAGAGCGAGATGGCATGGAGGGCAAAGTCCGTCCAATGGAGCAGGTTGTGTCTCCTGATGTCTCCTACCTGGCTCAAGGACTGGGCCTTGCACCCCCTCCATCCCCTCCTGAAAGCCCTCCCTCCCCTTCCAAGGTGGGTTGATTCTCATGCTCAGCCTACGAAAGCTTCACCAGGCAGAGCTGAAGGAGCTCAAGGGCCTCGCCCCACCCCTCCTCTTCCTCCCTCTCCTCCTGGCCTTGCTCAGAATCCAGCGACTCCCATTGAAGGGTCTGCAATGTGCAAGGGGCTGGTCTCCTCTCTGCAAGGGGACTGGCAGTCTTGCATATAGTAGGAGTGTCTCCAGGGTGGTCTTCAAGGCCATGGGCCCTGCAGGTCCACTGAGTCCAGACTCCGCCTAATACTGTCCAGATAAACTGTAGCTACCACCTACATAGGAATAGCTGTCATAAGTACAGGTCAGAGGACAAGTGGCTGGAGAGCAGCACTTGTGAAAGGGACCTCGGGGTGCTGGCTGACTGCAGGCTGAACATGAGTCAGCAGTGTGATGCAGTGGTCAAGAGGGCCAACGCCACCCTTGGTTGCATAGCCAGAAGTGTGGCTTCCAGATTGAGAGAGGTGTTACTACCACTCTATACGATTCTGGTGCCCCCGCAACTGGAGTATTGTGCTCAGTTATGGGCCCCTCATTACAGGAAGGATATAGCCAGGTTGGAGTCGGTGCAGCGTAGGGCCACAAGATTGGTGGCCGGTTTGCAGGGGATGCCGTATGAGGCGAGACTGAGAGAACTGGCTCTCTTCAGCCTGGAGAAGAGGCGACTCAGAGGGGATCTGTTGGCAACATACAGGTATGTGAGGGGATGTCACACGGAGATGGGTAGAGACCTGTTCTCCCCTGCAGAGGAAGGCAGGACGCGCTCCAAGGGAGCAAAGCTCAGGGAACCAAGATTTAGGGTGGATGCCAGGAAGCACTTCCTGCCAGTTAGGACCCCGAGGGTGTGGAATGGGCTTCCACGGGAGGTCATTGAGGCCCCATCGGTGAGGGTGTTCAAGGACAGGCTTGACATGCACGTGGTGGGCATGTCGTGAGCAGAGCCGGCTGGAGCCGGGGGTCAGACTAGGTGGTCCGGGAGACCCCTTCTGACTTGCTCTGTTTCTATGTTACAGCTGTATGGAGAGAAGCAGAGCTTCCTATATTGGTCTGCATCATGCAAAGCTGGCATGTAGGCTGAGATATACTAACTTTTAGAAGCTGGTAGAGCAGGTGCGTAGTGAACACAGAAAAAATAGATTTATTTCTGGAACAGAAGTTCCAGAACCAAGTGGCCATCTGATACACATGACTAATGATTCTAATATCCCAACCTAGTACAGAAATATGTAGGGCATAGAAAGGAGATGAGTGAGACATGATAGAGGAATGCAAAATTGTGCAAGATCATGTGGTAGAAGCAAAGAGGAGGACGTGTCTTTCTCCCTCATCATGTTAGAAACCATCCCATGAAGCTGATTGGTGGGAGATGTCGCCAGACAGATCAAAGGAAAGACCTCCTCATCCAGCACAGAATCAAGCTGTGGAATTCACTTGGACAGCTTGCAAAGCTGACCACCAATTCGGATGGGTTTAAGAGGGGATTGGACAAGCTCATGGAGGAGAAGGCCAGCCATGGCTGTTAGTCCTGGTGGCTACATCCCACCTTCAGCATCAAAGGCAGTATGCCCACATCCATCAGTTCCTGGGGAACTGGACAGGAGTGTGTGGTTATGCACCTCTCCTGCTTCGGCCCTCCCAGCAGGACCCGGGTTGTCTACTGGATGAACAGAATTCCCGACTGCAAATCTCTTAATTCCTGACTTCTCCCTCTTCCTCTGCCTAGTGAGTCAATTTGACCGCCATTCTTGGTGGCCATCCCAGAGTTCTCATGACTCAGGTGCTGAAGAAGACCTTGAAGACTCAGGGGTGGGAGCTGTGGAAACTCAGGGGAAGCAGTGGACCCTGAAGCAGCCTCAAGCTCACTGCCACAGGTTCCCTGGCTGACCAGGAGAGTGGGAATGTTTTGAAGAGCCGGGGTGGTCCAAGAATGGGAGGAGCTATACCCTTGCCTGGTCCTTGGCCCCATGAGGAGGAGCTGCGAGAGAGGAGCTGCACTGTCTGAGAGCTTGCATAAGGTCTTGCCGGCTGGTCCTTCCCCTGCAGGAGCCACCATGGGGGTGGAGCCCTCAAAGGCAGGGGTCTGGGGGAGAAGATCCCAGTTTTGGCCCCTTTGGCCTGTGCAGAGGCTTGCCTTCTAGCTCATGGGAGGGTTTTTAGAGCTACTCGGAGCTGCAAATGTCACTCAGCATCTGCATTGCAAGGAGGCAGCGTGTTGGTTCCCGAGGGCAAGAAGGGAAGGGCTGAGCCCTCAGCACTCTGAGCCTGCCCAGTTCTCCGAGAGTCTGCTCTCTGACTTCATCTGCAGGCCCAACTCTGTCCCCTAACTCTTCTCGGGAACCCTTTCTATCCTTATCCTTCACCACCACCATCTCCATTCCCGCTTCTAGCTGACTCTCTCAAGTGATGCTAACTGCACCCTACTTCCGACGGCTCTCCTCCATCCTTCGTTCATTCTTTCATTGAAGGAAGCCCTGTGCAGGTAGTTTGGCCCATGAGATCATTTGTGTTACCTCCCTCCGCTGCCTTGGCCCTCTTTTCCACGAAGATGAAGAACTCTGCTTCTGAAAGCCTTTCTGGGCACAAAGACGGCGGTGTTTCATTATCTCCCTGAAATGATGCTCTGGCATTTAGCTTTAAGTATTTTCCATTTCCCTCAGCATCCGACCTTTCCTTTGCTCATACTCCTTTTGCTCAGCTTGGCAACGAGCAGCCATTACCCACTTCATTCAGCCAGTGCTGTCCATTAGCATTCATCATTCCACCTTCTTGAGACTCCAACTTCCTTGCACGTTCTCTCGCCCACCCCAACGCACCGCTCACCCGCTGCCTCCATCTGGAAGGATTTTCATCTTGTGAGCGATCTGGCCAGCCACTCTGCACCAGAAGCTGAATGATGTGGAAAGAGGCACTGAAGCAGGCAATGGAGGGAGAAACCCTTCAGAGTTCTGGGCGGTTACTGTCAGCCATGCTTCTTTCCAGTGATAAAGGCAAAAGGAGAAATGATGCACCATGGCCCATTGACTGGTGGATCATCTTCCCCTGACATACCAAGAAGGTCCACCAACAGACCATTCATGTTGCCCAAGGCTTCCATCCTGTAACGACGACGGGAGGTGGATGAGGCCCCATCGGTGCGGGTGTTCAAGGATAGGCTGGACAGGCACATGGTGGGCATGTCGTAAGCGGAGCCGGGGGTCAGACTAGATGGCCTGGGAGGCGCCTTCTGACTCGCTCTGTTTCCATGTTTCTATGTTTATCTTCTAATACTGCCTGTTTCACCATTGAGGCACACCCCCCAAAGTTGCTTCTCCCTTCCGTTCTTTTGAGGAAACAAAACGGTTGCATTGTTAGAACTGGAAAAGAAAGAAAGGCCATGATGAGCTGGGTCCTTTGGAGCATGAAAGATGTGCTTAGATGAATACTGGGGAGGAAGAAAGCAGGAAATTCCAAGGGCAAGAGAAGTGAGTTCCCAAGCTTGGCCTGGTCCTTGAACAACAGAAATGTTTTCCATCACTGACTGCGGCAAGGATTGTCCATCCGTACAATGTTTTTCTCTTGCCGTGAAAAGACTTGTGCAATGAACAGGGGAACAGAACACCAGCTGAGAAATATATCTCACCTGGAGCTGTGTCTCTGCCACTATGATCATCCTGTTGGATAGTAAAGAAACTACTTTTGAGCCCTGTTTCATGGGAGAGAACGTGGTGGCGGGTTTCTCGTAGGGGGTGCAGGCCTTTTGTACCGCCTTAGTTCCAAGTGGCCATGCTTCCAGGGTCAGTCCTCTCTCTAGGGTCCTGCAGAATTGCTGGTGGGGAACATGTTGAAGCCTTTCATTCCATGGGTCTCCCCCTCCCATAGTAATATCAGAACAGTGAAAAGGATAAGGTTTGGGGATAGACGAAACAGAAACATTTCTTCACGGAGTGTGTAACCAACTCGGGGTATTTGCTGTCATGTGATATTTTGGTTGCCAGTAGCTTAGATGGTATCTGAGGGGAAACAGGGCAATTCACGGAGGGAGTGTTGGCTGTGGCTTCAGATATGCAGGCAGTCTTTCTCTGCATAGCTCACGTTGGCATTCATGCCCACTAAAAATCATAGACTAGTGTAATTGGAAGGGGCCAAGAAGGCCATCAGGTCCAGCCCCCTGCTGGGGCAGGACACCCATTTACACCACCCCACTCAGGTGGCTGCCCAGTTTCTTTTGAATGTCTCCAGTGAGGGAGAGCCCACCACCTCTCCAGGCAGCTGCTTCCACTGTCGGATAGCTCCGAAAGTGAGGAAGCTTTTCCTGATGTCCAGCCTGGATCAGGTTTACTGCAACTTGAGTTCATTATGCCGGGTTCTGCACTCCAGGATGAATGACAAGAGATCCTGTCCTTCCTCTTTGTGACAACTTTTCAGGTATTGGCAGAGAGCTATCATGTTCCCCCTCCTTGTGTAACAATTATCCATAGAAAAATGTCCCATTACACAAAGGGTTCCTTCCTCCATGGCTAATTCTCATAGCAGAGGGGCCAGTTATGCTGGATGGATGCAACACCTCTCCAAAAATTGGGGGAACTCATGACCTAAGGTCATGAGGACCTTTTTCCTATTTCTAATTGTTATGAAGGGGTAGGGAAGAAAAAGGGGAAAAGGAGAATGGGGAGAGAAGGACAGAGAATGTTGCATAGAAACACAGAAACAGAACGAGTCAGAAGGGGCCTCCTGGGCCATCTAGTCTGACCCCCGGCTCCAGCCGGCTTCACTCATGACATGCCTACCATGTGCATGTCCAGCCTGTTCTTGAACACCCTCACCGATGGGGCCTCAACCACCTCCTGTGGAAGCCCGTTCCACACCCTCGGGGTCCTAACCATCAGGAAGTACTTCCTGGCATCCAAATTGAACCTTGCTTCTCTGAGCTTGCTCCATTGGAATGCGTCTTGCCCTCCATTGTGGGGGGGGGGGTCATGACCCACCCCCTCACATACCTGCATGTCGCCAACAGGCCCCCTCTGAGTCTTCTCTTCTCCAGGCTGAAGAGACCCAGTTCCCTCAGTCTTGCCTCATACGGCATCCCCTGCAAACCAGCCACCATCCTAGTGGCCCTTCGCTGTACCGATTCCAACTCACTATGTCCCTCTTGCAATGAGGGGCCCAGAACTGAACACAGGACTCCAGTTGTGGGCACACCAGAGTCGTACAGAGTGGCAGGACTACCTCTCTCGATCTAGAAGCCACACTTCTGGCTATGCATGCAGGGTTGGTGCTCGCCCTCTTGGCTGCTGTGTCTCGGTTGCCCTCTTTTTGGGGTTGTCTCCACGCACTGTTGAAATGTACAACCTGGAAGGTTGCATGTGCAGCTTTAGACTGAAAAAAGCTCCCCATCTTCAAGCTGCCCCATCCTGAAGCTGACCTGGCAGTGGCGTATAGAATGTTATTTTGCAGTTGTCAGAAAGTCAGCTTAGGATGGGGTGGTTGATATAAAAGTAATGGGATTACACCATTATAAGCATTATTTCTGATTCAGTTCATTTCCCCAGCAGCAGGAACAAAGAGATTAGAAATAGACTGAACAGGAACAACGGGGCTGAAGAGCTTCAAAATAGCATCAGAAACGACATGATTACTAATTATAGTGAGTAGGAAAAGACAGAAAAAAGTAGTAGAAAACTGATTTCAATACATAGGACAGTCAGACTAGCACAAACAAGTGTTGGAGATTGGTACTGGAGGCAGACTTCATTCTCCTGAGATTGTCAAAGTGCATTAAAAACACTCAAGATGCTAGTCCTTATGACTGTGAAAAGTTCAGTGGTGTATATTTATGGTGCAATTGGGCAAGTGTGATGAGAGGTGTGCCTGGCACTGACATTTTTTCCATTTCCTGCTTTATTTTCCCAATATTTTAAGTGTTAAAGTGTTTTAAGATGGGATTTTATTTGAATTTTGTCTTCTGATGCCATACCCTTTTCTCATTGTACTACCGTCCTGGAACTTTTTAGTGAAGGACAGTATACAAAAGCGTTAAATAAATAAATATATAAAATGAGAGGTGGCATGATGTGGCTCTTTGCCCTCTCTACAAAGAATAGAAGCAGAAATAAATATATGCTAATATAGATTCACAAAATTTATAGAAACAGAGCAAGTCAGAAGGGGCCTCCCGGTCCATCTAGTCTGACCCTGACTGTAGATGATAGAATCTGTTTCTCTTGGTGCAGAACTTTCAGGTGTTGGTGGTCATTTCTAAGGATTAGGTCCAGATGGCTCTGGAAATAAAGCTAATTGTTCTCTCTCATGGAGGGATGAATAGAAGTTGGCACCGAAGGCGTAATGGAAAAAGTGGCAAATCATAGAATAGAATTCATGTGGCTGGAACGGCAAAGTTAGGGGAAGGCCTTCTAGTCCAACCATCTGCTTGCTGTCAGAAATCCCCAGCAGGGAAGAAAATCTTTGGGAAATGGCAGAACAGATCTCACTAGATTGGCGGATTTGTGCTTCACGAAAAAGGGGGACAAAAGAAGGCCCAGACTAATTTATGTGTGCAAACTTAGAAGTGAAATGCAAAGGGTCTCACTCCAGCAGGGAAGACAAACCCCAGGCGGCTTATGCACCTAGGTGCTCAGTCTATACTCTGGTGATTAATTGTGAATGGGCAAATTCTAGCGCCCTTCCTCCTCCTCCTCCTCCTCGTCCATCATTACATTTATAGCTCACCTTTCTTTCTCTTGCAAAGAAAACAAGGCAGCTTACAAGTGTTTCCTTCTTATGGCTCTTTATGTTTAAGCCAGACTTGGACTGGGCAGCCCTATAATTAGAGAACTGTTCTTGGACACTGCCCCAGATAGAGGACCACCCACCCTCTTTGTTCACCTGCTGGCTTTTTTCTCTTCCATGTGTAGCAGCTCAGCACATCTTGATTTTTCTGAACTTGACTCAGTTACTGTGCAGTTAGGAAAGTTCCTGTCTCTGGAAGGAGCTGCATGGGAGCTGTTTAAAGGCACCCAAGTTTCTTCTGCGAGTTACAGATAGCCCATCATGGCCAAATCCACCATCATCATCAAGTTATGACTATAATTATGAAGTATGCAAAGAGTCCAAATTATTAAATTTCAACTTTCAAGAGAGAGCCCCGAACACACACGGAGTAAGATACTTTGATAAGGAGGAGTGCAAGTACATAGACAGTATTTTGGTGAATCGGTCTTGTGATGCATCTCTAAGTCTTATGCTGGAGAAGGGTGGAATAAAAGCCTTTTTGGTGCCTTACTCCAAGGTCAGGTCTAATTTCCCAGCAATGCTTCTGTCTCCCACTTCTTCCCTCGGAGGTGCTTACAGCCCAGTTCTGAGAGACTTAAACATTCTGCAAAGCGCTTAACTTCTCTTTCCTCCTTCCCCTTCATTTTTTAAAAGGGAGAAATACAGTAGGGAAAGTGGGGGCAGGAGGTGCTGTGTCTGTCTCTCCCGTGGAGAACCTGGCAGACTGACTGCCCACACAGACTCTGATTGGCTGCTTCTGGGCGAGGAAGATGTCTACGAGAGTTTCCAGATGCCTGGGAACATTCATCAAGTACTGGAGTCTGCCTCAACTCTGGCAAATCTTTCGTTTCTAGCCTTCTTGTCCTTCCAGTTTGCTGTTCAGTCACAAGGTCATAACGGATCAAGGGAAAGGACTATCTAACCCAGCACTTGGTTCCCACAGAGAGACCAATAAAATGCCCCAATGTGGACCCAGGGCCGTCTGAACAGCGTGATGGGCCCCGGGCAAAGCAGGGTGCTGGGGCCCCTACGACAACTACAACTACGGTTAATTTTGGAAGTTTTCCAATTTTCCAAGGGTTAACATGCACAGATTAGTATGGGGCCCACGGGCAAGTGCCCTTCAGGCCCACGCGTTACGTCGGCCCTGTGTGGACCTCACATCCATGTGCCCCCCATCCATGCTCTCCAACCACTTGTATGGAGAAGCCTCGTGCCATCCTCCTCAGCAGCCGTGGGAAATCTTGTCTCTTCAGTCCTGAGTTCGGTTGCAGGGATTGGTCCACTGCCGGTCCATGCCACTTCCAGGGGAACTCAGTTGTAGGTCTGGACCATCCAAGGTCTGCATTGTTCTTGTTATGAGGTATTAAGTGTCTCTGACTTAGGGTGACCCTATGAGTGACAGCCCTCCAAGATGTCCTGTCCATGAGAGTCCTGCTCCAAGGCCGCAGCTTCCTTGATGGAATCCACCCATCTCCCGGTTTGCCTTCCTTTTCTCCTTCTGCCTTCGACTTTCCCTAGCAGGATGGTCTTCTCCAGGGAGCCTGGCCTTCTCACGTGCCCGATGCAGGACAGCCTCAGCTTCATCCTTTTTGCTTCCAGGGAAAGCTCTCGCTTGATTTGCTCGAGGACCCCTTGGTTGTCTTGCTGTTGGTCCAGGGTTTTCACAAAGCCCTGTACACACCATCATTTTTGTATGTATCCTTCTCGTATGCCCATTTTATATGGAAGTGCTGAGCCCAAAACTGCCGTGAAATAGGCAAAGAACTTGGTACAGCTCCAAAGGACCGCTATGTTCCATTCCACATATTAGTGCAGGAAACGTGTATTAGACTATTTTTAAACATTGTGCATTCCAAAAATTCTCTCCCATTCCTTAGTCATGATTCCTGGCTTGCCTGTGGCCCTGCTTCGAGCTCACTCTCTGATTCAGGTGAAGCATCTTCCAGCTGGGGTCCAGGGCTAGGGAGGGACCAAGAACCTGCCTGGAATGCTCTTGCCAGTTTAGTATTGTTGACACTGCACTAGATGGACCAAAGGTTGCTTCCAATTTTCTTCTGGGTTGGCAGCAAGTCTCGGAGGGAAATGATGCTTTGCACATCCCTTCCCAGTGATGAATGGACATGTCAAGCATCTCCTCCAACCAGAGCACCCGGGACTTGTAATTTCCCCGGGAAAAGAGATCATGAGCTTCTACTCCAGCTTCTACTCTATTGCCTGCCTTTTCTCCTACTGCAAGCAAATCTTGTGGTGTCTTCTTGCTGAAGGGGTGGGGTGGCTAGCACTTGCCAGATGAAAGCGGGGGGGGGGGGGGCGGTTTGTCTCAGCAGCTTCTGCCTGCAGTAGACCACTGGTCTGAAAGGTCTCAGCAGGGCACGCCCGCTTCAAATCCTCAAGATGCCCATCCAAACTTTTACTGGAGGAGTCCAAAGCATCAGGACCTGCCTCGAGCTGGATTCAAAATCAGTTGTGTTAAAAAAAAAAAAAAAGGCAAGCAAGTGATGTGTACGGCAGGCAATGCTTTGAATTCTTCAGTGAGAGCACGGAGACATGCTCCTTTGTGAGGGAAACGGAAGAAAAAGCATCGTCTTGCAAGTAACGTTTTCTTTTCTGATATTCACAGCAGATGCGGGAATGCGTGCCTTTTTAAATCAAACTGTCAGCCCATGTGGGGGTTTTTCATTGTGTGTGTGCGTGCGTGTGGTGAGGGCGCTCCTTCATAGTGTAATCCAGGAAGGCTACTAGTTAACAACTTGAGCTGTTGCAAGGAGACGCAGAAGCGTGATGGAGATTGGATGTTGGCAGCGCATGGGTGCCAACATCCAGTGTTCAGCCAGAGGTCAAAGGACAACCCAGAATCAAATGCTCTTTCTATCCCACACTCCTTTCCTAACCCCTTGGAGTCCCAGGAACTATGGAAGGGCTTCATTTGTCTCTTGCTTGAAGGAACACTAAGGCTCAATTCAAGATGTTCCTGGGTTGCCCCTCTCCGATATTCCTCTTCGGGCGTGTGTCTTACATGCCCCTTTCCTTAAAATGCTCACCATGCTCCATGATGTGCCAGGTTGTCTGATGATAATCCACCAAGCAAAGCATATTTGCCATGACGCCGTTTCTTTGGGAAGCTTTGGGAGATAATGCAGATGTGGGAATATCTTGGCATCTCTGGCTCTCACGACGGAAATTTACAACCTGACCCTGTGTACTCTGAAGCTGAACCGATGGGATTTGCTGGGTTTGGATTTGCCTCTGAACGGCACTGGATCGCAGGCATGATCTCAGATCTAGGATGGACAGCTTCCGAGTGCCCATTAGGGGATGCATAAACTGGATTGTGCGATGCCCAGTGTTTCGCATGGCTTTCCCTCCCCAGAGCCACTGCGAACTCCAGCTGATGTGCTCTGTGTGGGCCTGGGAGCATGTATTCCTTAGAATGTCTTTCCTGATATGCCGTTACAAAGCGTCTTAGGGGCAAAGGTCCTTTTGGTTTTCCCAAGCAATGATTTACCTCCTCAATTTACTCACTTCTGACACTGTGCTGGCAGTGATTCTGCTACAGTATTTGGCCTTTCGATTCTGCATTTCTCATTTTCTTGCTTGGCGTCCCATTCCCCACTTGCTGAACTGAGGTCTAACGAGAATTTCTAAAACTGACTTAGCATGTACAGGTTGCTTCTCCTTCAGATTCATGCCAAGTTCCCATCTTCGACATTATCAAAGCTCACACAGGCATTGGAAATACATGGCAAAAAGGAAAACAAAACAAGCACATGCGTGTACTTTTTTAGGATGCTTTTTTTGTGGTGCTTTATCACCCTGCCAACAAAAGTGTGTATAGTCAAGGCTATGGTTTTCCCAGTTGCAATGTATGGCTGTGAAAGTTGGACCATAAGGAAGGCTGAGCACTGAAGGATTGAGGCCTTGGAATTGCGATGCTGGAGGAGACTCTGCGAGTCCCTTGGACCGCAAGGCGATCAAACCAGTCAGTCCTGGAGGAGATCAGCCCTGACTGCTCTTTAGAAGGCCAGATACTGAAGATGAAACTCAAATACTTTGGCCACCTAAAGAGACGGAGGGACTCACTGGAGAAGAGCCTGATGCTGGGAACAACTGACGGCAAAAGGAGAAGGGGACGGCAGAGAATGTGGTGGCTGGATGGGGTCACTGAAGCAGTCGGCGTGAGCTTAAGTGGACTCCGGGGGATGGTGGAGGACAGGAAGGCCTGGAGGAATGTTGTCCGTGGGGTCACGATGGGTTGGACATGACTTTGCAACTAACAACAACAACAACTATTTGCAAAAGAATGCCATTTGCAAAAGAATCTTGCAGCCACACACATAATTTCACTAAGATTCCTTTCTGTTGTTGTAATTCGCCATCTTTGAATCAATGCAGTCACAATGCAGGACAGAAGTGAGGGTCAGAAAGTGTGTGCGTGCCACATTCTGGATAATTTTTCATTTGTCAGGGGACAACTGACTATTTCTATGCCATCAGTTGCATTTCAGAAATAAGATATGCAAGGAATATGTTGGGAAGATATTGCTGGCAGTGACTACTCTGCTGATTTTGTCTCCATCTCTCCTCCCACGATGAAGATAACAAAATGAGTTAGTTATAAGGGCTATGATTTGGGGTCTGCAAAGTTGCCCGATCAAATCAGCAAGTATAACGCTTGGAGACTCCCCTTGCATCCTGTTGGAGAATATTATAGCTCTGCATGCCTCCAGCAACTTGTCCATCTTAGAATCAGAGAACTGGAAAGAGGGATGGGGGTCCATCAAGTCCAACCCCTGCTCTGTGTAGGAATCTGGTTTTAAGTACTCCTGAAGAAGCGTCTGCCATTTCGGACCATCTGTATGGTTCATTGCCAGAAGGTCACACGGAGCTGCTCTTTGGGGCTTCATCCCATTCCCACCGGGCAGTGCTTGAGATCTGTTGGTGGGAAGGGTTCTGGCTCAGTGACAGAACACATGGTTGACCTGCCAAGGTCCCTGGCTTTTCCATGAGGGCTAAAAAAACCTCTGTCTGAAACCCAAGAGAGCCTTAGTTGCTAGCCCATGTCTACAGTGCTGGTCTAGATGGACCAGTGGTCTTTCTCTGATGCTTCTAGCCTTGAGACACCAAGGGCTTTCCTTCTCCTCCAGCCATCCAATGTGGACAGTAAAGAGAAGTCCACCAGAAACTGGTTCTCCACCATCCAGATGTTGCAGGACATTCATCTGCCTTCTCTCCAAGCCTGCCTACCTTCAGGCCAGGTGTGACAACAAGGATAGCAAGCAGCCTAGCTTCCTTATAGCCTGAAGTGCCTGATCCTGCCTCATCTTGGAAGCTAAGCAAGGCCAGGCTGGGATAGAATCTGGATGGGTGACCTGAGTGTGCGAGTCTATGAATATTGTGCTAAGTCACCCAGAGAGCTTCGGCTACGGGCAGTATAGAAATGTCATAGCAAGAATAAGGTTATGAATCTGTGCCCCCACTGGTCTGACAGCAGAAAGAGCAGGAAGAAGGAAAGCCAGCTCCCGAAAGCCAGCCACAGTGAGGAATCAACCCCGAGAGTTCCTACTCGGCCCCTCAAGGGGCAGCGGGTAGTTTCATGCTGGTGCAGTGGGGGAAGATGGGCAGCGTGCAGTGGGAAAGAGAGAGAGGTGGCGGCTTAGCTTTCTCATGAGAACCACTTCACTTCTCCTGTTGCCTAGTGTCCTCCATTCCAGCCTGCAGGGGGAGAGGTGGTTTTAAGTGGGGCTCCACAGAGCTCTCTCGTGAAGCAGCTTTACTTGCCGGCTGTGCACACACAATGCAACAGCGAGCCTTGTGTGTGCTCAGAAAGACATCTCCCCGAGTTCAATGGCACACTCATTTTCCAGTAAGTGTGCTTATGTCTGCCTCTTTCAAGTAATATGTCACTGAAAATTAGGCACAGGGCTCTTCAGAAGAAGCAGGACTTTTCCAGGCTGAATATGAGGAGTCACTGATATGTGGCTGCAAAGAGAGCAAACGCTCTTTTAGGCTGCATTAGCGGAAGGATCACTTCCAAAGCACGCAAATTCCTGATTCTCCTCTGCTCAGCCCTGGTTGGGCCTCATCTGGGTCCAGTCCTGGGCACCACAGTTGAAGAAAGAGGCAGCCAAACTGGAAAGGGGTCAGAGGAGGGCAGCAAGGGTGATCCTGGGACTGGCGACAAAGCCCTGTGAGGAGAGGTTGAAAGAACTGGGCATGCGTAGCCTTGAAAAGAGAAGGCTGATGGGAGATGCAAGAGCAATCTGCAAGTCCTTGAAGGGCTGTCACAAAGAGGAAGGCCAGGATCTCTTCTCCATCATCCCAGAGTGCAGGACACGGAATAATAGGGTCGAGTTACAGGAAGCCAGGCTCTGGCTGGATATCTGGAATACTTTTCGGACAGAGAGAGCAGTACGGCAATGGAACCAAAGACCTAGGGAGGTGGGGGGCTCTCCCACAGCGCAAGCATTCAGGATGCAGCTGGAAAGCCATCTCAGAGGGATGGTTCAACTTGGAGTCCTGCCCTGACCCAGTGGCCTTTCGGCTGCTTCCAGCTCTCCTGCTCTTTGATCCAAACCAGGTTTGTATACGCACTGGAGGACCGACCAGCCGAACCGCACATGGCCTCCATGGGGCGCGCCTTTCCTATGGCTCATGCCTCCAGCTGCATGTAGAAACCTTTCTTAGAGCACCTTTGGCGCAACATTTTTGCCTGCGGAGGTTCTTCACAATGGCTGCAAGTGACCAGTTGAAGGGAGGGATGCGTCGAACTGCTCGGTTCCACTCTGTAATTAATTTCTTCATTGAATAATTACAGGTTCCGTATCATAATTAATCCAGACACCAATGAAGAATCCAAATTAATTACAGATAAGCTGTAGCATGCCAACTAGGTCAGCAGAGTGCACCACAGCCTAGAAGTTAGGGAGAGTTATACTGATGCTGTCTTTTCTCGAAGGGACTCCAAGCTATAGGGACATCTCCACCACGCATGGTCGGCCCAGCTCCAAGAGCAGTGGCGCCACTGGGCCATCCATCAAGTTTCATGGGTGGGCGAAGAACTGTGTCTGGATCTGCTTAGTCCATTTCTGACAACACTCACCTACTGCTCACTTAACACTTTGAATGTAACATGGCCAACGTGACCTTGTCTGTCTATTGTCAGGAAAGCCTATGCTCAGCCGTGTTGCTGTGAAAAAGACGGAACACTGAAATACGGAGGGGGAATGTGGGCAAGTGGAAGTTGACGTTGGCGTTGATGCCATGTTGGAGGCCGGCCTTGGCTATACACAGCCTTCTGTGGCTTGGTGCCCTCAAGATGGGTTGGACCACAGGTCTGACCATGCTCTGCCAAGAGGGCTGGGGGATGAGGATGAGGAGGGCTGTGGTCCAGAAGCATCTGGAGGTCACCAGCTTCTTTGCCCTGGCTCTATGCACGTTTCTGATGACCACACTATCCTTAGATAAACAGGCAAGGCCTACTAAAAGCATCTGTTGGTACAGGCCATCAAGGTATCTCTGAGTGATGGAGGCCTTGCAAGTGACGCCCTGCCGAAAGTCCCTTCCATGGCAGCCCTGCTCGGCTCTGAAGAATTCTAGGCGGTGGCTTCCTGGATGGATTCCATCCATCTTCTCGTTGGTGTACCCCTCTTCTTCTGCCTTCCACTTTCCCTAGCATGATTGTCTTCTCCAGGGCGTCTGGCCTTCTCACGATGTGCCCAAAGTAGGACAGCCTCAGTTTGGCCAATTTCCCTTCCAGGGAAAGGTCTGGATTTGATCTAAGAGCCCTTGTTTGTCTTTCTGTTTGGTCCACGGTATGCGCACAGCTCTTCTCCAGTACCATGTTTCCAAAGCACCCATTTTCTTCAGGTTCCGGTCTTCGGCACAGTTGGAAAGAGAATGGCTGGGCACATCCGGTTCAGGGGACCTTTCTCAGGTGCAACTTCAGGTTCGCATGCCCAGCCTCACTTCTTTCCCTTCCCGCAACCTGACCTGCACCATTCCCACCTGTAGACCGAACCGATGCTTGGACAGCCCCGCCGTTCTTCTTCTAACCCTTGAACCTGTTGCAGCAAGTGCAGCCAGGGCTGGAGGGGCTTCTCTGCCCCCCCACGGGGAGCCCGCCTATTGTGCCACGCGCGCTTGAGGAGGGCACGGACTTGAACTGAGCTGAGCGGATGCGCTGCCAAGCCTTCCCGCGGCTGCAAGATTCGCGCCCGCTCCTGCTCCAGGCGGAGATGCCCCCGCGGGAGGTGGGAAGGGAAAGTGGCCCCTCCCCGTGGGCGGCCCCCTCCTCCTCGGGCCCCGCCCCTTCCCCCTTAAAGGGCCCGCGCTCCCGCGAGAATTCTCTTTCCATTCATTCCTTCGCCGAGGCGGACGGGGGTCAACCAGTGCGCAGCCGCGGCGCGCATGGCTGCGACTTATTTCGTGCCGCCTGGCGAGCTCTCTTTCACGCCGCCGGAGAAAGGACGGCGGAAAGTTCGTCACGTGCCTGGTGGGGGAGCGGGGGGGCGCGGCTCCGAGAGGCAGGGAGCGGCGGATGGGCTGGACCGCGGCGGCGGCGGCGGCGGCAGGGAGGGCGGCGGGCGCTGCCGCCACTGCGCGAGGCGCGCGCGGACCGCCGAGGCGCGATCGCTTCTGCTCGCGGCGCAAGTCGCCCCGGCCGGGGGGCTGCCCTGGGCGCCCCCTGCCGCCGCCCGTCCCCGTCCGGCCAGCCACCCACCCACCCGGCCTGCCGGCCAGCCGGCCACCCTGGCGGGGACGCAGCCGCACGGAGCCCGGACCCCTTCCCCGCGCCGAGACGCCTCCCGGGGGCGGGGAGAGGGCTGCTCCCGCGCAGCTCCCGCGCCGCGCCCGGATCCTTCCTTTGTGCGGCGGTCCCGCTGCTGCGCGCTCCGCCGGCTCGCCGGAGAGCTGGAGCCGCTGCCGCGCGGCGCGTCTGCGGGCCGTCGGCGCTCGGCTGGGGGAAGCGGGGGCCGGGGGGCGGTGCCGGGGCGGGGGAGCGGCCCGGGGCCGGGGCGTGCGCGCGGGCGGGCGGGCGCGCGCCCGGAGGGGTCCTTTCGCATCCTCCAGGTGCTCTGGTCCATTTCGTCGGGCGCCCTGCTGCTGCTCCTGCCTGGCTGACGCGGAGCTCCCGGTGCGTGCAGCGGACAAGGCGCAACCCCCGCGAGGCCAGCAACTTCGCTCCGCCGCTCCGACGCCCCTCGCGGGGTGGGGAAAGAGTTCGATCGCTTTTCCTGCGTTTTTCCCCGGCGCCCCGCCGCCGCCTCCTCGCGGGATCGCCGCCTCCGATTTTGCAAACATGAAAAGAAGAAAGGAAATACCTTCCGTGGCCGAGCAATAGTTGTTGGGTTTTTTAACCCCACCCCCGATGGATTAAAAATTGTAAAAGGGGGGGGCAACGTCTCTCTGCCTTTGGATCAAGGCATACCTTTACGCTCGTTGCTTTTTGCTGTTGAAGGTGCAAGGAAATACAGAATATACCAATAAAAAGAACTGGTCAGCCATTACTTTCCCGGGTTTACGCTTGGAAGACCCTCGCCGTTCTGTGCCCACACCCCCTCGCTCACATTCCTTGGGAGTCTCTTCTCCTGGTTGCCCCCCTCGGCCCCCGTGCTTCTCCTCCTCTTTCTCCTCCTCTCTCTCCTTCCCTCCCTCCCTCCCTATTCCACCGGGGGGTGGGGGAACCGAAGTTGGAGGGGGGGAGAAAGAGGGAGGGATAAGGCAGGCACGCGGGGGTTGTGCGGGCGGGCGGGGGTGCGAAAAAAGAGCCATGGACGGAGCCGCACTCTGCAACGGCTTTCGCCAAAAGCGGAGGTCCAGATCGCAGCGCGACCGGGAGAGGCGATGCCAGCGCGGATTACAAGGTGTCTCCGCCGGAGCCGAGCGCGGGGCGCCGCGCTGGACCAGAGCGCCTTCCATTCTCTCCTCCTCGGGCTCGGATCTTGAAAACAATGGCCAGCCGCCGCTCGCGCCGTCCTCCCGGCCCAAGCCCCCCCGGAGGAAGCGCAGGGAGTCCTCCTCCCCCGAAGAGGACATCATTGACGGCTTCGCCATGGCCAGCTTTGTCACTCTGGAAGCCTTGGAGGTAACGGCGCCGCGCCCTGGCGATCGCGCCCCGCGCCCCCCCAGCCCAGCCCAGCCCAGCCCAGCCCAGCCCAGCCCAGCCCGCACCGGGGCTGCAAGGAATCCGAGAAGGGGAGGGGCCCGCTGCGTTGCCTTATTGTTCGCTTGCGGGGGAAGGCGGCGGAGGGGTGTGGAAAGCGGCGGCTGTGCCGGGCTGGGAGGACGGGGATATAACAATGCAGACCTGGGCTCCCCACCCCGCCCCGCCCCGCCCCGCCCGCCGCCGCCGCCGCCGCCGCCGCCTTCCTCCAAATATTTATGGAGCGGCGAGGCAAATGTGCGTAAGTCTGCGCTTGCTTTGGCTGCAGCCGGAGGGATGCGCTGCTCGGAGGGAGGCAGCGGCGCGCTCTCCGCTGGCTCCGGTTCTCTCCAGCTGTTGCGGAGCGGCGATGCTTGATGTGGGGAGGGGGAGAGGGAAGAGGGTGCGCTGCTTGCCAGGGTATCAGGAGGGGCTGGCAGGAACTTGGGGGGCGTGCTTGGGTCACCCCTCCTGCATCTCCGGGCGGGTTGCCCCTGTCATGGGGGGTGCTGGGGAGAAAACCCCTCACTGTCATCGGAAAGGCCCCTTGGAAGCAAAGCAGGCACGGCGGCTGTCTTGTACTCCATCACGCCGCTCCTCTGCGAGCGACGAGGTCCGCCTGGGTGCCGCGTTTGGACCGGTGGAGAATTGATTTTGCGCTGCCTTTCCGCACTTTTCCCCGCTCGGGTCTGCTTTCCTGGAGGGGGCGGTTAAAGCGATAAGGGGCACGTCTGGTAGTTGTGGGAAGAAAGAGCTCCTGCCTTGACATGGGTTTTGTTTGGGGAGGGAAGGGAAGGATTAAGCAAGCGTCCGTCCTCGGTGCGCCCTCTGACCTGAAGCTGGCCTGCGGAAGGGGCCCGAGGCTGCAAGGCAGGATGTCCCAGGCTGACGGTCCAGGATGGGCGCCGTAAGATCCTCCGCGCTCTTTCTCCCACGCACATCCACACGCTCCTAAGTTGCTTTCTAGGCTTTGTCAATTTCATTCTTCCTTCCTGGGTCGATTTCAGAGAGTTTTCTTGGTGCTGGGTTGGATGTTTGGTTAGTTTCTTTCCAAAAACGCTGTATGACGCTTGTGTTTGCAGTGTACTGGCCAGGCTGGCCTTTTGAAGCTTCTCTTGCATGGACGTTGACAGGCCTTCAAGATCTCTGTGCTACACCTGCCATTCCTGTCAAACTAATGCTTGCCTTGGAGTTTATCGGCCCTTTCAGTTCAGTTTTGCTTCCGGTCACCATGGAATATGGGAGAAAAGGATCCCACTTCTGACGTTGCACAAGCTGAATTTACAGCCACAACTAAACTTTGGCAGTGCACTTCTAAGCAAATCCTGTTGATTTCCATGGCTTGCTCCTGTGTAAAGGGCTTAGAATTGCAGTTTCAGTCATTTTCCATGCTACAAACCTCCCTCTTTGTGTTAAAAAAAGTTGGAAACTTTAAGGCAACTTTTCCTGATGTTGGATGGGAAGGCACAAGAAAAATGCCGTACAGAACGGTCACGATGCGTTTGAGATAATACCTACAAGAGGGGTGGATTCTTTCTTAAAAGATGTCTCTGCTAAAGAGATGGCCAGCAAGGTTTCAACAATGGGTTGAAAAGAGACGGACATGAGGCCATTCCAGTGGGGGGAACTAATATTGTAACATGGCAAGATGGCAAAACTCCCATTTTGTCTGTTGTATAAGTAGCTGCAGGGATGTAACCACTAGGCAACATTGACATGTGTGGCCATGGATGTTGTAACCAGGGTGGGTCAGTGTGGAGCATGTCAGAATTGGACCGGAGGGTCCTGGGTGAAAATTCTCATTCATTTATGGAACTCACGTGCTAACTCACTTCGTGCCGGACATCCCTCTCAGCCCTTCCCCGCGGGGCTGGGGTACACCGCCTTGTCTTCCTCTGGGGAAAGCCCAAGGGGTGCAGCTTGTAATCCACCAAGTCAAAGGCCCACCGATGAAAACAGGAACACGGCTGTAAGAGGCTCATAGTCTTCCATCTCGGTTTGGCCTCTTCGGTATCTAAGAGTTGGAGGGGGATCAAGAGTTGTCCAGGTCCAATCAATCCCCCTGCAGAGGTAGGACACATGTTGCTTAAAGCCCCTGCACTTTACAAACCTCCAGTGGAAGAAATTCCACCACCTTCTGCTTCCTCCATCAGGACATGTTTTTATCACGCTTTGGCTGAAATGTTCTTCTGTGTAATTTGAAGTGGTCAGTTTTGTTCTTGCCCTCTTGAGCCACAGAGAACAAATTTACTCTGGTGGCTGTGATCATGCTCAGTGTATTTGAAGGCGCCCATCATCACCTGCCTATTAATCCTCACATCATACTCTTGCGCTCCAACTCTTTTAGAAACCCCGAAGGTTTCATTTTAGGCTAGACTAGAAAAATGGAATTGACCTGCCAATGTGCCAGGGAAAGTTTAACAAGAGTTTCACCAGCCTGTGAAATTGTGGGGAGTGTATCCATTTTATGTCAGTGATCGCTCGAATTAGAGCCAAGATGTTACTTCCTGCATCGCAGAGAGAGTTTTATTTTTGGTAGGAGACTGTGGCCATGGTCTGGTGGACTTACTGGAACAGGAACACAATCAGACTTGCTTCTGAGATGGCACGTATTGGTTTTTTCCTGTAGACCCTGAAGCATAATCACCCCAAGAGCTCCCACATAATAGAAACAAACTCTAGAAATCTAGCCTTGTGTTGCAAAAGCAGCAATGGGACCATTACGTCTCACAGACAGACCAATTCATTATGACACAAGTTCATCATTACCAGAATGCAATTATCAGATGGACAAAGTTTTGGTCTGAGTCGGCTGGAAAATGGTGGGCCTATGTGGATGGCGCTGGTGGAAGATGGATGGGATTTTGGCAACGATGCTATCAAGGCAGGAGGCTGGGGCTCCCCTGAACAAAATTTATTGATTTGTTATGTGTATAAATGAGCAGGAGGGCCTCAGTTTGCTGGCTTACCACTTCTTGAAGCAACTAAATGAACATCCATTATCTTCTAAAGACATCATGTATCTAGTAGTCCTGGGAGGTCTATGTCAGTAATGAATTTATTAGTCTTTTGAAATACGGCAAGACTTTTTATGTTGATTAAGATGGATTTTAGGCAGGCATCCCACAGAGTCAAAAATGGAGAAAGAGTGACTAAATTAGAAGATTTGCACAGGTGGCTTGTGTTTAACATTTTTTTTCAGTGTTCTCAGTTCTAGGGTGACCTGCTCCTTGAGATAAATGAGAGGGAATGACTTTGTCTGGCAAGTTTATGGCTGAGAAGATAGTTCAACCTCAGTTCTGCTAACGTGCTTAAAAATGATGCAGATATAACCAGCGTGGACCCTGTACTCACCTTCACAGGTGCAAAATGGGCTTTGCAACAAGCTTGGTGTGTGCAGGCTGACATGCTCATGCTCCTTCCCATGTGGCAGCAATGGCAACGGGCCCGATCCTATAGGCTGCCCGCTTGCAAGAAAAAGGTCTCTGGATCCGGAGGTTCCTGAGCATCCAAGGTTCTGCCGGGCCAAAGCTGACAGGGTAGGGCGAACAGCAGAGCCAATTTCTCTGCTTCTCTCCCTCCCCTGGTGGTTGCACTTTTCATCAGATGGGGGGGGGGCGGGTTCCAACCCAAATAGCAACAACACTTAGCAGGGCAAAGGAGAAGGAGTCAGCTCAGAATCTCTTGCACCCTGCCCTCTTCGGTTTGTTCCCTCCCCACGCACTGCATCACCTCCTTTCCACATTTATCGGGGTCGGTTTTCTGACCTCGGAGGCCGGCCAGCCAGCTCAGCTCGTTCCAGTTTTCTGCCCTCTGCAAGGGGACAGGGGGTTTCTCTCCAGTTCTGTTCCTGAAGGTCAGTGTGCTCTGGACAGTGGGAATCTCTGCAAAGTGGACTCTTGGACGATGTCAGGGTCTGTCGGGTCGCTCTCTCTGCCAAGTTATTTCTCTAGATTATAGCTCAGAAACGAAGCCGACAGAGGTATGGAAAACGGATGCAGTTAATTAGCAGGACAGTATTCCTTTGATTTTTATTTTGTGTCAGGACGTGTGTCTGCTCCGCCTGCCCCCGTTCTCCTCTTTTAAGAAGAAAGAGTAAAAGGACAATCAACAAAGATAATAAAGCACGAGCAACGAAGTTAACATAATAGCAGAAAGACGGGCTCCTTGATGTATTTCTAAAGATGCCATCAAACTTTTTTAGATCAAAGATCTTTGATCAGACTTCATAAACCTTCCTTCCCAGAAAAATATGTACATTTTAACCAAACTATGCACAAAGTCATTTAGCCTGGGTGCACCAAGGTTCTCCAAGCTTGTACTCCGTTCCTTCGGGCAGAGAGAGCCCCGTGGGCCCGAGTCCAGTTGCCACCTGGCTAAGCGGAGGTGGCCCGTGCGACGGGGAAGTGTAGCCCAGAACTGCATTGGCCTTTGTTGCAGCCTCATGGCATCTCTGGCTCATGCTCAGCCTGTGATTCGCAACTCCCAGCCTGACTGGCTTTTCCCCTCAGGTCTCTGTATTTGGGGTGTAGACCTGGATGGGGCAGTTGGCGGTCCTTGTCCAGGGTCCTCTGTGTGAAGAGGAGTTCCAGCCAGGGCATGTGGGAGGTGCTGCCAGTGCTGCAGCTCTTCTCTCTTAAAGGCGCAGAGGTGCTGGGCTGGAACTAGCCAGGTCTGGGCACGGGGAGAGATGAGCTGCCGTGTGGAGCGTGCGCAGGCTGTTCAGCCATGGCAGCCACCCCAGAGCATGAACAGAAGAGAAGCATCTGGGGAGGAGTTCCCCCTTCGATTCAACACTCGCTCACTCTTGACATGAGCAGAAGCTGCTGCTCAGCTGACTGGGGGCTTTTCGAGTTGTGTGGCCCTGTTTGCTCTGGAGTGCCAAGAGGTGCATTGAGAAGGGCTCTGGGGCATGACAGAAGGGCCTCCAAGGCTGCTTGGCCCAGCCCCCTACTTCTGCTCCAGGCCGACTTGTGCTGCAATTCTCCAGCAAGGGCTCCATGCAGGCATATGGCCTTTGATATCAGAATTAATATGCTGCTGTTAGGACCAGTGGCTAGTTGGAGCTCAGTGAGCAGAGGCCTCCAAGGTTCTCCCTGCCCCTTCTGGAGCCCTGATCTTCTTGGCTCCAAAATGGCGGGAGAACCTCCAAGAGCTGCAAACATTCACCCTCCGGCTTGCAGCGGCAGTTGGTGATAAAGCTTGAAGCATCCATGTGCCTGCTTCCCTCTCAAGGGAGCCCAGCCTCATGGGGGTGAGGATGCCTAAACAACAGGAAGTTTTACCTGTGGACACAGGACAAGCCCCCTGGCTCAGACCAAGCTCCGTCCACCTCCTTCTGCCTCCTTCCCCAACCAGGTCCTCCAGCGGACCTGCTCCCTTTTCTTCTTGCCCTTGGCCACTGGCTCCCTGTAGTCACAACCAATAGCCGTAAATGGTGCTGTCATTTATTTATGTATTTATGTTTAATTTTATTTTTGTACCCTGCTCTTTGCAGTGTCTCAGGGCGGCAATAACCTAAATAAACAATATATAAAACCAACATTAAAAACAATACTAGCTTTCAAAATGCTGGGAAAATAGAAAGCTTTGGGGCTTGTGCCGAAATGAAGAAAGCGTTGGTGCCAGGTGCACTTATCTGGGGAGCCCATTCCATAGCCAGGGCGCCACCACCGAGAAGGCCCTTCTCCGGTTAGCCACTCTCCTGAGCTCCTTCAAAGAGGGCTCCCGAAGAAGGACCTCCGAGCTTGAGGGCTGGGCTGGCACACAGGGAAGGAGACGCTCCTTCAGATATCCAGGTTCCAGGCCGTTTTGGGCTTTGTACGCCATCACCAGCACCTTAAATTGGGCCTGGACTTCAATTGGAAGCCAGTGCAGATGGTACAGGACCAGCGGCTTTTGAGGTGTCCATATGTCCTACATTCAGTGCTTACACTTGAGGACATCTGCAGACCTGCCTCCGGGTTTTTCCTGCTCCAACGGGAGTGTTTTCCCCCTGGCGCCTGGCCTCTGCCTTGCTCCAACGTGAACCGCTCGGTGCATCGGCCGAATGTCCCCCCCCAGCGAAAGTGCAATGCCATCTCCAGACGCATGAGCAACTGTTCGGCACGATGCTCCCCCACTCCCTTTCCAGATCTGCCTTATATCATTCCACCCACTGAGTGAATATGATTGTAAACAGTTGTTCAATTACGTTTGATGTGATCCAGCCAGATGTTACTTGCCGTTTTTCTGTGTTCCGTACAGAGGAGGAAGAGAAGCGAAGTAAGCTGTCTAAAAAGTAAAAATAGCAGCCAGTGATATTCCTCCCGTTTTCAAAATGCATTAAGCATGATGTTGTCAGACAGAAATACAAGTTATCCTATAATTACTAAAGCAGGCCCGTATTTAGCTTAGAAGGAAGCACTGACTGGCTTCATCACAGACTTCCATTTTTTTTAAATGGACACTTAGCTAGAAATGTAATTCATATTTTTTTTGAGGGTGGCAGGGATTGTCTTCATGCTGAGTCCAGTTTTGGAGATGGCAAAGGCTCTTGTGTCAACAGTCCTGCTAGAGTTTGCCAGGCCGTTGTGGGAGAAAGCTGGGGAGACCTAGCTTGCTCCTTCGGGAAGCTCCGGTGCTTGCTATGGGGGGTGGATGCTGGGAGGTAGCGGCAAGGTGGTGGAGCAAAGACCCGTGTGCTCCAGGGACTGTCCTGTGCACCGTGCGGTCACCATCTTGGAGAATGTGCTCGTCTTTTTGGTGCAAATGACACATTGATCTGCCAGCTGTGCATAGAATGGGGGGAGGGCATTATAGAAAGCAAGGCTTTGCCCGCTCCAGTTGGATTCGGCATCCGATTGTGATCAGGAGAAGGAGGTGCCGAACGCTTTGATGCTCCTCAAGGTGCCTGGTGAAATTCCTCAGGCCAAGTGTGAGAATCAGCCTCTTTGGAAGGGGAGGGGGTTTTCAGGAGGGGAGGGAGCATGGGGCAGACCCAGTCCTTGACCCCGTAAGTAGGTGTCAGAAGAGGCCGGCTGTGCGGACTGGAGGGCCTCCATCACTCCACCACCTTGCCCTCCAGCAGCAAGAGCCCCCCAGGTGTGGCTCCAGCTGCCTTACTGAAAGAGAGGGTCCATGGGAAGTTTCCAGGTTGGATTCCATGCTTGGCTTGAGCAGACCTTTAATTCTGATAATAAGGTTATTTAGAAAGCAAACTTTTCTGTTTTCTGTTGAGTTTCAGTAAAGAAATTGAAGTTCAGGGGGTTGTCTGGCGCTTTGGAAGCCGAAGAAGGGAACCAGTTTCTGAGGGGCATCCCTGCGCACTTGCGGGTCCAGGCTGCCTTGGTCCAGCCAGGCCTGCAGAGGGCAGCATAGGGCGCCCCCAGCAGGAGCATCGTGCAAGGTGTCTCAGGCTGGTTGGAGCGTGTTGGGTCTTACCTTCACCAGGAGTGCAAGGAGGGTTCCTGTGGCATAGGTGTGGGGAAAGCGGTGCACCTTGGGAAAGTGGACCATGCTTCTGACTTCCTTCCCAGCATGCACAGTTGTGCCAGCCTTGGGAGCTCATAATATAAGATTTCTCCAGCACTTCCTTCCAGAAAAAGGGGACTAAAACTAATCAATGCATTACTTACCTCTGAGTCATAGCCTCCTGTCTAGGGTGGCCAAGGGTCCTGCTTTACTAAGGACAGTCCTCTAAAACCTACCTATGGCTGAAGAAATACGGACACCATAGAGCTGTAGGAAGAAGTGGCCTACGACCACTTCGCACATGGGCAGCAAACCCAAGTGGTGCTGTGCTGGCGAAGAGGATTATGCAAGGCACGTGACCTGCTCCGTGTTGTGAGCTCACATGCTTCTCTCAGCATGATGGGAATTGCGGGCTCGTCACCAGGGCTGTTGCCATCCAGCTGGCTTTTAGAGGTGGACTTGGATGTAGCATCATCGTATCAGTCTTGGGCTACCCCCACCCCGAAATGTCCTCTTTGTGACAGCCCTGTTTGGCTGTTCTAAATCCAAAGCTGCTGGCTTCCCTGATGAAGGCCACCCATCTCCCAGCTGCTCTTCCTTTTATTCTTCTGCGTTTGACCTTCCTTGCATGATGGTCTTCTCCAGAAAGCCTTGTCTTCTCATGACATGCTCAAAGTGGGGCAGCCTCAGCTTTGTCAGTTTTTGCTCCTAAAGAAAGCTCAACAATTTCAGTCTTGAGGCTGAGGACTGTCCTTCGTGAAATAGGACATGTGGCCACCCTGACTGTAGGTGAGAAGCCGTGCAGCTTTTGTAGAGTGAGGAAGATCACGGTCCAAGAGAAATCATCATGCTTAATGAGTGGCAGTTATACTGAATAATTGATTGATGGGGACCAGTATGTAAGAAGTAAGACTGGTGCATACCAGGTGCGAAGCAAAGGAACAAGTCAAGGCCAGCAAATTTGAAGGATGGCGCTTTGATACTCAGAAGTGTCTGATTCTGCCTCGTCTTAGAAGCTAAGCAGGGTCAGGCCTGGGTCGTATTTGGATGAGACGCTTGTGTTGAGCAGGGGGTTGGACCTGATGGCCTTCTAGACCCCCCCCCCCGCCCCCAACTGTATGTTTCTGTGATTCTGTGATCAGTAGACGAGGAAGTATAAAGGTCTAGAACTGAACATGGAGAACCAGGAAGAAAAGTAGTGAGTGGAAATAGAACTTTCAACAAGATCTTATTTTCTTTATGTACATCTTGGCAAGCGGAAAGTTGACGAACAGGGAGTCAAAAGCAAAATACGGCATGTTCCGTAAAGTCTCACCGTGTCTTTAAAAAGAATAAACAAGCATACAAAACTTCTGGTGTCAGCCTTTGTATGTTCAAGGCTGTGGGAATCAAAGATTTGGTGCAGCATGGCATGGCCTCGTTAAAAAATAAAAAAATAGAAGCAAGATTTCCCCCCTTTTGGTTTGACTAGGAGACCCTGCCACATCCCACTTGGGAGCTGACCTGAAAGCTGCACAATTATCTCCAGCTAAATTAGTAGTTTGATCTTCATTTGAAGCGGAACAATACATTTGAGTCGGATGAACCTTATTAAAAATAGCCCAAGTGCTTGAGTTCCACAGAAGTCTCTGATGTAATTAATAAAAATGGGGTTTGGAATTTGTTGGCCAAGGAAATCTTTCTCTCTCTGTCTCCCTTCTTTGAGTTGAACTTTTATATAGATGGGGCAAGTGGCAAGATGTGTTTTAAGATTTCGCCAACTTGGGGGAATTCCCTGTTCTTTAATTGGGGTGCTCTGATTGGGGTTCAGCTTGCTGAATGCTTCCAATGACCATAGCTGGGCACTTTTCTCTTGTGCAGAAGAAAGTGGTTCAGTTCACATGACAAACCTCTTGGCGGGGTTCTCGTGGTCTGGGCCTGACCAATGACGAAATGCTCCTGCAAGGACGGGTCCCAGCTTCCTCGCTCAGTGCAGTCCCGGGCTGAGCTTGCCAGGATGCTCCGTGGCAGAGTGGAAACCACAATGCTGCGTGCAGATCACTGGAGAACCACGTGAAGTGTGGAGCCATGGAACAGACTTGGCTTTCCCATGGTGGTTTCTAGGCCAAACGTGACCTGCTGAAATACCACAGCAGAGTCCGGATGACACAGCACAACATCCAACTCAAGAACCCCTCATGGCATGTCATTGCGGAGAATCTGTCTGCTGTGCAGGATGCAGGAATTTAAGAGCGGTGCTCTCTAATGGGGTGGGATTCATTTACTGCACAAATATATTGTGCATTTATTAAGGACAAATTGGGTGACCCTTCCCCCCCCCTTTTGCAAGGAACTAAAGCAACTCAAGGGAGACCCCTCCTCTCCATTTTGTCCTCACAAGGATCCTGTGCGTTGAGTGAAACTGCAAGTCTGTGGGTGGCACAAAGTCACCCAGGAGCCATGGAGCCAAGTGGGGAACAAGAACCCATATCTGAGTCCCGATGCAACATTCTAACCACTCCACCCCACTACCCCTCCACATGGGCTCTTAACGTCCTTGCTATTTCTTGGCAATGCATAACTGGCCATGCTACATAGAAGTTCCATGACCTGGAATCTGGCATCAGATGCCTTTACTTTGGTTACCAGGCAGGTGAACAGAGCCTCTGTCCAAGTGCAGAGTGCCTTTCCTGTCTAAGTCAGGTCCTTTCCAGGCAGGACTGAGCAGGGCTTACCTGGTTCAGACAGCTGAGTGCGCCAAGCAGTCATCTTAACGGCAATGTTAACTAAATGAGTCAGGTAACGCCAGGGAGCTCTGCTTGAGCCCCAGCACCTTCTCAAGGCTGCCAAGCACTGAGAGAAGTAAATGAGGTGCTGAAAACCCTTCAGTTGACGCTCCAAGTGACTTTGGTAGAAATTCAAGATCTATTCCTTTTCCTGGGCCCTTCAGAGCCAACATGAAAAGAAACAGCAGTGCTTGCTTTCGGAGGTTGCCAAAGCAACCTGTGGGACCTGGCTGAGGTCAGGTAATGGGTGCACCGAGCTGAAGGGAGTGTGGGGGGGGGGAGCCAGTTACAACAAATCTGATGCTCTCCCCATGATGCCCCCCCCAAAAAAACAAAACTTTTCAGCTGTTCAAATTTGCAGATGATACTAAGATAGAGGCGATGGCCACAACTGAGGAGCAGGTACTCCAGATCCAAAAGGATCTGGACAGACTATGGAAGTGGGCAGGAGACAACAGGATGGCGTTCAATGTGGATAAGTGCAAGGTCTTGCACTTGGGGCATGGGAATGGGTGTCATAAGTACAGGTTAGGTGACAAGTGGCTGGAGAGCAGCACTTGTGAAAGGGACCTCGGGGTGCTGGTTGACTGCAGGCTGAACATGAGCCAGCAGTGTGATGCGGTGGCCAAGAGGGCGAGCGCCACCCTTGGTTGCATAGCCAGAAGTGTGGCTTCTAGATCGGGAGAGGTATTCCTGCTACTCTATATGACTCTGGTACGCCCGCAACTGGAGTACTGTGTTCAGTTCTGGGCTCCACATTTCAGCGAAGGGCCACGAGGATGGTGGCCAGATTGCAGGGAAAGCTGTATGAGGAGAGGCTGAGGGAGCTGGGTCTCTTCAGCCTGGAGAAGAGGGGACTCAGAGGGGAGCTGTTGGTGACATGCAGATATGTGAGGGGGTGTCACACAGAGGTGGGTAGAGACCTGTTCTCCCCTGCAGTGGTGGGCAGGACACGTTCCAATGGAGCAAAGCTCCAAGGTTCAATTTAGATGCCAGGAAGCACTTCCTGACAGTTAGGACGCCCAGGGTGTGGAATGGGCTTCCACGGGAGGTGGTTGAGGCCCCATCAGGGAGGGTGTTCAAAGAGAGGCTGGACATACACATGGTAGACGTGTCATGAGCAAAGCTGGGTGGAGATGGGGGTCAGACTAGATGGCCCAGGAGGTCCTTTCTGACTCACTCTGTTTCTGTTTCTAAAACTTTGTTGGAGAGGTTAAGATTGCCCCTGTTGTTCTTCCTGGCCTGTTGGCTGCAATCCAGCAAGCCTCTGGATGCCGCTGCTCGCAGGCCTCCTTCTAAAAGGGACACCTCCCGCAGGATGGTGCCCTATTTGCCTGGTGCTTCTGGGGCCAGAACAGGGAGAGCCGCTTTTGGAATTGCTCTGATGGTTTTTGATCACCCTCCGAATGACGTGCCAGGCGGCGCTTCTGTCGTTTCTGATTTATGGTTTTGAACAACCTGACAGCCATGCTAAAATCTGTCATGCCCAAGGGGAAAGATTTGTCATGGAGCATTGATATTCCAATTGGTGCTCCTGCTACGGGGGGCCTGAATATTGCTTCGGCTGGGAGAAAAAGGCTCATATGGAGTCCGGACAGGGAGCCCCGGAAACACGAGTGTGCGAGGGACACACACAAGCTGGAGAGAAGCAGCGAACAGTTGCCTTTCACAGAGTCAGCTGCCAGCTCTTTTGGTTGCGTGCCTCTGGTAATGAAGACGTTTCATAAGACAGTAACAGTATGTCGGGAAAGATGTAATTAAAGCAGAAGCAAATTGGCACTTCTAGATTAAAGACAAGCTGCAAATGAAAACACCTGTATGTTCTCCTTTATGTATTGGCTGTGTAGGGCGGACTGCCAGATATGCAAATAAAAAGACATTGACAAATTTCCTTGTATGTGTAGGCTTGGGAAACTCAACTCTTTTATTAACCTGGCATTCGTCTGGGCTCTCAGCAACAATCGAGCTCTTATTCAATGTTGTTTGTGCCAGATCAGGATGAGAAAACCATAAATAATATTCGAGAGGAGTTCAGTGCTTGGGGTGCAGGTACCACTGCTTTTCTGAAGGACTGCCTATCCCTCGGCTTACGGGGTGCTGGCATTGCTTGGTAACTCTCCACAGTTGTCCACTTGTGGCTGCATGTGTGAACAGTGGCCTCCCTCAGAACATGCAAGCCATGGTGGTTTTATGATGGACCTTGGGGTTGAATTTCAGGCCATGTGGCCAACGGTGGGAGGACTGAGCCGCGAGGGCGGAAACCATGATACAGTAGAAACCATTGGATTGTCTGGCAGGTTGGTCATGGTAAAAACCTCCAAACCGTGGTAACCACACAGGGCTACTTGTCATGTCGGGTGAAGGCAGCCCTTGTATGAAGTTGTGGAGATGCTTGGTTGGTCGGTGACAACTGTTAGAAATATGGATGGCACCACTTGATGAAGCCACACTGAGCCTGCCAGGTTTGAACTTGGGGCACTCTGGTTTCTCATCTCTCTGGAAGGCTTGTGTGTCCCAGGGTTTCGCTAGAGATGGCAGCAAAAGAAGAGCAGGTATGAACGTGGATAAGAAAATGCACACTAAATTAATTTATTCGTTCGTCTTGCCTTCTTTCCAAGTAATAATGTAACATAGAAACAAAGCGAGGCAGAAGGGGTCTCCCGGGTCATCTAGTCTGACCCTCGGCTCCAGCCGGCTCTGCTCACGACATGCCCACCACGTGCATGTCCAGCCTGTCCTGTAGGCATGTCTAACCTCGCCTATGTCGTTCTACTCTTTCTGCCCGTCCAACAACCTTGTGCCCAGGCCGGTCCTCTTTCTCAGCCAGTCACACGGGGAGTTTCCTGGTTGGACAAGGATCGGAATCTGGTTCTTCCCAGATGGATGAAAACAGTGTAATGGCTGCCCTCTCCCGAGATGCTTAAAAAAGTTGGAGTGGAAAAACAACCAGGACATTTCCTGGTTCAGTGTCTGTGTCTGCATGGGGGTTAGTGTCTCGGATACTCGTGCTGGGCAGGAGTGGCACTGCTTTGAGGCGTTGGCCAGGCAGAGCTGCCTCGTTTTGTTAGTTATACAGTTCTGCACCTGGTCTCCTGCTGTGTAGGGAAGTCCTGATGAAACTCGTCCAAAGCACGCTTGCAGCTGAGGCAGACTCTCCAAACGACATGCCCCATATTGCCTAGAAACTAAACGGGTACCGTGGGTGACCGTCCAGCGAGAACAGCGCTTTGGTCAGCGTTCTCCACGTGCAGAAGGACTTCGTAGAGAAAGGTGGAGTGAGCCTGTGTCCTTGGCCCCATTCCGTCCGCATTGGGAGGGGAGCCACCAGCACGCAAAGGGCCTCTCTGCTCGCTTCTCGCCATGCATGGACACCCTGTAAGGAACCAAGATCAGACACTCCATGAGACTCTCACGGTGACGCTCGGAGGAGGTCGGAATGGGGCTGCAACCAGGCAGAAAGGGCCACACAGGGCTTGGGGGCGCCGCTGAATGAATTTATGGCAAAGCAGGGTTGGTTTGTGAGGATTGCCGTGCAAGTTCAAGAAGCAGCTTCCTTTCTGCAGGGTTTCTGAATTGCTCAGCAAGCTGGCAGACAATTTAGAAGGAGGGCAAAGCTTTCTTTAGCACATTAGCGTCGATCCTCATGAGTAAGGAAAGGGAAAACATTTGGGGCACGGGCTTTTCTGGCCGCCCCTACCTAAGATGGCTGAATCCTGTTTTCACCGCCCTCCCCCCAATCAGTGAATGTGGTCCCCCTTTCCATAGACAAAGTGTCTGGCAATAATGCGGGGAAGGGTTAGCTCTGTCTGGCTCTAAGGAATCAGTATTAGTGCTGAACCAGGATTAATGGTGTTGATTTCCAAGCCGCTTTCAGTGCTGTGCCTCCACAGGGCCCAGATGCTGCCCTTTTTGAATCTTTCATCTGACCCGAGCATCAAAAGGGAATTGCTAACATCTCCCCTTTTATCTTCATTTTCGTTTTAAAACTTGATAAATTTTTAAATGCAATTACATAGGCTCATTTTGCCGCTTCCTCTAACGAGTCTAAAAGACTGCAGTATTAGCTTTCCTGACAGATATGTTGCAAATGTGAACAGATTAAACTATTTATTTTCTTCCTATTCTCCCCCACCCCCTCCACGCACACACACGGCGTCACAAATGATCGTGCTTTTCTGGAAAACTGAAATGCTTCAGGAGAGGGTCCTGAAATCTGGATGACCTTTCTTCATTCCCAATTATCCAATTATTTTAGTTTCAGGAAAAATGTTTGCCCAGAGGATGGATCAATTATGGAGCAAGTTAAAAGCTTCCAATATTTGGCAGTAATACTCTACCACACTCTGTCGTGGGTCACTCAGGAATTATTTGCTTTCCAGAAAGCTCAGGCTAATTTATCTCCCATGCTACACTCTTTTTATACAGCAAAGGGGGTCACATCCCTGTAGCCATTAACATCCTTGATGTGATAACCTCCTAATTTTTCTTTTTTGTAGAGCTGCTATTTGGATGGGTGTGGGGGGTGGAACCGTGTGATTATAATGCTGCTTGATTTAAATTCCTATGAGCCCTTTTCTGAGTTGTGCTCTTAATGCCTCTACACTTTTGGAAACCAGACAAGGTAAGAGCTTGCTTGGCAGCCTGAAAACTTTGGCTCAGGATGTGTGTTTTCAAAATAGGAACAGGGCTGCGAGCACATGCAGCTGTGGATGCTGCTATGGGAGGAGAAATTTGATGCCCCGAAGCTGCTCCTATTAGACTCTCACCCCTTCTAGTCGTTCATATGGGCTGCCTTCTCTCATCTTCCGTTGCTTTTCTTCCCCCTGCATGGACCCCAAGGCAGCTTAGAAGATTCTCCTCCTCTCCATTTTATCCCCCCAACACCCCTGTGAGGTAGGTTGGGCTGAGAGTCCGGGACTGGCCCAAAATCACCCAGGGAGCTTCATGGCAGCAGGGGGGACTTGAACCCAGCCACTACGTCACATGGGCTCTGCTGTCCCAAAACAAGGACTTCGGAATGTTGCTTTTCAAGAACTTTTGGCTCATTGGCTTGCGATCTGCCCTCATTGCCACCTGGGTGTCTTCAGGGATGATCCTTAGCACTTAGTCCCCTATTTTAGGACAATACAAGTCACTTAAAAGATGGAGGGCTTTCCCTCTGGCCAGATTTGATGTTTAATTTCAGGCAAGCAACCCTCTTTCTTCAAGGATTTCCCCTGGTATTTTATTTTATTTATTTAAAACTTTTGTACCCCATCCAGCCACTGCCGTCTCGGGTTGGCTTACAACAAGGAACAAACAAAATAACAAACCAAACCAAACCAAACACAGGATACAGACGATCATGATGAAACCCCAGTTAAAGCCAACGAAACTTTAAAATAATGGGAAAATAAAAAGGGGTTCACCTGATGCCGAAAATAAGAAAGACTCAGTGCCAGGGGCACCTCTCTGGGGAGCGTATTCCATAGTCTGGGTGCCACCACAGAGAAGGCCCTTCTCCAGGCATTGCTCATCCAGATAAGGACTCAGTTGATGGATCAGCTGAAGCTGAAGGAAAGTGGGACTCCAGGGACAGCTCTGGGTCAAGGAGCACTCCTGAACTGCACCCCTTATCCTTTAGGGGGAGTGCAACCCGGTCCAGGACAGGATTAAAAATCATTACAGGGTCAAAATCATTGTAATCATTATGAGCTGAAACCAAGGGATGTTAGTGGACTTTCTCGTAGCTCGGTTTTTAGGAGTGGGCTCTGCACAAGAGGAAATCTGCAGATTCCAGAAGCAAGGATTACAAAAGGGTTTGTTTGAATACTAAAAAGTACACCTTCTGCAAAGTCCGTGCTGAATTAGGAAGCCTATGATTGGTCTCTTACTGATCAATCTTCCAGGAAGGTGAATTCAGTTTTATACTGAATATCTGATGGGAGATAAAATTCCAGTAACATCACAGATAGTCACTAAATTTCTCTCTGTAGGAGTGAGAAGAAGAAATGAATTCATAACCCAATTTGCTGTTTGAAATAGGAAGTATTACATCCAGGGAGCAATTGGTGACTATTGCGGTCGTGTTTATGTTATTCTTTGAATCTGCTGGCTTTGGGGTTCTGCTGTATGATATGTTTTATTTAGTTTGGGGTCTACTGACAGCAATAAATGTGATTGGGTTCTGGCTCATAGCTTGCTCTTTTGTTATTGGCTCTACAAGCGGGGCTGCAACGAAATGCTGCAAGGCGTTGAACCACAGGCTGCTAGAATAGTGGAGTCGAGAGGGGCCCGCAAGGCTATCTAGTCCAACCCTACTGCAGGTTAAAGCACACCTGACAGATGGGTGTCCAACTCCCTCTGGAGTGGCAGAGCCCACAACGTCCCGAGGTCGCGGCTTCCATGGTCATGCTCTAAAAGGCCACTTCTCCAGATCTCTGGCCAGAATCTGGCTTCCGGGAACCCGAGCCCGTTATTCTATGTCCTGTAGTTCTTCTTCGCAACAGCTTCTCGAGTCCCTGCGGCTTCTCCTCCTGAGGCTAACCATGCCCAGATCTTTCCATCTCTCCCCACAGGGCTCGGTCACCAGGCCCCGGATCATCCTTGCAGCCCTCCGCTGGACCTTTCCAAGTTGGTCTGGACTCTTCTTGAAGTGCCCAGAACTGGATGCGATCCTTGAGACACAGTCTCTTCCCTCCTTATGGAAGGGGGCAGAGAAGATGTGGGGACCTTTCACCAAGGTTCTCCGAGGGGGGCAGACATTCTCCAACAGATTTGCGTTGGTTGGGCTCACAATTAGCAGTGACTGGATTGGGGCCCTTCTCCCCTGTCTGCTTCCCTGCTATCTCTTTGTTCCATGATGATCCTGGTTGCCAATAACCTTCTAGCCCCGGGCAACATGTTTCCCTATATTTTTGTGCAGCTAAGGAGGAACGGGGTTATTACTCGTCTTGATCAGCTAGACATGTGTTCATTTGCTATTCCACTTCGTCCCAGTTCTGCACTTTAAAAAATGCAAAGGAACATTTGCATTTAAATATGTATTTAAATATGCTTTTCTGGACACATAATTTTCTGAGAATGTGCGTTTCTAAGACACGTCTTAAAATATAAATTTTGCATGCCAGTGGGCATGCTTTTTGAGCCAAGAACTGCGCTGGAGCACCGGGGAAAGTGCAAGCTGCAGCTATATTTTGTAGTGATATTCCAGTCTGACAGGTGTGGATGAGAATACCGCTGTGATGTAGAGGCTAAGAGCGCAGGGCTGGGACTCATGAGATGCAAGTCCTAGGCCCAGCTTAGCTGGGTGACTTTGGGCCAGCCACAGACTCTCAGCCCAGCCTACCTTGCAGGGCTGTTGTGAGGATAAGGCTGAGAGGAGGAGACAATTACGTCAGCTGCCTCGAAAGGGTAAAAGGCAGGATTTAAACAAATAATGCCAACATTCTTGAAATCAAATGTTTTTAAGCATTCTGTGTATGCACATGTAATTGAGAATGTGTGTTACTACTACTATTATTATTAATAATCATATTTCTGTACTGTCTGTAGCTGACGCTCTCTGGCTTGTTTGCAACATTCATTTGCCCATCCATATTTCAACCGGGCCTGACCCTGCTTGGCTTCCAAGATTAGGTAGGATCAGGTACTTCAAGCTGTATGGATTTGTAATATCGAACATGGAGGGAAGCTTAAAATGTTTGACTCTGCAAAGTTGGCAGGTGATCATGGAAAGAAACAGCAGCAGGATCAAAGCACTGAGTATCCCAGCAGGCACTGCTGGATTGCATTTCCCATCAGCTCTCATCATTTGCTATGCTGGCTAGGGCTGGTGTGAGCTGTAGGGTCCCAAATGCCTCATTCGGGACTAATGTTTCTGCAGCTAATGCTGAAGAACAGCCTTCCACTGGAGTGCCAAATTCCATTTAAGAAGGTCCCCTTGGTGCCTGCTTTTCAGAATTCCCCTTCCGTAGGTGGGAGTGGAGCTGAAAGAAGCGGAGCTAGAAACCCCCACATATAAAACATACCTGTACGTTGTAGCTTAAAACTCTAAGACAAGTTTAGGGGAGGCATTTCAGAACGGGGGAAAACTGCACTGAAGGTGGAGAACTCCCCAAGTGCCATGGGATGAAACATGCTCAAAAAACTTTTAGAAGAAACGCTTGATTAATAAAATATTTCCAGTAACTGAAATATTACCAAATGATATAATACAAGTTTTCTATAAACTTTCAAACAGTAATTATTGAACAAGGGATTTGCATATTTACTCAGTCCTACGGAATATAATGTGAAGGAAGAAAGCTCAAACTCAGGAGTGCAGCCAAATGTTGAGAAAACAGAAGTGCTGTCAATAGAATTACGGTTTTAATGCCAACCAAGAAGAAACTGAGATTGTGAAAGATTTTCCATGCTTTGGCTCTGTCAGCCATTCAGAGGGAAACTGCAGCCAAGGAATTTGAAGAAGACCGAGTCTTGGATGGGCAGCGATGAAGGAACTCGGAAAGATCATCAAATATATGACGATTTCACTGGACGCCAAGGCCAAGATCTTCCAAACTATTATATTTCCAATTGCTATGCCTGGATGTGAATTCTGGACAGTGCAGAAACCGATGGGTTTGAAATGTGGTGTTGGAAGAGAGCTTTGTGTGGACCCCGGACTGACAGAAAGACGAACAAGTGGCTCTTAGGTCAGATCCAGTCAGAACTTGCCCTAGAAGAAGAACGAAATAGCAAAACCGAGGCTGAAATTGCCACCTTTGACAGGGAGACTTGGAAGCTTACAACAAAAATTACTCAGAATATCAATGGATTTCAGCAACGCTGCCTTAGAAAGTTACTGCGTATCACATATTGGGATCATATTATGAATGAGGAAATGCTACAAAGTTGTGGTACCGGAAGACTCTGAGTTGATAACAGAACAAAGAATGTTCTGTTTGGCTGGACATGAACAATGTCCTGCTAAGATCGTGATTAACTGGATCCCACTAGATAGTTGGAGCAGGAGAGGAAGAACAAAAAAAGACCCGGCGTCAAATAGTCCAAAATATTTGGACTATTTGACCTAAGAAGTATCAACCTTGAATGGAAGGATGGAGAAATGGTTGCTGCAGACTGAACACTTTGGAAGAGCTGTTTAGCCTGCTGTGCTTCGCACAGGATGTATGGAAGAGGGAGGCTGTCTGAGTTGGGGCACATGACGAGAACGCAAAACTCCCTGGAGGCCACAGTCCTGCTAGAGAAAGCTGAAGGCAGGAGGAGGAGGCGGCGGCCAGTTATGAGATGGATCAGTTCCATCAAGGAATCCTCAGCTGCAAGTCTGCAGAAGGTGAACAGGACCATCAAGGACAGAATGTTTTGGAGAACGCCCTTTAATCGGTTTACCATATGAGAGAGGATTTGAATGAACGTAATGACAGCAAACAGAATTCAGTAGGTCTTCTGCACAGATGACTGTTTGGTGCATATCCATTCATAAGCCCACTTTGTTCTATTTCTATATCAGTCCGCATTTCTTTAAAGTATACATTTAATTTATAAATAAATTTATTTATTTGCATAGGTGACTCTCCATAGTAGATATATGTTTGCATGCAATTTTCAAGCTGAGAACTGGGTTGCAAACCTTAGAGTAGTTCTCATTCGGAAGCGTTTTGTTTTTCAATCTGCATATTAGCCCAGGAATTGCAAATTAGTTGTTTGCTTAAAAATGCAAACCAAACAAAACGGTCTTGCTGATACACATGCTCTCCAACTCACAGGCCCAGCAGTTCTGTTCTGCAAAGCAACATGTCTCAGTAATCCACCATCTCATCCATCTATGTGGATTAAATCCATGTCTTTCATTTCCAGCACTGAGCCAGAGGGGAAAAATGGATTTACCATCTCAGTCTTTTTGGTACATGCCATTACACCTTCATTCTGTTTGGTGTTGCTGACAAATCCCCTTGGATGCTGCTTGGAATGTGCCATAAAAATTAATTACAGTTCTAGGCTGCTGGTAGCTGAAGCACTTTGGAAACTCCACAACATTAAGTCCCCTCTCCAGATTTCAGCCAGGCCTAACCTTGCTTAGCTTCCAAGATTAGGCAGGCTCTAAGGAAGCTCTGTGTATAATTTCTTCTAGGAGGACCCAAGCGGAGAAAAAGGAGGGTGAGAATCCATAGCCACCACCATGCAGGTTATGAAACTCCCATAGATCCAGGGAGCATATTCTGCAATTAATGGCATCGCTGGCTTCAGCCTCATCAAAAGGATTTCAGTTTATGAGAATAAGAAAAATGCTGATTACTGTAAGAACCTATCAAAGGCCGTGGCATCTATCAAGCAACCAAGGAAGAACAGAGTTAATTACTTGACAGTGATTATTCTGATATATCTAACGACTGGGTCATTAAATGTTTAGTACCTTTTTTATATTCCTCTCCCTTGTAATTGGGCGAACATCCATGTAGTATTTAAACCAATAAAATGAAGAAAGGCGGCCTAAAATTTAAAAGCTGTAAAGTCTTAATAACATCTTGTCTTAGAGCATCAAGTCTAGATGTAGACCTTCCTTCCTTCCTTCCTTCCACAGGTACTTGCTGATTCTGTGTTATGTGCAATTGACTTTTATTCCCACAATGAGGTGTCTTATAGAAGTCCAGAACTTCTCTAAGCTCTTGTGAGGTTTGACAGATTACCTGAACTTCTAAATGTGGAATGGGAACACCTGCTGTGTATTGTAACAGGCACAGTGTTCAGAATGAGGCCATCCCTCCTTGTAGCTGTACGAATAACTCCTGATCCACCTCTGCTGAAAACTCAGGAGGTGGCCGGACTTGGATGCTTGTCCCTGCTGATTTCTTTCCTCATGCTGCCCGAGAGAAAGGCAGTGACCTTCATCCGGATCACTGGTGAAGGCAGAGGCTCTTGTTCAAAACAGGTATTGAGGAATACAAAACAAATCCTGAAATGGGCCCCCCTTTTTGTTAGGGTCAAAAGGGTCATACTTCAGAGAGTCCCCAGTGCTCTCCTTATCCCCAGCCCATTTTTCTAGAGCAGGAGGTACCTCATGGCCCATTCATGAGTCACTTGGCTTCATCATTGTGACGTGGTTGAGCTAATTAGAGCTCAGTTTCTCTCAAGCTCAGGACTTAGGCTGCCATTTTAATGAGTCTTACTACCTTTCTGACAAAAGTCAGGGCGTGCCTGTCTAGGCAGAATTGGTTTAGGCAGGAAAACAGGTGACGGCTCCCAGCCTGACCCAGCCGGCAGTTGGTCATGTTTTCTATCTCAACTTGCCTAGATTGAGCCTTAACAAAATCCTTGAATGTTCTGCAGTTAAACAAGGGTTAAGCAAATTTAAGTGGCCGTTCCTCCAGTTTTAATCTGCTAGTAAATGCCAGAAGATGTTGACAAAAATGGAATCTAGGATAAAAGCTGGAACAATGCCAGGACCCTGCTCCGGCCTGCTTCCCCCGGGGCGTGTGAGAGATGCGCCGGGATGCGGTGGGGCATGGGGAGGGGCCCTGCGGGCCACAAAGCACCAGCGGTGACCAGGCCGGTCCTCGGGAGGAAACCAGTGCGCCGGACGGCCCCACCTCCATCCGCGCCTCCCAGAGCCCGCGTCGCCTGGACCTCGCCGCTGCCCGCTGCTGCCTGCTGCTGCCACTGCCCCGCCGCAGAGGCCAGGACCACCGGCCCAGGACCCTGCTCCGACCTGCTTCCCCCGGCGCGTGTGAGAGACGCGCCGGGACAGGGTGGGGCACGGGGAGGGGCCCTGTGGGCCTCAAAGTGCCGGCAGCTGAAGGGTGGTCGCCGTTTGGGAGCCGTTCAGGGGCCGAGCAGGGGGCTGGGCTGGACAGGGGCTTTGGCCATGGTTTGGTTTTATCTGTGGGCTAGCGGTGGATTACGGTAGGATGTTTTTAATGGTTTTAATTGTTGGTTTTAGATTGCTTTTAATTGGTGCATCTCATGCGTTACTATGATGTTGCCTGGGGAGCGTGGGGGCGCCACCATCGGGGTGGTGATGGGCAATAGATATTATGGCGTTGGGGGTCTAACGGGTCAGCATAGAAGAAGGAGGGACAGATGGTTAACACCTATCCCTCTTTCTGGTTTTTCCCCAGCCGGCGGCTTCCAGGTAGACTTGTCAACTGCCCCCCGGCCTGTTGGTGCTGCTGCTTAATGCCAGGTTGGTCCAAAATAAGGCAACACTCATCCATGATTTGATCATGGATGAGAGGGCCAACCTGGCTTGCATCACAGAGACCTGGGCGGGTGAGGGGGGGGGGATGTTTCCCTCTCACAAATGTGCCCACCCGGGTACCTGGTCCAGCACCGACCATGCCTGGAGGGGAGGGGAGGGGGGTCGCTCTGGTTTATCGGGCTTCTATTTCCCTTGTGGGACTTCCTGTCCTCTCGAGGCCGGGGCTGGAGTGCCTCCACTTGGTGTTGGGCGACCGAGACAGACTGGGGATTCTGCTGGCGTACCGTGCACCCTTCTGGCCAACAGACTCCCTGCCTGAGCTGACGGAGACCGTCTCGGACCTGGTGTTGAGGACCCCCAGGATGTTGTTCCTGGGGGACTTCAATCTCCATGCCGAGACGGTTCTAACCGGGGCGGCTCAGGACTTCATGGCCTCCATGGCGGCCATGGGGCTGTCTCAACACGTCATTGGCCCGACCCATGAACATGGACACACTCTGGACCTGGTTTTCTCGACGGCGCAGTAAGAGGGTGATCTGAGGGTGAGGAATTTAAGTGTGATGCCCTTGTCATGGTCAGATCACTTCCTCATAAGGCTTGAGCTCGAGAGCAGCCTTTCCCTCTGTAAGGGTGAAGGGTGAAGTCCAGATTGTATTGGTCAGCCCCCGGAGCCAGATGGATCCTGATGGATTCCTGGAAGCTCTGGGGGATTTTCCGGTTGACAAGGCTGGTGATCCTGTCGATGCCCTGGTTGAACTGTGGAATGGGGAGATGACCAGGGCTATTGACACGATCGCTCCCAAGCGTCCTCTTCCACCTGGCAGAGCCTGTTCATCTCCTTGGTATAACCTGAATTACAGGCGATGAAGCAGGTTGGGAGACGTCTAGAGCGTAGGTGGAGGCAGTGGCTGTGCTGAACTGGTGCCTGGCCGAGGTAATGGGCTGGATGAGGGCCAATAAACTGAAGCTCACTCCAGACAAGACGGAGGTCCTGTTGGTGGGTGCTTCGGGACTCGGGATGGGGGACTTGGCCTTGTCCTAAATGCGGTTGCACTCCCTCTGAGGGACAGGGTTTGCAGCTTAGGAGTGCTCCTTGACCCTGAGCTGTCTCTAGAAGCTCAGGTGACGGCGGTGGCGAGGAGCGCTTTCCTTCAGCTTCGGTTGATACATAAGCTGCGTCCCTTCCTGGAGAACGACTGCCTGGCGACAATGACACACACGTTGGTAACTTCCCGATTAGATTTCTGTAATGCGCTGTATGTGGGGCTACCCTTGAAGACGGTCCGGATACTTCAATTGGTGCAGAATAGAGCTGCCAGGCTGCTGACGGGGACTGGGCATTGTTCTCATATAACCCCAGTTCTCCGTCAGCTCCACTGGCTCCCGATTGAAGTCCGGGCCCAATTCAAGGTGCTGGTTATGACCTATAAAGCCCTCAACGGCTTGGGCCCTGGGTATCTAAGGGAACGCTTGCATCCATATATGCCCTCCCGCCCCTTGAGATCAGCAACAGATGCCCTTCTCCGGGAACCCTCCGTGAAGGATATTAGGAGGGTGAGTATCCGGAGGAGGGCTTTCTCTGCGGTGTTGCCCCATCTATGGAATGCGCTTCCCAGAGAGGTCCGCCTGGCACCGTCGTTATTTGTTTTTTGGCGCCAGGCTAAGACCTTTTTATTTAAAACTTATTTTAATTGTTAAATTATTTTATTTATAGGATTTTAAATTTTTAGCCGAGATGCACTGGGGGTTTTAAAATAATTTTTTATTGTTATATTGTTATTATTTATGTATTTATGTATTTTGTTTCCGTTGTGAGCCACCCTGAGGCTTCGTTGCGATGGGGGCAGCATAAAAATGTTTTAAATAAATAAATAAATAAATAAATAAATAAGTAAGTAAGTAAAGCTGGTGAAACTGGATCAAGGTTAACATGACGCCACTTCTGTCACTAGTTGAACAAGCTGCCAGTTTTTCAGGGTTCTGAACAGGTTCTGAACTCGGAAATAATGGGCACGGGTTAATGGCAATTATAACGTATGATTGAGTGGCTTAATTGATGAGCAATTTTCCCTCTGTGTGTGCACTTGTGTCCAGACTGAGCATGGCTGTGTGCGCTTGTAAAAAGTGATCTGGAACAGTGATCTGTCTGAAATGAGCCACGTTGCTCATGTGGGTTTTCATTTCTCAATTTGTTTTTCCTCTCGTGCATGCTGTCCCCAAATATATGCATTCATTCTGGAACATGCGTGTCCCATCGTACAGCGCTGTCAGTGTTGTGGGCTGAGATTCCTCCTTCAAGCGGTTACTTTCACAGACCTTTTTCCTTGCAACTTCCTTCATAACTTCCAAGTACAAATCACCCAGATGGACCTCTGAGCATGCACAGAGTGGTTTGCTGAATCCAATCTAGTGTTTATCTCCAGGAACTCTCCTTATGAAAAACGCCCTTGGGAGGGGCTGGCGGGCAGTCTCTCTGTCTCTCTGTCTCTCTGTCTCTCTGTCTCTCTGTCTTTCTTTCTTTCTTTCTTTCTTTCTTTCTTTCTTTCTTTCTTTCTTTCTTTCTGAAAACTTTCTTAACATATGCAACTACATAAAAGAAAATGTAGAACAGAAAAAATGAATATAAACAGTACAAACTAAAATAAAGAGAGCAAAGGGGCTTTTACATGCCCCTGAAGCGTGTGCTTGGAACTGACTCTGGAGAACATCGTGGGCCTCTCTCGGTAAACTGCCCTCCCAGGATCCCGAGGAATTAAATTCTCCGGATGGCTGTGTGGAGGATGCACCTGGCCCTGGCCCTGGCCCTGGCCCACGGAGCTGCCTTTTGCCCAGTTGCTGCGTGAGTCCCTCCAGGCCAGCATGGGCCACACAGCTCGGCCGTCGCTCTCCAGGGTCCTGAACAGTCTTCTGTCCCGACCCCAGAAGAGAAAGAAGTATCGCCCTTGGCATTGCCCCAAGCTGGGCGCTTCCATGCTCTGAGCACACACATTGCAATATGGATGTTGAGCGGAGATGGGCAAAGGCATACCGTCCTTAGCAACCGTTCACAAGCATAATGTCATGAGCCGGTCCTGGCTCCAAAACTCCAGTCAAGCCTTCCAAATTTATTATTATTTATTATTAAAAGCTTTTGTATGCTGTCCTATTATGCAAGCTCTCAGGATGGCTCACAATATTTAAAAGAACAATTAAAACAACAGTTTCAATAAATAATAGAACAGAAGAAAACAATAAATCACAAAGCAAACAGAACAACTGAAGGTGAAGAGCTGTTAAATTTTAAATACTGTTAAAATAAAAAGGTTTTGGCCTGGCGCCAAAAAGAGTATAAGCTCAGAGCCAGGCGTACCTCTCTGGGGAGCACATTCCAGAGTCTGGGTGCCACCGCAGAGAAGGCCCTACTCCAAGTTGATGACCTTTTTACCTCTTTTAAGGAGGGTTCCTGAAGCAGGGCCTCTCCAATGGAACCAAATGTAGTTCCTTTATTGAAACTCAACCACTATTGGAATGGAATAGCCTAAACAGCCTTATAACTAGAGTTAGAAGAGAAGCCTTTGCTCATGTCAGGAGCAGAATTCAAACTGGAAGTTCCTCACAGACCCTTCCTTTCAGTAAGGCTGCTGGCTGTGTTTTTTGGGATGCTCCCGCCATTGGAGGGCAAGAGGGCAAGAGGAACGGAATCCCTCCAGCTGAATGGCTCATCTCTCCCCACACCTCCTTACAACATTAGGTATCGGGTCCCCAACTGTTGCCTCTTCCAAAAACCCTTCCATCTCTTCCAAAACAGTTCAACTGTCACGTTCAGTGTGAGAAACCTCACCAGGCAACTTTGAAGTAGCTTCAGAGGATTCAGTCCACAGCTGCTCCTGCTCCTCCTCATGCGTGATAAGCAGGTCCCCACCGTTTTGCTCAAGGACAGGCACCTTTGGGAAATCTGAGGGCTGCGTTTGCATTTGCGTCAACCATTGGGTCCTCATGGGTGTTTGAAGGACCTCCTGGCACTCAGGTTTTAGCACCCCAAGAGCTGCTGCAACACTGGAGCAGGAATAAAACTGCAAATGTGGTGTGGTGGAAGAAAATGCATCTCTCTCTCTCTCTCTCTCTCTCTCTCTCTCTCTCTCTCTCTCTGTGTGTGTGTGTGTGTGTGTGTGAGAGAGAGAGAGAGAGAGAGAGAGAGAGAATGAGAATCATAGTTAAACCACTCCTCAAACCGGCCACACAAAGGTCAGTAGCAAAGCTGTCTGGTGTTCCGTGTTCTTGCTTTATGTCCTTTTTATGCATCTGTAAGAGATGGAAATTGCTGTATGTGGAATGAAGCCAAGACATGCTCTTGTCACTGCTTCCTGCTCCTCTTGCTTGCTGCCAGCAGGAGCTTGTTGTTTCATCGCTTGCTGTTTTCCATGTTTAGAGAAGACTGGCCACCTGGCATGCTTTCCTGCAAGCCAAGGAGAAAGAACAGGGTGCATGCAAATTTCTCTGCTCGGAAATCGACCATGGAGGCCATGTATTTTTTTTCTCTGGCTGGCAGGGTGTGTGAGAATTTGGGGAGGGTGGGAGGGAGTGGATCTTTCTAGCTTACCCCACTTGATCCCTCTCCCTCCATCCCCCCCTCTCTCTCATCCCCCCTCAATTCCTATCAAGTCATGGTAATATATGGATTTCCATTTAGTTATTTAATGGCAGTAATTTGCACATTTTAAATGGTCTGTGCAATTTGCAAAAATTCGATTTTTGAAGGATGTTTGCAAGCATGCTTAGGGGATCCCCAGTGAAAAACCTTTTCGGTGTCCAGAGAAGTGTTTTCTGACAAAGCTCAAGAATCACCATCCAGAAACATCGATAAAACAAGGCTAAACATTTGCTTTAGGCATCTCTCAAAAGCAGGTTTTACCTGAAAATGCTCAGTGCCCTGCACCCTTTCCACCATTTCTTGAGCTTCTAGCTGCTCGGGAAAGTGGGAATGTGGAAAAGACCCCTCCACATTCTTGCTTTTCATTTCCTGTGTTTATCCATCATGTATTTGCTCCTACAATGGCATCTTTCTTCATCAAGTTTCCTGAGAAATATGGAATCTGGCTGCTGTTGTGAGTAGCTTATAAACCTTTATTAGATGGAACAGAGGCCACCTTGGGGGCATTTTGTATGGAAAGGTGGGGAAGAAATCAGATAAATAAGCAGGAATCTCTGGAGTCACATACGTAAGACCAATGTCCACTTGAAAGTATTTCTGGTGAGGGTAAACAGTGGATTGCCCAAGTCCTAGGAGTATTAACTATCTCACACTTGGTTTTCTGATATTCTTAGAATATTACCTGCATGTTTACTCTTCTTACTGTTACCGCCTGGTTTTCTGGAACCTCCTCCTTCAGTTTCTCTCAAGTACTATCCCTACAGGGGATCTCCAGAAATGTTCTTGGATTCCAAGAACTTCATCCTATCATCTCTCACCATTGACCGTGATGGCTGAGCCTGAGGAACTTGGAAATCCAACTAAATCTGGAGTGGTACTGATTACACTTCCCTGCTCTATCGATGTGACTACTTAGGAAAAATCCGTTTGACCAATGTAATGCATATTTCCCCCCTCCTTACCTCTGACTCTTTCCCCATTCTCCTTCCTGTATGGTTTCCTCATTTCTTCATTCATTTGCGTGCTCTCGCTCTCTCTCCCTCCCACACACACACACCATTTGTAAGTCCTGTGGGGGCAGGACCCATTCCCCTCATCTGTCCGAAAGTGCCATGTGGATATACAGTCTATATAAATATTAAGTGCTAGATTAATAGAGCCTTTCTCCCTGAACCTTCAAGTAATTTATTAAGTTCCTTAAGCTCACTGACACGGGCAACCTGTGTCATTATTCCTTCTGCTTCTGTTATTGTCAAAGGAACACCTTTGTAATGGTGTGCCATGTCTGAGTCAAACAGGGAAGAGTTTCTCCCTTGGTCCTTTCCAGGCTTGGGTGAATCCCCCCGTCCCCAGTCCAAGTCCCTTTCTCAGCTAATTCTGTTCTGTATTTGCAAGTGTTTGAAATAAACTCTTCTTCCATGGTAATTCCTCTACAGCTGCTCTCTGCCCAAATACGGATCCTGTGAGCTAATTCATTTGCAACCAACACAGTGGAGTTTTAGTCCTCATCTATGACGGGGTGTTTTCAACTTGACTGGGGGCTGGCACTTCAGGTGTTAATGTGGGCATTTGAGTCTTTAGACTTCCCAAGAAGTCAGACGACCCTTGACTTCTTTCTTTCCCAACATTATCCTGGCGTCTGGCATGGAATATTTGGTGGAGGCCCTTGCAGGGAGATGGTAAAAGCCAGAAAATAAGAAAAGTGAGGAACCAGAACCATCTTTTCTTGTGTGTCGTGCGTGTCTGCAAGCATTCACATTGCTGGTGTTACAGGCCATCAAGTCATCTCCAGTTGATGGGGGTCCCGTGGATGACCTGCTCTCCCAAATGTCCTACCCGTGACAGCCCTGCTCAGATCTTCTAAGTGAAGGCGGTGGCTTCCTGGATGGAGTCCCTGCATCCCTTTCATCTTCTCCCATCAACCTTCCCTAGCATGACGATCTTCTCCAGGGAGTCCTACCTCAGACGCTTGTTGAGAAAGCCAGACCATCTTTCTGTTGCTCCAGGGTGTTTGGCAACCTCTCCTCCAGCACCAAGTTTTGAATGCATCCAGTTGCTTCCCGTCGGCTTTCTTCACTGTCCCACTTTCACACCTGGACATAGTCATCAGGAAGACAATAGTTTGGATGCTCTTGGCCTTGGTCCAAGATGAACGATCCTTGCATTTCTTTGATCATCTTCTCTACTGCAGGTAGCCGTTGGTTCACCTCTTTGATTTGATGCCTCCAGGTGTGTAGCTTTAGCCACACTTCATGCTAGCATCACAACATATATCAAAGAGGCCCGGTGCAACTTTATTGCTACCTGTGGTGGTAGCAACAGGCCGGTTTTAAACAGAAATTTGCATCTAATGATATTTCACTAGGCAGACTGAGCGGAGTATTTCTCCCCCCCCCCTTTCTGCGCTGTGCTGGGTTTTTAAGTCACTGTACATCTTGTGTCTTTAAATAATGTATTAGGGGAACATTGTCAAGTCTGTAAGTGCTTTTTTAATGAGAGTGTGAAGATTTAATGGGGTTAGATTGCTTTCCATGACATTTTGGAGTGACTTAATTGTAACAGCAGCGAGAGGCTGTATTTTAAGTTTTCTAAGTATGTCAGCTGTGGATTGTAGTACAGCGCTTTGCAGACAAGACGGATGATGAATTGAGAGGTTTCCCCCCACCCTTTTTTTCCAGATGCCAGCTTTTGTTAAATAATAACATCGTTTCCAAAGCAAGCGATGGTCTATAATGAACAAGGCTCTTAAAACTAAGCCAGTTCTTTCTTGGGAGAGGCAAGTGTGATTCTTTTAAATATACCCATAGTAAACACTGGAATGTAGGCCTATTTAACAAGCTTGGTGATCAAGATGGTCTGCTTTTCTTGAACTGCACAGGAAAGCAAGGACTTCCACGAGCTGCGCTGCTTCTTAGCATCCAAGCAAACTCACTGATAGGGCAGGATACAAAGCCCAGGATCCAGATCTACTTGGGTTGTCCTGGAGCATCTGCCCATTGCATGTAATTCTGGACTCCACATGGATTGATTGGCCCAAAATGCCACGGGGATCAAGCTCTTTGAACTCCTCCATCGCTGTGAATGGGTCAGTGATGGATCATTGATGACCGGTGCTGGTGATTCTGTATCCCGCATTGCAGAGGGATGCTGGTGATTCATATCCCTCATTGTACGCATGCTAAGGACAGCTATGGTGCGTGGTCGTGAGTTTGGATCAGGCTTACCTAGGCAGGAAGGGTACTGGCTAGTCTTTCCTTTGGGAACTGTTCTTCTCAACAGAGGTACGTAACACAAGCAGGAGCACTGGGAGCGTACTGTTTTATGGGGAGGTAGTGCCGGGGGAAAATGAAGCCCACTAGTTATTTATTGACATGCATTTATAGGCCGCCTTTAATTGTCGAGGCTTCCTAGGCGGCTTACAATGCATAAAACGTATTAACAGAGTAAAAACCCATTGAAAACCACTGAAAACATAATGAATTAGACATCTATAAAAGCAATTAAAAGGGGCCACAGCATGCATGCAGGCTAAATGATACAAAAATCCTTAAAACATATGTCTTTGCCTGGCACCGAAAGGAAAATAAAGATGGCGCCAGGTGAATTTCCCTGGGGAGGGAGTTCCAAAGATGGGGAACAGCAAAGGTGGGGAGTAGTTATTCCATATCCTGCACTCTGGGACGATCAAGAAGAGATTCTGGGCTTCCATTTTGTTGGCTTGTTTGTTTGGTATTGTTAGCTGATTCCAAGGCTCAGTCCCAATTATAAGGTGTGTTCCAGTGGAGCCAAGCTCAGGGAACCAAGGTTCTATTTGGATGCCAGGAAGTACTTCCTGGTGGTTAGGACCCCGAGGGTGTGAATTGGGCTTCCGCGGGAGGTGGTTGAGGCCCCATCGGTGAGGGTGTTCAAGGACAGACTGGACATGCACATGGCAGGCGTGTCATGAGTGGAGCCGGGGGTCAGACTAGATGGCCCAGGAGACCCCTTCTGACTCCCTCTGTTTCTCTGTTTCTATATCCAGTTGAAGTTCTTGTACTGGGGGCTTGAAAGTTCTCTTCCTCCCTCGTTTCTTTTCTTGAAACCTGGAAGAGTTGCTCCAAACCAGAGTAGGCCTTTGTGAGCTTGGTTGGCTACTGTACCAGCAATTTCCTCTGTTGTAAGTCATAATTGCTTCTGATCCCAAAGGGTTTCAAGCAAAACAATTTATTCTTCTTTCAGTGCTGATGGAAACCCCTTTTCCTTCGAGTAAATATGGAACAAAATGTTGAAAAACCCGATGCCCCCTTTCTGCTAGATTTTTCCCTAACAGGCGAACCAAGATCTTGTCGTCTTGTGTCCAGGCTTCTGAACATGGCAATCGAGAGGTGTAATAGATGTAGCTCCTGGAAGAGAGTTTCTCCTCGGAGCCAAACAGACAGGATCTGTTGACATGCTTTCTCAGTTGCAGGAGCTTAGGTTAGCCAAATCCTGCCCAGAGGCTATAGCTGGGTGGACTGCTTGTTTCTCCTTCCTGAATTAAAATATCACTGGACTGCAAGATAGATGAATGCAGTAGAGGGAAGCTTGCTAGGATAATTCTTGTCAAGATGGGCAGGTTAGTTTTCCACGAGCGAGCGGTGTAGTGCTCTCACCGTTATCAGAGGAAAGAGAAGGAGGAGAGAGGAAGCCCACGGTGTGGGATTCCCTTTAGGAAATGTGCCAGAGGCATGCTCTGCATCTGATGAGGCTGGAACCTGGGTAGGTCACCAGCTGGATGTCTAGCAGGGATATATGAGAAACGGGTTCACCAGGGGGAACCCACCCACAATCCGTAGTTGAATTCCATGCATTTCTGAGCTTGCAATGCCATTCACGGAGCAAGGAAAAATGGAATACTTTTGAAAAATACTCAGGGAGATGTTGTGCCGAACAAGCCAAGTTGCAGCTTGTAGCAGCACAGTCATAAGGAGCTCTGAGGAGGAACCCTGGGAAGTTCCACAGCTACAGCTTTCGGTTAGCAATGAAAGAGGCAGGTATGTGTGCTTTGCAGGATGAGGGTGGGAAAGGAGGCCTGTGGACCCAGAGGTGGGGGAGGAAGGAGCACTTATCTCAAGGCCCCCATCTCCAGGTGTTCAGGTAGATGCTGGGAGCCCTGGGTGGGGGGTCCAAGGAACTGCTCTGCGCATGCTCAGAGACTCTGCTCTGGTTGGGTAATAGCTTGCTGGATGTATGTTAGAAATAAAGTGGTTTTGTCAAAGAACTGTCTGTTGTTTGAGAGAGGGAGGGAAGCAACGCAGCTCCCGACAGCTCTGGTCTCAGTCAAGCGGTTTGCTGATTAATGTTCCATATTTAACATTTGGTGTTTATCATTTGAGTCCTGTATGAAGGAGAAAGAGAAATTAACTTATTCATCTACTTATTTAGTATAATTATATCCTGCCTTGAATGATGCAAGCTGCCTTGAAAGGAGCTTATCCTCCTTGCCGTCTTATCCTCACAACAACCCTGTGAGGTAGGCTGGTCTGGCTGGCCTAAGTCACCCCGTGAGCTTCATGGATGAGTGGCGGCTTGAACCCAGATCTCCTGAGTCCCAGTCCTACACTCTTAACCATGGCATTACGCTGACTAGAAACACAGAAGCATAGGAACAGAGCGAGTCAGAAGGGGTCTCCTGGGCCATCTAGTCTGACCCCCGGCTCCAGCCGGCTCTGCTCATGACATGCCCACTACAATTGCTATTGTATGACACAGGTCTCTAGTAGTTGGTGGTACTGCATGCCCGTCACCTTCATAAGAGCCTGGCTTCCATCCCCAGCAAGCCCAGTTAAGAAAGTCCCAGTTAATAGTAAGATCAGATGGTCAGCAGTGGGAACAACTGAGACTCTGAAAATTTGCTGCCAGTCAGAGTATGCAATAGTGAGTTTGGGAGCTTTTTAGTTTAGGCAAAGCTATGACGGACATGGGACGTGATAGACGCTTGTAAATGGTGTAAGACAAGGAGAAGTTGGAGCAATGTTTACTTCTTCCTCTCATAATGCTGCAACTTGGAGGTTCGCCCCCAGAGTCGATTTAGGACAGACAAGAGGAAAGGTTCCTTTACCTGGCCCATAATTCACCTGTGGGAGTTTTGGCTTAAATGGCTTTAACAGGGGATTATATTAGCAACTGAAGACTCTTGTGGCCCTTTACGGCTTGACAAATAGGTGGTAGAGACTGAACACTCTGCTCCTTTTGTGCAGTCTTTGGGGACGGTTGGCTTGGGCTCTGATCCAGAAGAGGGGCTGAGCTTCTCGACGGACTTTCCTGGGCCCAGAGACGGACAGCCAAACAGCTTCTAACTCTGTGGGGAAACTGAGTGACCAACCTGATCCAGGGGGCAGTGGGGATGGAACTAGCACCATCGATCCAATCCGTGAGGGTCCGGTTAAGAGGATGGTCCAGTAGATGGGCCAGGCAGTCTGGGGGATGGACCCATAATCTCCAGGATCCATCCTGAACGTAGAATCAGCTCCGTTTGCTTTGGAAGGAAGGGGAGAAATTCAATATGGCTTCAACCTTGTATCATTCCTTTGCATTGATTGAATGCCCGGTATTCTAACTTCACTTGTTTCCTTTTAAGGGCTTCTGCAATTCTAGCTAGCATTAACAGAACAGCCCCTTTAGGTAGAAAGCTTTTGTCTTGATCTGCTGCAGAGGAAGGGGAGAAAAGCAGCCATGGTATTTATTTTGGCATGCACTTTGCTGAACTGGAGCCTACCCAAACAGGGTTTGTTTGTTTATTTATTTAAAAAATTTTCTATGCTGTCCATTACTAAAAAAAAGTCTCTGGGTGACTTACAAGGAACAGGAAACTAAGAACAAAACCATAACGGTGACGCACAGCACACTGTATCTAAACTAGTAATAAAAACAAGGATAAAACCAATTGATTGTTAAAATGCTGGGAGAATAAAAGGGTCTTTGCCTGATGCTGAGAAGAATAGAGCAACAGCACCAGGCGAACCTCCCTGGGGAGTGTGTTCCAAAGTCGGGGTGCCACTGCTGAGAAGGCCCTTCTCTGAGTAGCTGCCCTCTTGATTTCCTTCAAAGAGGGCTCCCGGAGAAGGACCCCTGCCTCTGATCTCAGGGGGAGGGCCAGCACACAGGGAAGGCTTGTACTTGGGTTGCCTTCCCCTCCACCAAGAACCCTTGAGATCTACCAAATGCACCCCAATGCAAGCACACATTCCGACAGTGAAAGGACTTCCAGTCCGGCGATGTGCCAAGTAGCTTCAGATTCACAGCTAACAGTCTTCCGAATACCAATTTTGAAGGGAAAGGACAAGCTATTAATTATTTAATTAAAGCATGCAACCCTTGATGGGCAAACTCTCCCAAGGCAGCTTGTAATATACACATTTACAAAAGCAAATCAATACAAGTGTTAAAGACAATAACCATCATAAAATCCTATTGATAAAAAGCCAGGCTTATCAATAATACTAATCACAAGCAACACTCCGCATGGATTGAGCAGAAAAATTAAATGAAACCTCTCCGTACATGCAGTACAGGCAGTTCCCTAGTTATGAGAATCTGAATTGGGAACGATCCATTGTGAGGAGCAAAAGTCTATTTAAAAAGATGACTGTGGAAAGTTGTCCTCACCATAGAGAGAGAGGAAGTGTAAGGGGAGAGAGGGAGGCATTCCTGCCCTGCCCATCTGGAGACGGGCATCTCTCCACCATTTCCTTGGCGCAAAGAGGAGACATGGGTGAGTTCGTGGGGGAGGCTAGAGAGATTCGCATTTCTTCCACCTTTATTTATTTATTTAAAACTTCTTTTGGTCCATCCCTTACTGTAGTCTCAGGACAGTTCAACAATAAGATGAAAATAAAATAAAGCACAGCATCCTAATCAAATTCCTAACCAGTCAACGATAACACCCATATTAAAATAACAGTCAAAGCTTAAAATATTGGGAAAATAAAAAGGGTTTGGCCTGGCGCTGAAAAGAATACAGTGACGGTGTCAGGCAAACCTCTCTGGGGAGCAAATTTCACAATTGGGGTGCCACTGCAGAGAAGGCCCTTCTCCAGGTCGTCATCGTCCTAATCCCCTTCAAGGAGGACTCCCGGAGAAGGGCGTCTGCCCCAGATCTTAAGGGGTGGGCAGGCACATATGGAAGGAGACACCCCTTTGGCAGAGGCCCTGTGCCCCTCTCCCCCTCAAAGGTGGAGGGCAGACTACGTGATACGGTTTACATACAAATTCAAGTTAAAGATGAGTTTCCGTCTGTATATTTTTGTGTACACACAAGCCAAACAATGGAAGGAGTTCCTCATTCAATGGGAGGCATTTCTGAGCAACCTGGTCCTTAGCGCATGAGTGGGCCATTGGAAACCCTCCAGATGGAGTTGAGCAAGAGCTCCTGTCAGCTCTGGGTGGCCACAGTTGTTGATGTCCAGCAACTTCTGGATTCCCTCTCCCTAATTTAGAATGTAGCTGGACTTCAGTAATGCTGCACCTGGATGCATTTCCACTGGGGCAAAGTTCCACAGATTGTCCATTCTGGTTGCTCACCAGTGAGGTTGCTCTCATGGGGAACCAGAAAATCAGGACTCGCTAGGCTGATCTTTGAGTGAGGACAGGCTCGTATCAATGTCCTTCTGGTATCCAGGTCCCAAACCTTTCGGCAGTTCTGCCCTTTATAGGAACGTCCGGGAACCCTCTGGCCAGTGGTGCTGGGGGAAGCCATGCTGGACTGGATCGGGAGCGTCTTTCAGGTTCTGCCATGCCATGCTGTGGTTTTATTGCATCTTCTGAAGATGTTTGAGAGAGAAGATGGTGCAACCAGGTGTATTTGCCGCACGCCCTATATTTGGGGATGTGTGTGTGCCTTTCTGGGTGGCATTCCCACTTTTTCTCCTCCATCCTCCTGGAGAAAGAGAGTGAATTAGGAAGTGCTGCCATCCTCCTGGGCAAAGCCCCTTTGCCCTTACCTTGACCTTCTCGCTTAGCCGCTGGCGGATGTTGGAGATGGAGGGCAGGTTGCACTGTGTCGTTGAACGTGGGACTTTCTGGCTGATTGTGATTCACAAGTCTGCCTTCGGATTTGGGTGACTCCTAGATTTTGTCTTGATTGACAAAAGAGAACCAAATCCAAATGCAAACAAAGTAATCATAAATAATTTTGTTATTGGGATAATGTTTGGTGAAAAACATTGTGATTCGCCAATATTGGTGAATTGCAACGTGGCCTTCCTCTTTGTCACACCCCCAGAAATGCCACCCCGCACCCCAGGTTGAGAACCTCTGATTTAGAGGGACTTTGCCATTCCCACTGTCTTGCCCTCAAGCATCCGGAATCACCTAATAGGTGGGGCCAGAAGCTTCACTAAATGGGAAGTTTCCAGTTTGGATCCAACTCTTCACATGGCCAGAGGCTTCTCCCTCACCCTTGGTAGAAAGCTCTTCAGAGTTCGTAGTGCTCTGTAATCTATTAACTTGCAATAAAGTGTTAGCACTTGCAGTGTCTGGCTCATGACCCCATTCCGGGAATCACACACCCACCTGCCCAGTCTGTAATGGTGGAGAGATGGGTCCACTTTCCCCTCCACCTGCTTTCTGCTAGTGGGAACCAACTTTCCCATATACTAACATTCCCTGTGCATAGAAAACAAACATTCCAGGGCCAAGGGTGGCCTAGAACATTTTCCCCTGGCATGTTTCCATTTTAGGGACAGAAAATCCTTCATGGTAGAACCTAGAGGTATATTGGATGCCAGGTGGTTCTCCCTGTACATCCTTGTTTTCAATAAAATGTCTACAATTCAGGATACAGCTGAAACATTCCCAAGACGATCCTGCAGCCTCAGGTACTTTCGGCAAAGGGCGGCCCTTCCACTCCCAAAGCTGTTGGTTCCACCATCAACCAGCTTCTACACTGGCGAAATTACTCCTCATATTTAGTCCGAATCAGCTTCCCTGCCATTCCCACCCAATAATAAATTGTCATAAATAGTAATAAAACCCAAGTCTGCTCCAACTTTTGCATGAAAGCCCCTCTTACACAGGAAGGCTGCAGTCATGCCCTTTCTCTTTTCCAGGCTAAGGATCCCCTCCCCTTCCAGCCATTCCTCCCAGGAACGGGTCTCGACACCCCTCACCATCCCGGAGTCCGTAAGGACCATTCAGTATCAGCTTGAACCTCGAATCAGATCTGGTTCTTCAGGAAAGCCATGCCGGACTGAACTCGTTCTCTTTGTTAGCCATTTCAGAGTCGGTGGCAGAAAACTGGGCAGGACAGTTCAGCAGAAAGTGTTGCCAAGCCCTCTGTTTGTCATCCCCCAGTCGTGTTTTGCAATGGCCTCCGCAAAATATCCTAACCTTTGGATGCCACGACAAAAGAAACACTAAACCGTTTTGACAGATGCTTTAAATCAATGGAAAAGTAGACCCTACCTGAGTGCTAATTTACTGTATCGGTGTGGTGCTTTTTAAAAATTGGATAAGCCGATAACATGATATACTTTTGATTAATTTCCATTTTCCATATGGTGCCAGAAGGTATGTAGCAAAGAAAATCCCAGGAAATTAAAAGAGCCCGTCATTGTGCACGCATAAGACTTGGGAGGGGAAGGATGCATGGCGAGAGAGGTACATTAAATTGAGGCATTAATGCGCTTGCTTCAGCGAGGTGTAAAATGCAAATCCCCGATGGATTCTTGGGGTGGCGGAGGAGCTCCTGTTGGGGCTGGGGCTTCCTGGAGGCTCCTGCAGAAGCAGCGTGATTGCGGAAATGCTGCCCAAGTATGCATGGGGAAGTTAAAGAGCCGGGAAGCTGGTTTAGTGTGTAAACACACGGGTCCATTTGGCTTACTGTCTGTATGCAGTAACATAAGCTCCTGCCAACCTTGCAGTTCGAAAGCATGCAAATGCAAGTAGATAAAAAGGCACCACTTTGGTGGGCAGGTAACAGCATTCCGTGCACTTCGGTGTTTAGTCATGCCGGCCCCATGACCACGGAGACTGTCTGCGGACAAGCGCTGGCTCCCTTGGCTAGGAAAGGAAATGAGCACCGCCCCCGAGAGTCAGGCATGACTGGACTTAATGTCAAGGGGAAACCTTTACCTTTACCTTTTACTGTATGCAGACTGGCAGCTGTTCCTCCAAGGCTTCTGTTCTCGGCCTCCTCTTCTTGCCCCCAGGCTCCAAAACTTGAAACAATTACTTTGTAGCAAGCTGAAAGATAAGCCTCTACACATGTCAAGAGTGCTGAGCTCAAATGGGAATCTTCTCCTCCATGCTTCCCTTTGATTCACTTTGTGGGCTGCTCCCCCAGGGTGGCCCCCGTGGGTGGAGACCCAGCTGGTGAGACCCACGCAGGGCCCTACCTGGGCAGCTCGTCTCTCCCCATCAGGGACCAGGCAAGGCAGTGCCCCCCCGCTCTCCTGGCCTCCCTCCCATCTCTTCCAAAGCAGGCCTGCTCTCACACTCAGCCTGGGAAGTGGCAGGCAGAGATCCCCAGGGAGCTTCTCAGACTTTCGCCTCTCTTTGATCCTCCTGCCTTCCCATCACCTCCTCCTCCTCCTCCTCCTCCTCGTCCTCCTCTTCCTCTGACCCTTCTTCAGATTCTGATAGTGCAGGAGCCTGGCAACCCAATGAGGAGACCAGTGCAGTCTCAGATTGAGATCTTTCCCACCCAATTGGAGACACCAGCTCAGTCTGGGCACCTCCACTAAGCCACGGTCCTTCCCCAGATTTGATATGCTGAAAGGATCTAAAAAGAGAGGTGGCAAAAGAGGGAGAAAGAAGGTTTCCCCTCCTGTCTTCTGATACCTGAGCTTTGGTCCACCTAGAGAAATGGGAAAGGCAGTAGATTCAGGAAAGAACAAACAGAAGGTTTCTCTCCTGTCATGAGATGGTTCTCCAGAACGCCTTGCTGCAAGAAGACCTGAGGATGTCCATCAGCATGGTGGGCATTCAAAGGGCATGAGTGTTGGGAATGGATGAGATGGTTCCTCTTGGTGTACTTTCCAAGGTCAAGGTGACACTGGCTCCTCAGACGAAGATGGTGAAGACTGGAAGATGAGGAGGGTAGGAATTGGGGGACACGGGAATGGGGGAGTCTTAAGGCTGTTGCAACCAAACTCTCAGATCATGGGAACCGGCAGGGGTAGGAAGAGAAGGGCAAAAGAGAGTGGGAAGATGAGCCTATGTGCTGCCTGGTCCCCGACCCCTTGCCATGACACCACATCAGGATAGAAGAGCTACACAGTTAGAGGGTCTGCCCAGATCTTGAAGGCGGGGGCCTTCCAACTCTACTATTCTATGATTCCAAAGAAGGACCCACCCAGAGGGGTGGAGTCCAACGGGACTGAACTGGAAGGTCTTCAGAAGAAGTTTCTAGTTTGGGTTCCACTAGTCACCCAGCTCACGCACAGAGACTAGCTTGTTGGCCGTGAGCTGACAATAACAAGCTATTTTGGAAAGAGTGTCTGTGCTTTTGGATGCTTGAAATGAATAAGAGGACACAACACTCCCAACAGTGACAAATTCAGCTGTCAAGATTGGCCTGATGTGAGAATAAGTGAAACGAAGCAGGCCCGGTCTGGTCTTGTCTCCTGGATAGGAGATCCCTCGGAAACCCCCCGGTTTTCCTGGAGTTGCGTGAGGAAAGAAAGGCGAGATGGAGCTGTTCTAAGTGGATGAAATAGCCATGATAGCTAAATTATACTTCCAAATTAGGAGGTTTCTTATGTCCTACAAGGAAGCCTAGACACCTTGAAATAAATATCAACAGCAGTTATGTCCTTTTCCCTCTGAAGTCATGCGAATCTCTGCTTTTGGTGGGCCACCTGTTCCCTAGTTGAGTTTTGGGATAGGACCATCCTTTCTCCTTCCTCAAATTTACCAAAGATGCTGAAAGAGGGGCTTTGGTGTTTTGTCTGCGTTGGAGCTCAGCTGCTCCCAGAAAGGCCACACAAAAGACCACCAAACGATGAGTGGAACAACTGTGATACCACATCTGTTCTTGCCACATCATTTCCCAATTCTCGCATTGCCACCGTGAAGTGAGACATCACAGAAGCTATTTCCTAAAGCTTGGTTCTCCCAAAATGTTCCATTTTGGCACGCACAGAATTTGCAACGGTTACCTCCTGCTGGTAGAATTCGTTACACGTTTGTTAAATTCATTTGAATTAGCCTGCTGGGCTCCATGGACCACACCTTTTCAGCAGGCGCTTTTGAACAGAACCTGTATAGATTAACTCCGATGTAGCTGGATTTGTTTTATGTTATTGGCTTTGGAAGGTGGTACCTGCGGGCCTGCTGGCATTTATTATTTGACAAGACCGGAGCTGCTGCAGAAGAACAGAATTTCAGCTACAGTTACCTTGTCTGTTTTGCATAAAGCAAATAATCTTCTATATCCAAGGACTGGATCTAGGTGTAGTGTTAGTAAATACATGATAAGCCTGCTTCAAGGGGATTATGCAGAGAAAATATTTTTACCTGTATGGTATCTTGAGTTCCAGGGTTTTAGAAGCTGCTTATTTGGCATTCCGTTTAGAAAAGAGAGGCCAAAATCTATAACAAATTCCAGTTGGGTACCCCTGTGAGTCTGCCGTGCTGCAAACTCAGGTTTGCAAGGGAGAGTTAAAATACAGCCCCTTCCATTTGTGAAAACACCCAGTCTCTGCCTTCATGCAAAACTCATTTATCAGAGCACATGATAATGAATACGGATCAAATGCAACTTTGCGTCATACATAAATGCAATTGCAGAAACTGGAGGAGTTGGGAAGGGATGCACAGAGAGAAGTTGTGTTGTTTGTGCGTTGATCTGGCTTTTTAAGCTCCATGTGCTATGCACAAGCAAGGAAAAAAAATGACAGCTATTCTGGGGGGCCTGGGAGAGAAGAGGGGGGTCCGTGAAGCTGGTCCCATGGTCCTTCCTTCCCAAAGCACTTCCTGCCGAAATCAATGTGATTGACTTCCAAGGCCATCTACCTTCTGACAAGCCTGCACTTTCAGGATTAAAAACGACTTGCAAGCTGTGTTTTCTCCCAGAGGGAAGGGAGGGGGAGGGGGCCTTGCGTGGCTGGAAGTGATCCTGCTTGGGGGAGCAGATCTGTGGGTTCTGGGTGCATCCCAAGCACCAAGGTCTCCCTGCAGGGCTCTTCGGCAAAGTCTCCTTCCGAATGGATGGCTGGGTGCTGGAAAGCAACCGACTGGCATAGCGCCATCCTTTCCTGCAGCCCAGGGTGACTGTCGGCCTTTGCATAGACTTGTGGGCCATGGGGAAGGTGGGCTTTTCTGCTGCCGTCATGCCACTACAGCAGCTCTTGGAAGCAGTTTCCTCTGATTTGTCCCAAGCATCCAAAAGCACCGTCAGTCTCTTTGCAAAACAGCTCTTTCGTGTTAGGTCACAGCTAGCGAGCTGCAGCGGCAGAAAGACTAGTCTCTGTGCATGAACAGAGTGCTTAGTTGACCCCCATCCTCACCCTCCTGTGCTCCCTTGAACCCCTGCCCCCCAGTCCCCCAGTCGTTGCTCTCCACCTCTGATGTGTCAGTGCCAGCTTGTCCTTGGGAAGTGCTCCAAGAGGAACCGTCTCATCCATTCCTAGCGGGAGCTATCCAGTGAGCCTTGGGGGCTGTTAACTGCCCCCCCTCCATGAATGCAGCCCTGGTCCCTCCAAGGACCTCCCCTCCCTCATGCTCAGAGGTCAAAACCCTTTGTTTTGTTGCAAACATGGAAGACTCCTTGCCTGCAGCATCAGGGCTACTCTTGCTGCAAGACAGGCAACCTCGCACCCGTGCCGCCTAAGCACATTCAGTTGGGGCCCGAAGGCAGTCCCGCAGGGCAGATCCGAGCAGGGGGTCTGTCCCCCCTCCCGGCTTCCAGCAACTGAGGGCCTCACGCCCAGCTCTTGTGGCAGCCCCCTTGCTGAGGTTCAGAGGTGGCCACGGAGCTTAGCTGCAGAGCTTTGGAAAAGGGTGATCTTGGCTGGGCTAATGTGCCTCAAAGCGACTGTATAAAAATGTGAACAGAATGTATTATACCGAAGGCTCCAGTGGCATCCTTTGATGGGTTGTGTGGTGTGAAATCGGTTTTTAAAGCCGCAGAAAAAGACGGGCTGAAAGTGCTGGATGCAGCCTGACTGGATTGCCTCCTCTCCTCAGTCTGGGGCCGTTTGTCTCCTGCAAAGCGGTGGGAGGAAGATTCCCCCAGCGGGGAGAGGAAAATTGACCCAGCTTGTGCAGGGATCCCAGAGTTCCAGAGGTCCTTCCCAGATGAGGATGTCTGCAGAGGAGCAACGAGCCAAGACATTGATCTGTCTTTTCCGGGTGATGCCTGACCATCTTTGACAAGGGCACGAGGTCTCGGCTGCGAATTTCACAGCGCTCTTGTCCTTGTCATTCATGATCACTTTTCTGAGCCATTCATTTTTCTTGGAGGACTGAAACAGACGTTCCCACAATCAAAAGGTCAGCCCATTAACGGGCCTGGAACGAGAGAGACATACGGTAACAGACACATGGTTCCAACTCGTATTCTGAAAACTCAAAGCTTGCTCTTAACCTATTTCAGCAGCTTCTCCAAGAAAAGCGGTACATTTTCTAACAGGCTGAGTATCCATAGAGGAAGCAGTTGGCTGTGTGGGAAGTCATTCGAAAGAGGATTTCAGGGCTAAATTTATCTATCCATCTATCTATGCGTTTATTTCTTTGTTATTATACCAGCCAATAGTCTGAAGGCTCTCCGGGAAGTTAACCACGTCGAAAAGCACAAAACAAACAGCCCATCATAATATGGCAGTAAAACCAACGAAAACCAGTAGAATTACCAGTAGAACAACAAGTCCACTGGCTTCATAATCAAATTGGAGTGGCAGTGATATAAAATACAATACTGAAACTAGAATTTAGCTATTGAAATACTTAGAGGAGAAAGGTTCTTGCATGGCTCTGAAAAGAAAAAATTAGGTGCCAGTGTCCCTCTGTGGGGAGCTGCTTCCATAAATGGAGGGCCACAACCGAAAAGGCCCTTCTTCTGGCCTCCACCCTCCTTACTTCCATTGGAGGGGGCTCCCTAAGAAGGACCCAGAAGATTACCTTAAGACCTGGGAAGGTACATACAGGATGATGTGTCATGACAAACCACTGTAGATGAATGAATTTTTGGAAGGCCATCGCCCATGCTGGCTGCCATCTTGAACATGCCAGTCCAAGCTGGTGGTTCCTGGAGGTTGCTGTGGCTTGTCATGTTGTGTGAACCCAGGCAGGAGAGGATGTGTGAGGCAGCCTGGGAAGAATCCATGGTTTCGTTGCCCAACCCTCAAATGATCCATCCACTGGGGTTCAGACGTCACAGAAAGCCAAGCACCCATGCCGCACAAGCCTACCACAATGCAACAGTCCTCCACTTGGGTTAATCAACTTGAAGCACAGCAACTTGAATCAACTTCAAATTACACCACTACTAATATTAAAAGCACTGCAAAGATATAAACAGTAACAACAACCCAGCATAACCTCATGGGCCGTTCCCAAACGCTTGCTGGAATAAAGGACTTCGCCTGCTTACAGAACCCCAACAGGGAAGGTGCCAAGCTAGTCTCCTTCGAAAGGGAACGCCAGAGCTTGGGGCTGCCACCGAGAAGGCCCTGCCCTGCATTCTATCCCATTGTGCCTGGGGATGTGGTGGGGCCGAGAAAAAGGCTTCCCCAGAAGGCCCTGGAGCCTGGCTAGGCTCAGAGAGGAGAGCAGGGTATTTCAGATAGCTTGGACCCAGGCCGCTGAGGACTTGGTAGGTCTTCACCTGCGCTTTGAGCTGTGCCCAGAGACAGACCGGGAGCAAGTGAAGCTGCTGCAGTGTAGGAGCCACCTGCTCCCTGTGCCCAGCCCTGCTCAGCAGCTCGCGGAACCAGCTGGGGTTTGCAGAATGCTGAACAGTGGAGGAGGGGATGGGCAGCGCTATCTTGCCCACACAGGAAGCTATTGTTCAAAGACAGGCCAGACATGCCCATGGTGGGCCTGTCGTGAGCGAAGCTGGCCAGAGCCGGGGGTCAGACTAGATGGCCCGGGAGGCCCCTTCTGACTCGCTCTGCTTCTATGTTTCTATTGATCTGTTTGTGTCCCATGGCAGAACACTTGGAAGAGTGGCGATGCTTACCTTCCGTCCCCGAGGATGGTTGCCCCAGCTTCCTTTGCAGCCCTCCCCTTTCAGGCCATGTGACACGAATCTGAAGGTTGGGCCCTCTTGGTTGAGGTGCCGAGGTACGCTTGGCAAGCGCTCCGCAGCTTGGCCTCATGATTTCACAGGCTGTATCTTCTTACTGCCTCTTCAAAGCGTCTCCACACTGTTATATTTTATAAACATATTTTACATATTTCTTGCTGACAGCATTAAAACGTTGGTATGGCTGGGAAAAATGCATCGCAAGGGACGGGGACATGTAGAAAAGTGATGTGATTTGTTTTCAAAATTCTTTAGAAATAGAGTTAATAAAAGTGCAGAGACTTTTTGAAGGCCCCTTGTATCTCCTCCTCCAGCTGGAGATGCTTCATGGGCCAACTAGTTACTCCAAGTTGCGGGAAGACCCACATGCGACATTTCCTCCCCCTTGACCTCACACGACCCACTTTCCCTTTACATGTGGATCCGGTGGAGGGTTGTATTTGGAAGCAGCGCGGAGCCACATCAAGGTGGCATAAATAAGGAAAAGGAAACTAATGGATCCACGAAGTTACAGCAGTTCCCTCTTTATCACTTAGGCTGCTCCACGAGTCAGCTATTTTAAATGCGCACATCCAGCAAAGAGGAGTGGAAGCGATTTGTTTTCTTTAAAGCTGAGCCAAAATTTCTCAGAAAGCATTTTTCTGAGCTAGTGGCCTATTTTTCTCGCCTTTTCTCACGGCTTGCCAAAAGGAAATTGCAACTGAATTTTCTCCTACTATTCTTCGCCTTTCATTCCACACGCTTCCACCACAACCATCACCCCCCCAACTCCCCCCCCCGCCAAAAAAACTAGCATTGCATCATACAAGAGCAGTGGTCAACCAAGAAGCTGACACAATTGCAGCAGGGATGAAAAGGAACTTCAAGAAAACAAAGGGAGGCATTGTGTGCCTGCCACTGCAAAGGCGAGCCCCAGCTCACAAAATTGCCGGGGAATTTCTCCTGCCCCTGGATAAATTTGGTAATGGGAAGAATTCTGAAATGCTCATTCCACTTCCAAACTATGAGGATGGGGAGACCTAAGAACAGGTTAGTTGTTAGTTGCGAAGTTGCGTCTGACCCATCGTGACCCCATTGACAACACTCCTCCAGGCCTTCCTGTCCTCCACCATCCCCCGGAGTCCACCTAGGCTCACGCCGACTGTTTCAGTGACCTCATCCAGCCACCTCATCCTCTGCTGTCCCCTTCTCCTTTTGCCATCAATTGTTCCCAGCATCAGACCCTTCTCCAGGGAGTCCCTCCTTCTCTTTAGGTGGCCAAAGTATTTGAGTTTCATCTTCAGCATCTGGCCTTCTAAAGAGCAGTCAGGGCTGATCTCCTCTAGGATTGACTGGTCTGATCGCCTTGCGGTCCAAGGGACTCACAGAGTCTCCTCCAGCACCACTGTTCAAAGGCCTCAATCCTTCGGCGCTCAGCCTTCCTTATGGTCCAGCTTTCACAGCCATACATTGCAACTGGGAAAACCATAGCCTGGACTATACGCCCTTTTGTCGGCAGGGTGATGTCTCTGCTTTTTAGTATGCTGTCTAGATTTGCCACAGCTCTCCTCCCTAGGAACAAGCGTCTTTTAATTTCTTGGCTGCAGTCCCCGTCTGCGGTGATCTTGGAGCCCAGGAAAATAAAATCTGTCACTACCTCCATTTCATCCCCATCTATTTGCCATGACTGGATGCCATGATCTTAGTTTTCTTAATATTGAGTTTCAAGCCAACTTTTGTGCTCTCCTCTTTCACCCACGTCAAGAGGCTCTTTAGTTCCTCTTCACTTTCTGCAGCCTGCAGATTGCAAGATGAGATGCAGATTGCTTTCTGTTCTTGTTGCAAGTGTATTGGAAATAAAAGAGAAAAACCCAAACAAAAATTCGGAAACTTACACTTAACACCCTTAATGCTTTCCCCTCCCATCCCGAGATCAAGTTACATAAAATCAAGTCTGAAGACCCTCAAGGTGGTAATATAGAAACTGTTAGAACAAGGATAATGATTTATTACGTACTGATACTTTTCACCCACATCAGTATATTCAATAAATGGTAACCAAAGAGCCTCGAAAGAATCAAACTTGTGTTGGCCCCTCCTAACCTGTAATTTGTACGGCGATGTTTCCATTATATTGCTCCTCCGTTCCAATGCACACCATTCATTCAAATCTGTAAATCTAAGATCCCTTCAGCGTGACCCTATTACTTTTCCAGCAGCAAATAGAAGATGTGATATCAGCTCCCTCTGTTTCATTTTTAGAGTCCTTTCAACAAATATTTTCATTCGGGAGGGGCAGGTTCCTCAATAGATGGCTTCTCTAGCTCCAAGTGTTGCTTGGCTGTAGCAGGGCTGAGAGAGGAAAATAGCAGAACCTTCAAGTTGGGTCAAGTGATTTGGGGTGACAACATCCGCCTGAGTTGTAAGGGGATGATTTGCGAGAGAATGTATTCACGTCCCACGGCAGTGGCAGGAGAGAAAAGGAAGACCTTTACAGAGGGTGGGTGGGGTGGGAAAAGGGTTAGGTTTTTTGCAAGAGGAGAATGACCAGGAAAGGAGACCTGTTCTGTTTTGCAGCCCGTGACTCATTTGCATTTCAATTTCCAAGTCCTCCAAAGGCTGGCGATTTTTCCTGTAGCTAGGGCAGTCAGGTTTATTTATTTATTCTATTTATTTAAAGTTTTCTATGCCATCCCAAGACGAAAAAAGTCTCTGAACTGCTTACAAAAAACAAAACAAAACTAACAAACAAAAAAACCCAAAGCAACCACAACAGCAGTGACGCACAACACACTGCATCTGATAACGATGCTAAAAGCGAGGATAACACCAATTAACTGTTAAAATACTGGGAAAATGAAAAGGTCTTCATCTGATGCTGAAAAGAATAAAGTGGCGGCATCAGGTGAACCTCCCTGGGGAGTGTGTTCCAAAGTCGGGGTGCCACTGCTGAGAAGGCCCTTTTCCGAGTAGCTACCCTCCTGGTTTCCTTCAAAGAGGGCTCCCGGGGAAGGACCTCTGCCTCTGATCTCAAGGGGTGGGCCAGCACGCAGGGAAGGTTTCCTTTGGGTTTTTGGGTTTTTGGGTTTTTGATGAGCAGCTCTTAAAAGCAGGCCCAGAGCGGACATGGTCACTTGAAGTGCAGGATGAGGGAGCAGGACACGAAGTCCCCCCCCCCACTATTTTGTGGTTGCATTTATGCCTGTGCACCACAAGTCTGCCCCTCGTTCACTGGCAGTAGTCCCTGCTTTCATCCCTGATGCCCAGTTAAAAAGTGGCTTGGCTGCAAAGCTCTTACCTGAAGAGGTAAAACTCTGCCGTCAGCCAGAACAGAATGCAGGGAAAAGACACCCCTTTCCCTTGCAACCCACGGGATGGTGCCAGCTCCCGGCGTGCAAAGGACAGTGTCATTCAGCCCCAAAGGAAGGCGCAAGTGCGGCAGCAAGAGGGGAAGAGGCGCCCCTCAGTGGGGGCATTAAGGGCATCTTGACCACGTGCCCCACATGGTCTGTGCCGGGGAGCATGGTTTCTAAACTCAGAAATGGTTCAAGGAGAAGCATTCATCGGATGTGGCTGGCTTTGAAACAGTGTGTAACACAGACATGATGCGGAGGAAACAAACCAATGCAAGATGGCAAGCAAAACGGGCTTGTGCAGGGCAGGTGTGTCTGGAACATAGTTTTTTTTACTATGTGGATTTAAGATATGGTGCCACTAAATGTTTTCTCTCATTGGCACCCAGCGGCTTTCTACTGAAGGGCTTAATCTTCCAAGTGGACTATGTTAAAGTATCTTCTTTTAGAAGGGGAGAGAGAGGGGGAGAGAGTGAGCGAGTGAAGCAAGGATGTACCGGGGAAAATGGGATGGGTGGTTGTCTGCTAAGAGATCCAAAGTTTCTACCAGGTAGTCCTAAATGGGATCGGCAAGAAGCTGCTGTGGGAGAACCGCATCCGGGCTCTGCTAATGAGGGAGCCAAGAAGCGCACTTCCTTATTTACTTGCCAAATTTTGTCCCGAAGCCATGGGCTCACATGCCTTTCATGCATCTTCCTCCTGCCAGTCCCATTCACGCACAAAGAAATATCCCTCCGGAGCGCCTCCTCGTCTCGCATCCATTAATGGGCTGGTCCTATTCTTATGGAAAGAGCATGCCGATATCTTCTATTTCTGGGAACGAAAACACTTGTTTTCTTCAATTCCTCCATCAGTGCAGAGGGACAAGTGCGAACTGTAAGGCTAACCAGATGGGCCAACTATTTCTGGAGCTCTTTACGCATATATCTCCTCCCTGATTAGCATTCATTAAGTCAAAAGAGGGGAGGGGGTTGGAGCCCAAACCTTCCCTACCAGCATTAAACCAATAACCCTGGCAAAGAGCCAGAGCAGCTCTTGTGGATTAATTGTTTTATAACTGCTTTAATTAAAACTGTTCAGTGTATGATTAACCTAAAAGTTTTTCATTTCCACCAAATTGTTGAACAAATGAGACATTAATATTTTACATTAACGTTAGCGCTGTGGCTGCGGCGCGCTGAACAGCTTGGGTGTGTTTACTGTAAGCAGATACTAATGGACTGCTAAATCGCTCTTTCAGGGACAGATTCGCATGACTGTGTGCAAGCAAAATTCAGCACAGCTCAATTTCCAGCGCAGATTCGGGGCTCCGTTTCAGACGGGCATTTCAGGATGCTTGTTCGTAGCAGCCAGTTTGCGATTGTACTGACAACCTAGAAACGGGAGGTGGGATTCTCTCTCTGGGGGCCCTTGAAGAAGCACAGAACCATGGAAACTGAGCGAGTCAGAAGGGGTCTCCCGGGCCATCTAGTCTGCCCCCTGGCTCCAGCCGGCTCTGCTCATGTCATACCCACCGTGTGCATGTCTCGCCTATCCGTGAACACCCTCACCGGTGGGGCCTCAGCCACCTCCTGTGGAAGCCGCAAAGGGCTGGAGAGTCTGGGCATGTGCTACCCAGGGGCAGTTTTGAGGCATCCACATTTCCGCAGGGCCCCAGAGTGGCCCCACTCGCTTCCCATCGCACCCCCCTTGCTCAGTTGCCTCTTACTCTGGCCCAAGTGACCGCCTCGCTTTCCTGTGGACAGAATGCGGAAGCGAAGCGGCACCTGCCACTCCCAGGTCGCCCCCCGCCCCTCTGCCTGTCCTGCTATGGCTGGATTGGATTCATCGCCGGCGGCAACCAAGAGGCCGCTCAAGGAGTGGGAAACGGCATGCACAGCAATCTCACGGTCCGGAACAGGTAGCGTGCTGCGGTCAAGTGGGGCTCTGAAGCAGCCCTTCACCCAAGGCCAGGAAGGGACGGAGGAGGGGGGCTGCCATGGGGCAGGATTGTGGCGGGGCAGGGGAGGAGAGGAACCGGCTCCGGACCTGTCTGGACGCAGTTGCCAGATGAGCTCAGTGGCCCACCTAGCAGAGATCAGGGCGAAGGTGGAAGGAGAGGGGATGATGTGCAGGGCTTCTATCGCCCTCTGCCAAAGCAGCATCCGTCCTCTCGGATTGTCCCCAAAAGCAGAGCGGATGAGAGCTTGGCTTGGCTTTGGGCACCACCAAAGGCCAAGCACCACTGATCTGCCAGCGCTCAGATACGAAACATCTCAGGATGTCAACCGCCGAAGCCAAATACAGATATCAAATATCTGGCATTTAAAAAAACAAAACATCCCTCTCCTGAAATTGCTCACTGTCAGCACTGACAGATGGGAAGTGAAGGGTGATGCCTGGGAGTACATCTATCTCAGCCACAGTCCTGCACTGTGAAATTTGGAGAAAAGGCACGGTGGGGGAGTAAGTCCATATTGCGTCTTTTGGATTAGCCCTCCAGGCTTGCAGAAGAAGCCTTTGAATTCTGACATGAGTGCCTGCGCCAAAACTGTGTCTGTGCTCCCTGGAAAAGACTTCACTGGGTGCTTTTCGTTGTGCTTCAGTGAATTTTTATTCTTCATTTCCAGAACAGGAAAAGTAACTCCTGCAACTCAAGACCCCTTGGTCTTAGGAGGTTGAGCTGCTTCAGTCCTGCCTTCACAATATGCATATGGAAATTGCAAATTACATCTCGGAAGGCTATAGAGGCTTGTTTGTATTCGGCATTCTTGGTAAAAGATAGTAGGACAATTGTGTTGCTTAGTGTGTCATGTTCAAAGAGGACTTTCATCAATACACTTTGTCTCTGTATGGCTTCCCTATAGCCTGAAGGGCCGGATTCTGCCTAATTTTGGAAGCTAAGCAGGGCTGGGCCTGGTTGAGATCTGGATGGGGGACTTAAATGCTGTGAACCACCTAGAGAGCTTCAGCTATGGGGGGCATAGAAATGCAAGGTAACAGCAGCACCAACAACAATACTGGAAGGCAAAATAAGGATTTACAACCCTAGTGATGGAGAGCATTTCCTTCAAAGGGACAGACCTTCGAAATAATAGCCCTGGTTTGTTTTGTTTAGTCACAAAGGTTTTGTTTTGTTTGTGACCCATCACAACTCCATGGACAACATTCCAGGCCTTCCTGTCCTCCACCATCCCCCGGAGTCCACCGGCCCAGTGACCCCATCCAGCCACCCCATCCTCTGCCGTCCCCTTCTTCTTTTGCCATCTATTGTTCCCAGCATCAGGCTCTTCTCCAGGGAGGCCTTCCTTCTCATTAGGTGGCCAAAGCATTTGAGTTTCATCTTCAGGATCTGGCCTTCCAAAGAGCAGTCAGGATTCATCTCCTCTAGGACTGACCAGTTTGATCGCCTTGCAGTCCAAGGGACTCGCAGGCGTCTCCTCCAGCACCACAATTCAAAGGCCTCAATCCTTCGGCGCTCAGCCTTCCTTATGCTCCAGCTTTCAGAGCCATACATTGCAACTGGGAAAACCATAGCTCTGACCATACAAACTTTAACCCTGGCTTAAGATAGTGAAAATACACTGGAAATTTGGGTGTTGGATTTCTGCATCAGAAAGCAGAAGGAAGGGGAATCTCAGTTTTGTATGAGACACACTGATACGACACAGCTCATCAGGTATACCCATCCTATCATCATCTTGATCCACTGGTCATTAAAGGGTTTGCTGAGCAGATGACAGCCAAGCAAGAACCCTGCACGAGGTCACAGCTAGATGACCTCAAGGTGGACAGACATTTCCTCCACGAATGTTCCCTGCTGATCTTGAGAGCTTTCCTGCCAGATTTGGTGAATACCAGTTCCTTAAAATCAGCAGCTGGATGCAGCCATGTAGTTCCGCAGTGTGATGTCCACAGGGTCTCCTCAGCTTCTCAGCACTTCAGTGAGGAACATGGCTGAAGGACAAACAGCCTCAAATGAAAATGCATTTTGCATTTGCTGTTTGCCTTCCCTGTGGATGGAAGTTGCTTTTATCAACTTTGAGCTTTTTCTGCACCATCAAATGCAAACAAGTCCGTGGCCTCACAAATCTCCCCCACATTGAGCAAGAAAAAGAAACAAAGACTTTTCAGCCTCTTTCCAATTCGCTAATATTGATATTGCTCACTGCACCAAAGGTTCTGGGAGTGTTTCTGCAGGAAGATGTATATTTGAATGCATTTTGAGATATTTTAATGTAATTCCTTGGAAATTCACATTTCTGAAGGCATTTTCTCTCCAGTATGCATTTCTAAGTGCATTTTATCTCATTATGCAATTTCTATTCATTTTTGGCATATCGTTTGAGGTGGAAACTGCAGGATGATTTTGGAGAAGTGCAAAATCTGCAGGATGAAAGTCTTCTGAGCTACTCATTCAGCTGGGAAATGTATATCAGTCTCAATTCACTTTGGGCGGCAGACCAAACAGGATGTTTGATCTTGCTTGCTCTCTTACCCTCTCAGCCATGGAATGCTCTAAGGCCTCTGTGGATGAAACTCTCAAATAATCACAGGAGACGCTCAGTGAAACAGACACCTTTCTACAGGTTCCCAGGAAGGAGAATTGTTTTTCGGGAAGTACCGGGCATCTAATCAAAGACTGAAGGTGGGGCTCGGATCCGAGATCAAACCCTACCACGAACGCAAGTGCTTTGCTGAGATCGTGTTTAGCTGTCACATAGTAAGACAAATGTGCAAATGGCTGGTTCTTGATATTCCATCTGCATGGAAGGGCGCTCTTCCAATAAGGCACAGAGGGGCCTCGCCTCAGGGTCTGTGTTGTTACAGCTTTGAGTAATGTCCTCCTTTCCATTGGATGATTTGAGAGCCGGCGTGGCGCAGTGTTTAAGAGCGTGGGACTGTGACTCAGGTGCTCCGGGTTCCAGACCCCTCTTGGCCATGGAGCCCACTCTGGGCCAGTCATAGGCTCTCGGCCCAGCCTACCTCACAGGGTTGTTGTTTGGAGGAGAGGATGGAGAGCAGGAGGAAGAGACGTGCAAGCTGCCATGATTTTCTTGAAAAGAAAAAAGAGGAATATAAGTTAAATAAAAAATAGGCGGTCTGGGAGCTCAGTAGGTAGCTTTGCACAGCCCAAGGAGCACTTGGATACCAGCCCCCTGGAAACTGGCACAGTGAGGTCCTGGGGCACCCCTCTCCCCATGGCCCCACTCAGTCCTCCTGCTGGCCTCCCATGGGATGAGCAGGGGGAGATGACAGTTGCCCCAAGGTGCCCGGGGGGGGGGCACTTTCAGTGCTCCGTGTTCCTTCCAATACCGAGAAGGCAAGATGGCGTAGAAGCTGCCCCACATCCACGCGTCAGCTGGAACAGGGGTGGCCGGGCGGGGAGACGGAGCACAGGAGGGGACGAACCGCTAGCGCTCCGCTCCCCTCCGCCATTCCTGCGTTGCCCACTGGGTGAGGTTGCGCCTGGACGTGGGACTGGCCGGAGCTTTCCTTTGGCCCCACTGCACACCTGCAAATCCAGAGAGGCGCACCCCGGATCGCTCCCTCGCCATCAGGTGGGTTGAAGAGGGGCAGGCCGGGGCAGCCAGTGGGAAAGGGAACCCGCTTCCGCCGGCGTTTGTTCCCCAGCGGTTCTGCCTGCTGTCTGGGGCTGGCGGAGTGGAGCGAGTGCCAGCCAGTTGTTCCTCGTCCAGCCTGTCCCAATGACAGTGGTGTGGCCAGGAGAGGTGGACAGGGCTCTCCTTCTCCTTGGCCATACCCTGCCGGTTGCTTCAGGCCATCACAGAGCAGACACGGCTTCCAGGTGGGCCCAAAAAGGCAAGCCCACCCACCAGCTCCACCCGCTGTTATCCAGGTGTTGTCCACCCTCCGGCAGCCTGGTGGAGGAGGCACACTTAGGCCAGGTACCTCCTCGGGAGCAGGCGACCTGGAGGGCAGCCGCTGCACTGCCCCTCCAGTCGCCGTGGAAGAAGCGGATCTCACTCGCCCCGGAAAAGTCAGTCTTTTGGGGTGAGGACCAAGTGAATGTAAGGGAACCCTTTGCCCCACTGGGCACTGCCTCCCCAAGCAGGGCCGCCGTGGGTCGCGTGGGGCATGGAGCTGGGATCCGCAAGAATGGGGGGAAGCCGCTAGCAGCCATGCAAAAGGCTGCTGGGGCTCTTCGCTGGCTGTCACAGGACGTGGCTCCTGGCTAAAGGGGCACCCCCCCTTTGCCATTCTCGCTGTCGTGAGCTGGGCGCCCCTTCCCAAACGAGGCAGGCACTTCAATAGTCATTACAAGAGTCTTTATTTCACACAGCGGCAAGGTATTTGCAAACTCCGAAACACGCACTCCTGGTGAAACGCTGGCCCCTTGCTCTGCCCCCTTCACTCAAAGCTCTGCTTATTTATTCATTTATTTTATTTATTTATTAAAACATTTTTATGCCGCCCCTTGCCGAAGCCTTGGGGCGGCTCACAGCATAAAATAAAATACAATAAAATACAAAAATAACAATATAGAATTAACAATATAAAATAAATAACCCCTCGGGGCCGGTCTCTGGAGCGGGGGTGTGCTGTGGAAGCGGGCCTGCCGACGCTCTTCCCATTGAGCCCCTCCTTGGTCCAGCCGGCAGGTGCGTCAACGGGCCCTGGCGTCCACGTCTCCTGGGGTGCTTCAATCCAGAGCTGGCTTGGGCAGGCTCACCAGGAAAGTACGGGCAACTGGAGCCTTGCTAGTCTCGACAACCCCCATAGCAGAGGGAGGACTAACTCTGAGCTGTGGCAGGTTCAGCTCCCCGCTCGCCCTGCTCCGCATCTGGGCCGCCGTTCCCACCGAAGGCATCCGTCTCTCATGCACCTTTGGGAAGCTCATCCAAGCACACGTGCACGACGCTGGCCAAGCGGCTTGCCGGTTCCAGCGCTTGCTGCCTGCATGTGGGTGTCTTGCTGGCCCGTGGCGAGGGAATCTTCCCACAAGACGCTGCTTTTCAGGTTGGGCTTCAGGACTGCCCCAGGCTGGCTTCGTGGCCACTCCTGGGAAACCTTCCGGGTTCAGACAACGGCTTTGTAGCCCTTGCGGCTTCCTGTGTCTGGTAAAGCCAGTCTGACAGGTTGGAGATGATGGATTAGAAACAGAGGCTGTGAGTAACTGGGCTGGCCGGTGTGTTTTCTTTCTCCGCTGTCTTCAGCTGGGGATATCGCTTTCTTCTTTCCCTCTGGAGGAGTCACCTTGCGAATTGGGCAAAACCAGCTGTCAGCCATTTCTGCGTTAAATGTAAGGTCGAATTGCTACCTTTCAGGTATTTGTTTTTCCAGTCAACCGGCCGTCCCCTTGGGCAGCTCCTGCTTGGGCTCGTGTACCGTAAAGGTGACGAGCTCAGGTGATAAACGCAGCACGCCAAGAAGAAAAAAACAAGCTGAAGAGGCGGCAGCAAAGAGTGGAGGAAACCGCTTGACAGGAGAGGCCCAGCCCTTCAGCAAATGATCGAGAGCAGAGATTAAGGCTCTGAAAAGGATTCCTTCTGTGAATCCACACACCAGGAAGAGTGCGGATGAGCGAGGCCCTACATACAAATAGCCAGCTCATTCTCCGAGATTCTTATGTAGCCAAGCCAGCATCATTTAGGTGCAATCCATATATCCATCCAAGGGAGGGAGCAGAAAGGTGGACTTGGGCCACTGGAAGGAACCTTTTGGCTTCCAGAGGGGACTGAGGAGGACTGGGCGTGCTCAAGGGAGCATAAAACGATGAGTGGCCAGGGGTGGTGGTGGGGGTGGACTGGACGAGGTGCCCCGGCCTTCAACCCAGTGACCTCCACCTATCAACATACGGGGACCTTGACTCCCAGCAGCCCCAGCCATCACGTCCCTAGCCAATGCTCCCCGGGGTTGTCATGCCAAACGTCTGGAAAGCATCGGGGTGCGACGGGGTGGTTGGGACCTGACCAGGAGCGCTCCACGTGGCAGCCTACGACGGTGCCTTGTCCTGATGCCCTCTAGCTCTGTAATGCCCACATGGACTGGCAGCAATGCATCTTGGATTTTTCCCTCTTCTATTTTATTTCATTTAAAAAATACAGAACACCCACAATAAAAACAAATTTCGCAATCTGCACAAATAGAAAAATACAAATAAACAACAGCAACAACAACGCAGGACAACAGCATCACCCTCCACCAGGTCCAAGAGATCCATGTTGGTTCGTGTAGAACTAGTTCTTCATTCAGGTAACCCCACTCACATGCCCTTCAAAATTTCATCAGCTCTTGCAATGGTACTGAACCCTTTCCCTTGATTAAAACACAACAAGTCTCCAAATAGCCTCAAAATTATTTTTACTTCTCAAGACTTTTTTCAGCTTAACATCACATGTTAGCTTATCACTGACAGCTGAATTCCAAACCTCTTTCTACCAGTCGCTTATCTGATAATGACTTGGGTTTCACAGAACATTAAAGCTTTACAAACTGGACAAATTTGTTTAGCAAGCCAGGTAATGATGAATGAATGTCAGCATTTGTGACATGTGAACTTCATCCTAAGGTGCAGGGGTCTTGATGTGACACGGAAACTGTTCGAAGGACCATACGTGGTTGGTCCCTGAAGTGACACGGAAACTGTTCGAAGGACCAAACACGGTTGGGAAACACGCCTGGCTTACAATCTGGGTGGCTTAGTAGCACAAGATCTTGTTTTGGGACTAGACCTAACTGAGCTAGTGCTGACTCTTTGACACCAACAGTTCCATTACTGGTGATAGCGAAATGGCAAGTGAGGGAGAAGGGCTTGGAAGCTTCAGTGCAGCCCTGCATCTTAACAAGGTCTACCAGGACCGTACTGTTCAACTGCACAAAACTTTTTTTTAAACTGTGTATTTTAAGCATGATAAAATTTTACAGCCTAAATCTGCCGAGTGCATAATTGGTCTCATCGCTTAAAAATGCAGCCAGGAATGTAACTGAATACTGTGAGAAAATTAACAACAGATGGCTTGGAGAAATTCACAATGATTCAAGGAAATATATAAGTTGCGAAAGAGAGAGAGAGAGAGAGAGAATGAGAAAGAAAGAAAGTTTTAGTCCATGGTGTGTTCTCCTTCTGAATTTTAGCCATGATCCCAGTGGTGAACAAAAATTAAAATTACCCAAAGCCACATTTGCTAGTTTCAATGGCTGTGCACGCCGGATTGTCTCATCATAAGGTTTTCCAGGTAAGACGCTTTCAGGAGTGGCTTATTTCCGGAGGTACTGGGTCACTCCCTCTTGGGACGAGGCACCAACCAACCTCCTGGCCCACTCAACTGTTCTCTCCCTGCCAGCTTTTCCAAGCTAAGGGAGGCCAGGCCGTCCAAGCATCTTGCCAGTGTCCTCAAGCAGTAGCTCAGGAATTCATCCAAGACAGCCTGGCCCACCTGTGCTGTGGGTATCTGGCCTGATTCAGCTTCTGTAATGCCTCACTCTAAACCTGAGAAGATGCCAGAAGCTTTGTCCTGGAATCACTTAGCAAATCTATTTCAGCAAATCTCCTAAAGGCCTGGATGGTCCTTGTGGCCAACATATAGTAGGGCTTGGGTGACTCTTAGGACTCCACAGGACAGTTCGCCATTTGTCAACTCAGTCCACCAGTCCTGGGCATGTCTTGGCTATCTGTGACCCATCAAAACATTCCTCAGATCTGTTCCTTGTATAGTTTTTTTTTCTCATCTGAGTGGGTAGTTTGTGAAGGTGTATGTTTTCATGCATCTGTTGAGGTAGGGAGACATGTTCACCTCCATCTGAATCTCAGACAACATGGCTCAAAGGACGGGACAGGTCCCCTTACTGCAGGGTTCTATTGACTACCTGAATGGTTGGTTCCTCTTCCCATCAGGATATAGCCAGGTTGGAGTCAGTGCAGCGCAGGGCCACAAGGTTGGTGGCCGGTTTGCAGGGGAAGCTGTATGAGGCGAGACTGAGGGAACTGGGTCTCTTCAGCCTGGAGAAGAGGCGACTCAGAGGGGATCTGTTGGCAACATACAGGTATGTGAGGGGATGTCACATGGAGATGGGTAGAGACCTGTTCTCCCCTGCAGAGGAAGGCAGGACGTGCTGCAACGAAGCAAAGCTCAGGGAACCAAGGTTGAATTTGGATGCCAGGAAGCACCTCCTGACAGTCGGGACCCCGAGGTTGTGGAATGGGCTTCCACAAGAGGTCGTTGTGGCCCCATCAGTGCGGGTGTTCAAAGATAGGCTAGACCTGCACATGGTGGGCATGTTGTGAGTGGAGCCGGCTGGTGCTGGAGGTCAGACTTGATGGCGCGGGAGATCCCTTCTGACTTGCTCTGTTTCTATGTTTCTATGATTATGCTGTTGATAGCTTGATATGTTCTTTTTAGATTTGTACACTGCTTAGAGAGCCTTTGGGTTTTAGAGACAGTATAGAAGTGCCATAAATGAATAAACAAACAAAAAACAGCTTTTTACATGGCCCCGTGATGACAGCGTGGCCTTGGAGCGTTTGCTGGCATTGTCTTCCACAGAGGCTCTGCTTACAATTGTCATTTTCTATGAATGATTAATCAGAGAAATCGTTTGTAAATTGTGAGTGAACCAGACGTTCGGCTGGGGCTACAGGGAGTGTCGGCGTTTCCAAGCTCTGGTGAAGCAACGCAGCGTGTGTGTATTGCAAATGCAGGCAAATTCCCCAGCCAGTGATGAATTTCCGTGCAGCTTCCATTCAGCATTTTAGAGCGCAGTATGGCTGGGTAACTAATGAAAGAGATTAACAATCAAAGTAAATATTTCATGTTTCTGTAATAAATTTCTTAAGCCCGCTGTGGCCAGGATAGAGGGATTTTGACAGGGGAAGATCGAGTGTATCTTGTGAATTTTAGACGTCTGTCTCTGCAGGTTGACTGTAGGAATTGCTGGAAGCATGAAGGTCCACCAACTCATTGAAATGTAGACTTCGAGGGGACTTTGTGGGCCACCTGGCCCTCTAGCGCTTGACCCCACATACTAGCTCCCTGCACTTCCACCGATAAGGAAGGGGGACCCGCACCTGCAAATGGTCCGCCTGCTTGTTGCTGAGTTGCAAAAGACGGCAGGCTTTGCTGCATCTCCATGACTCCGTTTCCTCTCTTGACCATTTGGGGTCTCGTTCCCATGAATTGGACCATTTCAGGCTGCGCATGGGTCTTGCACAAAGCAAAGTTCCTCTGTGCAAAAATTAAAATACGATCCTTGCAGAGAGACATCTAGCATGCTGGCAAGAAGCTTCCTGCCTCTGTTTTCTCCTGATAGGAGCAGTTCCATGTGCCAGAGAAAAGTACACACACATTGGCTTTGAGGACATTTTTGGATATGCGGTGTTGCAAATACACAACTTTGGGAGTGAGGGGATTTTTCAGCAAATGCAAGAACAGTTCATCCCCCTTGGCACTGCTTCTCCATACTTTAGGTAATGCAGAAGTATGACTTCCAAATCAGAAGTAGTAGCTCCTGCATACTCCTAACTAGTAGGACCTCACCTGGAATACCGTGTCCAGTTCTGGGCACCAAGATTTAAGAAAGATGCAGGTAAAGTAGAAAGGGTCAAGCAGAGGGCAACAAAAATGATGTACAGTTTGGAAACACTGCCCTATGAGGAGAGACTGAGGGAACTGGGCATGTGCAGCCTTGAGAAGAGAAGACTGAGGGGGAACACGAGATCCCTCTATAAGGACCTCAAAGGCTGTCACAAAGAGGAAGGTCAAGATCTCTTCTTGCTGATGCCAGAGTGTAGGACACGAAATAATCAAATCAAGATGCAACAACTCATGTTCAGGCTGGACATCAGGAAAAGCTTCCTCACTGTAGGAGCAATACGGCAGTGGAACCAGCGGCCTGGAGAGGTGGTGGGCTCTCCTGCACTGGAGACATTCAAGGTGAAACTGGAGAGCCATCTGAATTGGATGGTTTAACTTGGTGTCCTTCAACAGCAGGGGGTTGGACTGGATGGCCTTCATGGCCCCTTCCAACTCTACTATTCTATGAGTCTATGATTCTAAGTCATTATGGCCACTCTCATACCAGGGTGGCCACATGCATTTGCAAAGAAAGAGGATAGATCAGCAACAAAGGCAAGAGAACAAAGATCAGGTTACAATTTGCATCTTTCTCCATGGCATGTCCTGAGCAGAGTGGCCGAATTGCTTTCTCCAAGGAGTCCTGTAGTTCAGCCTCAATTTTGTAATTTTAGTTTCCAGGGAAAGCTCTGGCTTGGCTTGATCCAGGGCTCACTCGTTCGTCTTTGTGTCAGTCCAGGGTATTTGTAAAGCTCTCCTCCTACACTGTGTTTCAAATGCAGCCGTTTCCTTGCTGTCACTTTCTCACTGTCCAACTTTCACGCCTGTGGCTAAATATAAATATTGCTAAGATAAATTAGAATCCATTTGGAACCTGTAAACTTGGCATCCCAGCAAAGTCGCCTCTCCTAACCTTGTAGTGGAACAACCCCTGTTTTGCCAACTCGGTGAAGCTGTGTTTATCCATGGCGAAAGAAGGCTGCCCTGTTCATTTCAGGAGGGTTTCCATGCTCCTCCCCATGTTCTGCTCAGCACCCAGGCTGTGCCTCACAAGTCAGAAAATTAATCTTCAACCACAGTCAACAATATTTCAGACTTGGCAGTGGAGATGGGGAAATTAAAAAACCCCCCAAAACACATCTTCTGCCATTGAATATTGGAAAAGGTTTTCAGTCTTGCGTTCCCAGATGGAAAAGAATATTTGATATATCTTATTGAAAGGGAAATGCTCATGTTGTTCAACACGTAACAATGATGAAACTAGAATGCATCACTGGAAATTGGGTAGTGTTGGGGCAGGGTTAAAGAAAATTCTCCCTCGTGCAGATAACATTGATGTGGTTAAGGTGGAGCAGCACAAAGATGAACAAAGTTGCTTCTATCAAGACAGATCTTTCCCTGGAAGCAAAAGTGGCAAAACTGAGTCCGTACCTGGTCTGCTCTCTTTGCAAGCTGCACCACTTAAGATCCCCTAAATAAACGCACAGGCTCAGGGTCGGGAGTCCAGAGGGCATGGGGGACTGCGTGATGCGAGTCGTCCCACCTGGCAAGTTCCAGGAGCGTTTGGTTGCCTTGTAGACTCAGGAGGGCAAAGCCAGATTATCTCTCAGTGCTTCCACTGTTGAAAGGGGCTGGGATGGACCCCCGGTGCTTAGGATCAGCTTTCCACGGCTTGCAAAGAAGGGCAGTTTGCCCAAGAGGGACAGTGGAGCTGGATCTGATCTAAACCTGAGCTTGGTCCCACACATGCCAAGATTAGTTTTGGAGACCAAAAACGTTCTACATCTCCCAACATTCCCTGGGGCCTGGGAGCTTAGTTTCTCTGACTAAACCTGCATAAGATTGCTAAACTGTAGCATTTATGTCCTTTGCTCTTGAGCACGTATTCCATTTTTATTCTGTTGCATTGCATTTATGTCCCATCTTTTCCTTCAGGGAGCTTGAAGTGACAGACATGAACTTCCTCCCTTCTGTTTTGTCCCCCCAACAACAACCCTGTGAGGTAGGATAGCCTGGGAGTGGGTGAGTGAGCCAAGCTTGCCCAGTTAGCTTCACGGCCGAATGCAGGGAGCCGAGCCCAAGTCCAGCTCCAGCCAAGCCATTCCTCCACTCCACTGGCCTGTCTGTGGCTTCTTCTTTGCTTTATTTAATTAATTGCATTTCTATAGCACTTAACAGCCCAAGTTCTCCAGTGCCTGACAAGGGAAAACTTAAAAGCACAAGGTACCATAACTCACCCACACCTTATATGGATCCTTATGTTGAAAACAGAATGAAACCAAAGGTAAACTCAATGTACAAGGTAGCAGCCAGTCCCGAAAACGCAGCAACATTTTAGGAAAATAGGATTATCTTGGTCTGGTAGAATAGCAGTGTGTAAACTGAAAATTTTACCTAAGATTAACTTTTTATTTGGATTGTTACCAATTAGGATTTTGGGGAGAGAATTGGAAGGTTGGCAAAATATGATTCATAAAATTTGTAACAGAGAAACGAAAGCAAAAAAAAAAAGTGATATAAATCACAAAAAATGGAGGATTGAGTATTCTGAATATTAAATTATATTATGTAGCAATCAAATATGATTTATACCAAACATTATATTGCAATCTGATAAGATAATTTGGGCAGAGATAGAACAACAAGAAATGGAGGGACTCCTTTTAAGTCTTTTTTAAAGCAGGCTGATAAGGAGGTTGTAAAAAAGACAGAAAATCTGTTTCTTAAAAATATGGTGCAAATTTGGGAGAATTATAGAGAAAAACTTATGCTACTTCAATTGGTCCATCTATCTGCCTGTCTGTCTGTATGGGCATGGAATGGGCTTCCATGGGAGATGGCTGAGGCCCCATCGGTGCGGGTGTTCAAAGATAGGCTGGACGTCCACATGGTGGGCATGTCGTGAGCGGAGCTGGCTGGAGCCGGGGGTCAGACTGGGTGGATGGCCCGGGAGACCCCTTCTGACTCGCTCTGCTTCTATGTTTCTATGTCTGTATATATGTCTGTCTGTCTTTCCATCCATCCGTCCATCCATCCATACCAAAATTTCTTTTAATTCAGTATGTTGGATGATTCCATCCAGTTTCTACAAATTGCATTATTGTCAACCACGTGTTTTTGCAAAATTTACACATATGTACATATGTTGCTGCACTTGAGTACATTTTTGTGAGCCAGGACTCACAAATTTGCTTAACCTCCAAAGAAAGCAGCATTCCTATCTGTGTGCTTGTCTGGAAGCTGCACATGGGGTTGATCTCTTTAAAAATGCAGACCTGAACCTTCAGATAGCATCCTCCTGGAGTGAGGAGCAATATTGTAAAGTATCTAAGAAACCAAATGACGGAGAAACAAGAAATACCTAAGTCTTAATTTCCGAAGCTGTAGCACAAGCAGAAAATGCAGAGTATTGATTCAGAAGGAAACTGTGGTGGTGAGATGGACTCAATCAATCCATAATGGGGCAGAAATCCATAAAACTCCCCCCCTCCCCAATTTCTTTACTTGGTGTCTGTCTCCAGCTTTGGGTAATGCGATCACTGAAATTACTCCATAAAAGCAGTTATTGATTTTTATAAGTTGCTTCCTTCGGCCCCTGCCTCCCACAATCACACATCCACATAGGCAATGACCTTGTTTCCTTTGCCGCTCCTCAAACTGAGCAGATATTCATTGATAGCAGTGGTCAAGCATGCAATCGGACGGAAATGGTCGCGAATGCATCTGATCATTACAGCTCGTGGTCCCGGGGGAGGATTCATCCTTCCTCCGGCAAGAAAGAGGCGAGGAAGTGGAGCAATTCGTATTCCATGTTGAAGGAGGTTGCTTAGGCTGGCTGTATGTCCTACTTTACTGTGGGCAATCCTCTGTTTGGAGGGGTCCCGAAAGAACTGCATTTCCAAGGATTGTTGGAGTTTTGAAGTTTTGGAACTGGAGGGAAAGAAGGAAGGGACAGACTTTGCTTTGCTTCACTTTCTGTCCTGCCCTGCCCTTCAGTTTGGTTCGGTTCGGTTCTGCTCTGTTCTGCTGCAGCCTGAAGGCAAGGCCAGCGCCGGGTGCCGATTTCTGGATGGGTCCTTCTGAGCAGAGCTGATTGTGGCGAGCTTCTCTGGCCCCTTCTACAGATCATGAAGCTCAGGAGAGGTGCAGTGACACATATTTTTTAAAAGACTTTCTTTTTTTGAATCTATTTTTAGGAAAAAATTGGGATAAACATCCCACATTGTTCTTTAGTGTTAAAGAGTAAATCAGCACAAAACGCTCAGTGGAGTGACTCACAAGGGGAGGAAGGCGAATGAAAGCAGCAGCTCCGGAACAGCGAGGGCCTCTGGCTGCGCTGGCCTTGTTCCATGGAGGTGCTCAAGGGAGACCAGGTCAGTCCATGGAACTGCTTCCCAGAGTTCTCCTGGGCTCAGGTGCCTTGCTCCAGGTTTATGGAACCACCTATCTATGGCGCTCTGAGAAACCCAACAGCCAACATGACTGGCTGGCTGTCAGGGCTTCCTTGCGCAGGTGAACAGGGCCAGGGCTGTTTCTACCAGTCACCGCCTGAGCTCGAGTTACTTGTACGCAAATTCCACACTGGTTGATGGTGGTTTGGAGAACCTGACTCCACAAAACCTGCTCCACAGCTCCTGGGCCAATCCACATGCTTGAAGGACCCTGATTTTTCCTTGGCTGTGTAAATGACAATGTTCTCCAGATGTTAACACTCTTCTGTAGCTTTACCTGCATGTGTTCTGCTCTTTTATTATAGAAAGTTCCAGGCAAAGGTTGGTGTCATTACAGGAAAGGAACCCAGCATTATTATGGGTAGCCCGTGGGATTTTTATTTTTATTTTTAAATGTGTATGCCATCCACTAGTCCGAAAGGATTCTCTAGGCAGTTTGAGAATTGATTTGAGACAAATTGATTCGAGGCGAATGGATTCAAGACAAGATGAATTGATTCAAGACAAGATGAGTTGATTCAAGCCGAATGGATTCAAGACAGATGAAGCTATTCAAGTCAAATGGATTCTAGGCAAGACAAATTGATTTGAGCTGAATGGATTCAGGACATTGAGACAATGTGTCTTTTACTGTAATTTTTTTTTTACTTGGGCGTACAATCGATGCCATTTTTGCTACAACCGCAATTTTTTCTCTTCACTCACGGTTTGAACTTAGAAGCATCATTCAAACTGCGGAGCGATCTCATCTAGACTCTCATGTTCCAACTCTGGATTGTTCGACGTTTGAGTCCTGCTGTGTGGCCTGGTTCCTAACAGGCCACAGATTGGTACCAGTCCATGGCCTGGGGGTTGGGGACACCTGTTTTAGGGCATTGCCCTGCAGAGGAGGTGTACAGATCATCAGAAGATGAGAGCATTCTTAAATAACAGCCTGCAGTCCGACCCATGTTTACCTGGAGTAAGACCCACTGAAATCAGAGGAATGGACTTCTGCATAGATATGCTGGGAAAACTCTGCAAAGCATTACAAACTTTCAAAACCTATAAAAAAGTAGACTGAAAACCTATCCAACAAAACCCTAAAAAGCTCTGGCGATTCCCTTAAACTGTCTTACATCAGTCAAGATAAATCACAGGCTCTTTGTTTTTGTTTTACAACACGGTTAAAAGAAGCTAAGGATGCATTTGTGTGCATGAGAAGCTGGCGTGGGGGTAGCGGGGACCCTACAAGTCAAACCCATCATCAAAACAAGCAGATAACGATTCATCCCTAAGAGGCAAAACATGGGGATAAAATAGGGAAAGCGCTTCAGCTACAGAGTGGTATAGAAATGAAATGTAATATTTACTTATTTCATTTTTATACTGCCCAGTAGCCAAGGTTTTCTGGCTGGTTCGGAAAAGTTAAAAACACAGAAACAAGAAAGAGGGTAAAAGTACCATCAGACAATAAAACCAAAGCGTTTGCAACAAGCAGCACAGAGATATAGCAATGGTACAGGATAAAATGCAACGTTTAAAAAGTTAACTGTTGAAATACTGGGGAAATAAAAAGTCATCACTTGGCACTGAAAAGAATAAAGGTAAAGGTAAAGGCTTCCCCTTGACGTTACGTCCAGTCATGTCTGACTCTTGGGGCCGGTGCTCATCTCCGTTTCCTCGCTGAGGGAACCAGTGTTTGTCTGCAGACGGTCTCCGTGGTCACGGGGCCGGCATGACTAAACAGCGAGGTGCAGGAACGCTGTCACCTTCCCACCGAACGGGCACCTTTGTATCTATTCGCATTTGCATGCTTTCGAACTGCAAGGTTGGCAGGAGCTGGGACGGAGCAATGGGAACTCACCCTGTTCTGCAGATTCGAACCGGCGACCTTTTGATCAACCAGCACAGCAGCTCAGCAGTTTAAACCACTGCGCCACCTGCATCCCCTGAAAAGAATACAAAGTGTAAATAAATACGATGATGATGATGATGAGGATGGGTAGGGCTTACGTCTGCAGGAAGTGCAGATTTCAAAAGGCAAACCTCAGGATTGCAGAAGAGGACAAGAGGCTGGTCTGTTCATAAATACTCGGAGAGTCTATTTGGAGCTTTCAATCTCCTTTAGGAATTTAAACCACTTTCTGTAAGATAAGAGGCCATTATCCCTGTGAATAATGAGGCCAGGTCCTTACACGATTCTTTCTCATCCGTGGGATGTCAGAGCAATTTTGCAACTGTTATCTTTCAAAGGAGAAGGCCAAGTGGCCGTTTTCACCACTCGTGCCTAGAGCTCTTTGCCGCTCAAATGGAGTGGCTGGAAGTGACTAGGCAGCAAGGACTTCCCGAGACAGCGTGGCCCCGTGCAGCCCATTCGCTTGAATAAAACCAAGGTCCTTACCGGAGCTTCTGCGTAATTGCAAGGAGTCCAGGGACTCAGTGAGCAGCAGCAAGGATGGTAGAAATGGGGTTTCCCACCTGCCTGCACCTGTTCCCTCTCCCGGTCCTCGCACAAACAGGGCTGGTTGCAAGCCAGATTGCAACAAAACCATTTTATAGCTCTTGTGCGAAGCAACTCATGGACCACAGTGCATTTTCTATGCCAGGAAGGGACGGCAAGCAGGGATGTCTGTGTGTGCGTCTTTAATGCATCTCGCACAACTGTTATTGCAAGAGGGATTCTGCTAGCCTGTGATGATATGTGCGCTCGTTTTCGGCAGTGGAAGAGCACTTCCCGATGGGTCTGTCTTTGTGGTTGCGCTTCAAACTGCAGTGCGAACTACAAAAAAAGCTCTCTGCTAGGAGTGTAGGATGAGACACTGGTACCCATTTTCAATAAGCACAAATGAAAGGCTTGAAAGTTGTCCAGGAAGTGGAATGAGATACCAAGTTAATTCTTTCTTCTTCCCTGATGAGGTTTTTTTGTCAGTATGATAAAGAAGAATCATGTGCCGCAAATAGGTTGCGGTCTGGGGAAAATGGGGAACGGGGAAACGCAGCAGCGCGATTCCGCCGTTCTGTATCGCGTCGGGATGTCAAGTGAAGAAGGTGCCGAGCACCGCACCGGTAGAACGATGCCTTCGTTCTCGGTTCCACCAGCCTGCTCTCGCTCTTCAGCTGACCCTGTGCTGCAACACTATAAAAAGCGCCTAATATTCCCACGGGGCAGCAAAGCGGTTCTCTAACTGCGGCCAAAAATAGATCCTGGAAGAAAGAGCTTGGATGGAGGACAGCGGGCAGAAAACATCCTACTTTGGGGAGGAGCCGTGCTTCACCTCTTCCTGTGAGCTGCTGGGGTGAGAATTAAAGCCAGTGGGAGAGCTCTGGTCTTTGACGCTTGCCTGGCGAGATCTCTGGCACATGGGCAGCTTCAGTGCAACCCGGCCCTGCTCACTGAGTGCTGAGGAGTGTGGGATTCCTGGCAGGGGAGAGATGGCCCAAGGGCCAGTGTGCAAGCAAGCGCTCACGAGGGCAAGCCGGGGCATGCCAGCCCAATATCTATTTCTTGAATTGCAGTATTTCCCCAAAGCCGAGGCTCTCGTGGCACTGGAAGTGACCGGCTCATCTGATTCTGTGACTGAGAGGGGAATGGTCCTCTTGTCTTAAGGGAGGATCCACACACGTCTCCTTAAAAGTAAACAAACACCAAACCAAATATCCCACCTGGTGCCAACTTTGCCATCTTTTCAGGGCCAGGTTAAGGGACCCCTCTTTGCCGAGGCCTTCAAAGACCTCTCTGGTCTCCTGAGGCCTGACAGGTTTATCCAGGTGCCCTTTTCCTTCCTTCTTGGCCAGGTCTCTTTCTTGTATTTTTAATATATTCAATCTTGTTTTACATTATTATTTTAAAACTTTTAAAACATCAGTTTATGTACTGTATGCTGTCATTATATCTGGATGTGAACTGCCCAGAGAGCTTCAGCTATGAGCAATATAGAAATGAACTAGTTACTACTACTCTGCTGCTGCTGCTGCTGTTAAGGGCCCTGTGTGTGGAGATGCATGTCTTTGCCAGCTGCGACAGTCTCTGTCTGTCTCTCCATCTTATTATCTCTCTGTCTTATGAACTTAGTGCTCTCCACATGGAGATGATGATTCCTCATGAATGAATACTTCTTTGTGATTTTTGGAGGAGAATTCTTCAGCGGGAATGGGTCTTTACATGGTTATTTATTTATCAGTTAGATTTGTATCCTGCTTTTTTTCTTGTAACAAACTCAAAGCGGCTTATATCATTCTCCTCCTCCTTTCAGCCTAATCCCCACAACAACCCTATGAGGTAGGCTGGACTGAGAGCCTGTGATTGGCCCAAGGTCACCTAACTGGTTCCATGGCCAAGTGGGGACCAGAACCCAGATCATCTGAGTCCCAGTCCCACACTTTTAACCACCACCCCACATGGGCTCGTTATGGTTTTTCCCAGAAAGGTATAAAAGCAAGCAAGCAGGAAAGTGTGTGTGTGTGTGTGTGTGTGTGTGTGTGTGAGAGAGAGA